>NC_051399.1:24080626-24108126 GCF_015228065.2 Penaeus monodon | reverse complement strand
AAGAGGAAATCAAAACCTGTCATAAAAGTAAAGACTACACTTGTTTGAATGTTGAAGGAAACTGTAATTGCAACTTATAAAGAAAAGGGAAATCAAGTCGTTTTAAAAAAAATGTATACTTATTTTGGGTGATTCTTTAGAATTTGGATGTACTCCACATCAATTATGTTTTTCAACAATATAGGGGTAAGTTTTTAGTTTCAAACAGCCATCCGATCTTGCAATTATTTCCTACTTTTAAAGATTGACACTGTAATATGTGTACATAAATTGCTTGTAATTCTCCATTGTAAATTATTTAAAAGGAATTATTGGTAATGTACATGTTACTGCACCCCTAGGAGATTAAGTTCCTATTACTCCAGCCACTCCTGGGGATCAGAAACTATACCAGTTTAGAAAGAGGAGTGTTGATTATCTTCACCTCGGTATACACATCACAGTAGAGCTGAAACTCTGGAGCACAAAGTGAACTTGGGCTGTGAGCAGTGTTTTCAATGATCTTTTGTCCTTTATTTGTAGTGTTGTTCACCTGATATAAAATAGATATTTTACACAAAACTTTGCCCTCAATGAAATATTTTTGTGTACTGGGTAACTTCACTGTGATTTCACTGTGGATCTCCACAAGATCTTGATCAGTCCCCATGGCCCAGGAACTGATAGAAGAACCTCCAGAATTGCAGGATTTTCTGTAATGCAAAGTTCTGTGGTAATGATCATTGATTGGTTATGGCTATCCTGCAGTCCACTTCAGAACCCTGTGTCTGTCCAGTGACTGCTCTTGGGTACTTTACCTGGACTGACTGAGGGAGGAGGAATGTGCTTAGGAGTGGGGGTGCTATAGAGATTTCTAATCTTTCCATAGCACTAGACAACCTGACAGACCTGAAAAAAAATGAATATAAAAGAAAATATTATAGAATCAATTTAGCTCTTGATTGCCTACAACTTTCTTTGTATTTCTGTCTGAAGGTGCATTAATACAATAGTCTTCCACCTTCAGTCAGAAGTATAGCTCATTCATGGACAGCAAACCAATGCAGCTGTAATTACTACCTTGACTGCTATTTTCCATTTAAAATATATAGGCTAATTCATGGATGAATTAGCACATAACTTTATGAATTCAAGTAATGAGAGTTATCTACCAGATTTAAAGCAGATGAGGAATAGAAGCTAAACAGTTTTGAAAAATGAGATTAACATCTTCATAGCCTATTGAAGATGTCCTTACACAAAAACTCATCATTGTCATGGACCCCAAAACAAAGAAGGAAATTATTTTATTAAGAGAAAAGCAAGATGAAAAACCATGAAATTAGTAGTTGGGAGAAAGCTCTCCTTTTCCTTAGGTTGAAGGAGACTGACTTTGTTGAAGACAGTTTAGTTTTTGTTCACCTTAGAAGATGTCAGACCTCAGAAAAGCAGGAAAGATTGTTAGTGCATTAAAATTAAGGTGATTAGGGTGTGGATAAATCAATGATTTATTTTTTCTGGACAGAAGAAAGATG
This sequence comes from Penaeus monodon, assembly GCF_015228065.2. NCBI lineage: Eukaryota > Metazoa > Arthropoda > Malacostraca > Decapoda > Penaeidae > Penaeus > Penaeus monodon. Next base: position 24,106,612 of record NC_051399.1, on the reverse strand, counting down.
TAGCCAGGTTCCCGGTTCAATTTTCTTTTAGTTTCAGTAAAATATGGAAAGAAAGTATTCCAAAATTAAAGAAATGGCATTTTACATATATATACCCATTGTGCATGAAACAGAGAAAAAATAAAAAGTAAATATATATGGAATTCTTTGAGATTTTATCTTTTTACTTTTTTTTTGCAGTGTCATAATACAGAGAATATGATTTTGTAAAAAAAAAAAAAAAATCATAAGAGAAATATAAAGGAAATGTGTGTCTAATTATAAATTTTGACAATAACAAAAGATTACTAAGTGCCTGAAAATTTAATAGTGCCCAGAAAGTTGTGCAGCTAGGGAAGAGGATGAAGACCAGAGAAAAGCATTTTTTGTTTTTAGTGTTATTGTTAATAATGGTTTATGGATATCTTGAAAATTGTCAAAGCATGACCTAAATATACGCAAAATTGTGTAAATTTAATTATTATTATAAGCAAATATTTTGTAGAATATCCTTTCAAAATAAAATACACTACCTGTTTTTAATACAAAATTTTCAAAATTACCAGAAAATTACCATCCACATATGCAGAAATATGTAGACTAAATATTTGTTACCAAATATTTATTTTTTAAATAAATGACCAAAACTGTAAAATAAACTGTTTCTGACTATACCCTAAAGACAATGAATTTCAGGAGGTAACTTTGGAAGTTTTTTTTCAAGGGCAAAACTTGTTTATAAGCCTTATAACTCATATTTTCATAATATTCCATTTTTTGTAACATTTTCTGAGGAACTTTTGGGCTTTGGTCCTCAGGAAAGGGAAAGCAGCCATTCTATCACAGTAATGAGTATAGAAAAGTAGAGCCAGGAACATTTGCTGCAATCTATCAATAATTTTACAGTATATCGTGCAGAACAATCAAGAGCATTGTTAATAATAGTTCCAATAATTATGAGCCAAAGTAGCATATCTTTCTCAAGGATTAGCTTTAACCTATTGGTTAAAGCTAATAAAAAATAAGACCTGTAATCATGGGAATGTTATCGAGAAATGGCACCAAGCTTCCAGAGGTTATATAGGCTTACCCCACGTTACTCGGATGCTGCATGGGTTTAGTAAATTTTTTGTTTTATATCCTTTGTCTAGGACTGCTCTATACCAGGAGAAATTCATAGTTTTATGAAAGTATACACTGGTATTGAAACCAAGTTTTGATATCTAAGAAGATTATAGTTTATTGTTTCTTAGACAACAAATGCTATTTCTTTCAATGCATTATGTTATTTAGAAGTGTATCAAAGAATGCTTTAGCAGTTTATGAATGATATTTTATTTTGTGATAAGGCTGGAGATACTGATTCAAAATGAACATGCAGCCTGATTTTCCTGTGTAAGTTGCAGAGAGGGGAATTCTATTCAGTGTTCCAGCTAATATTTCTATGTAAGGAACATGATTATTACTGAAAGTATTCATAAAGATGGATGTTTCAGGGAGCTCCCAGAATTATCACGGCATTTCATTATGCGCCTCCTGTTTGTGACAAAACCAATCTCCCAGATAGTCCTAGCAGCATGGATCCCTCATCAGGAACCAAGCAAGTAAGTACAAAGTTCTGTTGTTTGGGTGTTTTAAATATTGCCTTATAACTTTTTTGTGTGAATAGAGTTTCAGATATGGATATTGCTACTAATAGTTAAGAGGACATTGAAATAGCATGAAGCATGAGTTTGGCTGCATTGATGAGTGTGTTTAATTACTAAAACGCAGAATGGATATTTATGATGCTTGTTATATAACATTTATGCTGTCAAGGCAAGTTTTTAGGATGACATGAATACAAAACATAGATGATGATGAAATAAAATAAAAATTACCGTATGTCTTGTTGACCTGCTGTGGAAATTTCAGGCAGTTGTAATAAAAAAATATAAATTCTTGCAAAAGGGTTGATAAATACTGCTCTTCTTACAGAGACCTTGGAGACATAGCAGCAGAGCACAAGCAGAGCACCCAGATTCTGCTTGACATGTACATCTGGCAGGAGATGAAGGACCATCATGGCAATGCAGCTATTAAACTCAACAGTACTTTTAGAGAGAACTTGAAGATTGCTACTCTAGGAGGGTATTTTGTTTGGCAATTTTTTTAGCCCATTTTTATTGCATTTCTGCATTTACAAATATTGTAATATTCTATATACAAATAGTCTTTAGTGATTTGAAAGCATGTACCTATAAATGAGAATCAGGAAGTAGGTTCTTGTATGATATATATACACATTGATTTAGAAAATCTTTGTGTTAGATATTTGAGAGTAACTTGTAGACTTCCCTTTTAATTGGTAATTGCAGAGAAACATTTTAATGAACATAAAAAGAAACATTTGAGTATCTCTTCTTCAGTTTCTGCATTTTAGTTCTTTTCCTTTATATGTTTGCTTGGTATACCTATAACAAGAAGAACAAAACAGGAATAGTTCTCAAAGCAGTTGACATCCACCATTCTCATCAGAGGAAAACCATGGACCATGTCAGCTGCCTTAGATCCAGATCCACATCAAAGGGACTTGGAGTTTCTGGACAAATATGCTATGGATCGGTGGGAAAGCGTGCTGCAGTTCCTTGTCCAGCCAGGGAGAGGAGCGACAGTGATTTCCAGGGATGCAATGAGAACATTGCTCCATGCTGGTCTCATTGAAAGGTAAGGAGAATACTCTTTGGTGCTCAGTTCAGTAATGTTAGTTTTGCTAATCTCCTCACATGAGATCATTAATTTGTTATAATGCAATATGTATGCATTAAGGAAAGTGTTTCATTAACAATTTTGAAGTTTTAGTTTTATAGATTTATATTGTAGACCAGATCATGAATAACAAAATAATCCTATAACCTCAAAAGCCTAGTGTGACTAGGCCTAGTAATTTGGAGTGAATCTGACAACATAAAACCTACTGTAAGGATGTTCAGATTCCTGTATCTGTTTATTTTAGGAAGTGAAATACTGATGGAAAATAGTGTATAACTTAGTGTTTGACCACTTATGCAAGCTAGTAATGAGTAAATATGGTTTCCATGCCATATATATATGTATGTGGGGGGGGAGGGCATGGAAATCATATTTACCCATTACTAACTTGCATAAGTGGTCAAACACTAAATTATACACTACTTTCAATCAGTATTTCATTTCCTAACATAAACAAAATAATGACTATAAATTAAAGTATAAACTCATAAATAGAATATTATCAAAGAGGTATGATACATACTAATAAAAGAATAATAATTAAAATGATAACTATTAGAATAATAATAATAATGATAATGTTTGCATGCATATATATATATATATATATATATATATATATATATATATATATATATATTTATATATATTATATTTTAATATATATATATATCATATATAGTATATATATATATATAATATATTATATATATATATATATATATATATATATATATATATATACATATATAATATATATATCATAATATATAATATATATATATATAATATATATACAAATTATTATTTTTTATTCTAATGGTTACCATTTTGATTATTATTTTTAGATTGGTATGTATCATACCTCTTTGATAATATTCTATTTATGAGTTTATACTTTGATTTATATTGTCATTATTCATGTATTTCATTATTGCTTTATACTATTATGTTTCCTGGCAGTGTCTTACTGTTTTGTGTAAGTCTATATCATTTATTTTAGTAAAATATATTTTCATATTTTATTTCTCAGTTTATTTTATTCATTTCAAGCTGGACTATTTTGAGCTTTATCAGTTCAATGTGCTTGTGACACAGAAGGGAGAAATGCTTTCCTGTTGAGTTACACGATTGCAGAAAAACAACCTAGAACCTTTTTTCTTCTTGAAACAGAGGATTGCAAATTTTGCAAATCATGTTCCTATTACCTTCACCTCCAGTATCCATTACCAGGTGCCAAGTAAAACAGGTTATTAGCTCCTTTAACACGTTATCTTTTTGATCACAGCAGCGATGAGTCAGATTCGCCCAACATGCAGATCACAAGCTCTGGCTTCCAGTTCCTCCTGCTGGACACGGCATCTCAAGTGTGGTTTTTCATCCTCAAGTACCTGGAGACAGTCACAGAACGTGGACTCAGCCTTGTGGCTTGTTTGACTTTCCTCTTCAAGCTTTCCTTTTCTACACTTGGAAAGGTATATTTGCAAAGCTTGACACTGATTTTGATTATTTATTTGAGACAGATTTTGAAATTTAAGTTTTGACTTGTTTCTCGTCAGACTATAATTATGTTAACTTGATCTTGACGTACATTTACATATATTCTAGGTACTTTTTGCTGTTTATTTTCAACGGGGATGAATAGATTTATCATGTATGTAATACCTCTATCTTTTTTTCTTTTTTTTTTTACTTTGTCTTTATACTTAAAGTTGATGCTATCCTTGTTTGTGAAGGAAGGTTTTAAATACTTTTCATTGTTCCTGCATCATAAAGCTCTTGTTGTATGACTAATGCAGTGAGGATATACTTAGCCAAATGTCAAGCCTGCTTCCACCTTAAAAGTACATCTCTGTTTCAAAAATTTTCTTGACCACCAGTTGCACACAGCAGTCTTCCCTACCCCTGCCATTCCTCACCGTCCAAATGTCAGAATTCATTACATCATGCTGGCATCAACATGTGCTGACCATTGCTTTGTCCTGAGTATTTATAACATGATGAATATAAATGACCAAGACAGTGTTTCACGACATACTGGATGTTTTTACAGTCCCATATGTGTTGTCTAAAGTTGAAGTGTTGCAGGTAACATACAAGTATTATTCTTGTACAGTGACAGCTGTAGAAGTTTCTGGCTTATCTTCCCTAGAAAAATGATTTGGTCATTTTCTTCTCCCTATGGTCCTGTAGGCGAGTATGGTGAGTATGATTTGGCATACAGACCATCTTATTAGTAGTTGAGGCCTAAGGTGGATAATTTAACATGTCAATATTGACAGATACAAAAGTAGTACCCAATAATATGATGACCGGTAAGGTGTAGCTTCCTCTATAAATGGATAATGTTCCAAAATGAGAAAAAGAACCTGATATTAGAGGGTTTTAAGCTAGAACATGCAGGGATTAGTGGTGCTAAGTACCGGAAACTGTTCAGTGACTTAACATAATTTAAGGAAGTAAGAATTATTTACCATGTATACTCACAAATATCTAGTAGATGGCCTTATTTTATGACTGATGTCATAGATTAGAAGTGCTATATTTAAAGAAATATTAGCAGGTAAGAAATATTTTGTTTTGAATAGCAAGTTTTGAGGATTTATTGGTGTAAAGCTGGAAGGAGAATCTTCCAGCATTTGAGAATAATGAACAGTGAGATTTTCTTGGGAAAGTGTTCAACTGCATAAAATCATCCATTCTGGTAGATCTTACCAATTTAGTGGCTCCCCTGTTTATTTCGCAGACAGTAGCTTCTGTTAATGAGGGAAGGGCAAATAGGGTGGATAATTCCCGGAGATATAATTCAAACACATCAAGGGATGACACCCACATTGCGCTCAGAAGAAAAGTATCTCCTAGGCCAAACTGTTCTGAAGATCCTGTATCTTCCTCAGAAAATGAGTTGGACTATAAGACATATCAAAGAAAAAGGCCAAAAAGGGAAAAAGTTATGCATATAAGATTCAAACATCATACAAGTTCTAGTGAGGAATATTTGGACATAATTATTCCCGATCATGATACAGAAAATCCTGATTTTTTGTCAAATTGTTGAAGTAAATTCAGAATTAATTCCAGTCACCAGAATTAAAAAACAGAATTTTGAAGATATTTGGAACTGAGTAAAACCATTGTAGTACAATGTTTTAATCTACCAGCAGGAAAGGTGTTTACATTCCAACTGATTCATTTCTCTAAGATACAGAAAGCTGAAGGTTTGCATTAGACAAACATTAAAGAAATTATTATTATTATTATTATTATTATTATTATTATTATTATTATTATTATTATTATTATTATTTTTTTTCAGTTGAACATCATGATGAATTGAAATCAGATTTCTGCTTGTAGAATTGATTATAAAAATCCTAGAACATTACTGGTGATTGGTAAATTTGATTCTTGTGTCCCCAGAAAATGATAGAGTGGTGGAAAGAGAAAGCATCATTACCTGATGCTCCTTTTCCTAGTATTAAGACATTTTATAATTTTAAACTAGACTCAAAATGATCAAGATGGATATAGAAAGAAACTATTCAAATTTTTTATTGAACTGAAAGCATCCAGTAATAAAAGACAATGGTAGTTAAAGAACCTGTCAGTAGGTCTGTGTGATTTTACAAGTAGACACATAACATTATTGGCACTTAATTTTCAATCCTTTATGAATCTTGTAGTAAATAATTCTGAACTATTTATATTCCTGTGGATAGATCCAAGCAATAACAATGGTTGGACTTGTCTAGAATTATATGACGTGTAATAAAAGGTGCAGTTCTTAATTCAGTTCTTAGGGCAAATCAGGTCAAGCTGCACTTCATTATTAGCATTTATAAGGTTGTTTGATTTAATTGCAGTGCAAAATCAGGGACAATGGGCTGCAGTTGGTTCATCTGTGAATAGATATGCCATGCATATAGCAAATACTCCATGTGTTGCAATGACAGTACTTCCTTAAAGCATTAAGCTGAAGTAGATTAATTTATATGATTAATGCAAAAAAGTTTTTTGTAATAATTGAATAAAAAGTGAAGGGTATAAATTGTTTATTACAAATACTTTGTAAAGAACCTACTCCTTTATAGTAATATCTTTATTTTAGTGACAGCAGAAATACCCTTTTTACTTTTTGCTTTTAAGTTGGCTAAATATATCCTCACCATATTAGTTATAAAATAAGAGGTTTAAAGTATTGAAAACCCTATTGTATGATATGTAGTAAGGATATATTCCCTACCCTCTCTCTAAAAAGGTAGCATAAGAGTTACTTTTAATCATTAGAATTCTGACATTTGGCCAGTGTTGAAAGGGTTGGGGTAGGGGAGACCATGAAGGTGCACAGTTGTTATGCTCTATTGTTATGATGTTGGTATGATAAACCTTGGTGGTCTTAAGAAATTTTAACCCCAACATGTACTTTTAAGGTGCTAGCGAGCCTGGTATTTGGCTAAGTATATCCTCACTGCATGTCATAAAAATAGGCTTTTCAGTGCTTCATACCTCTTATTTCTTTTTCTCTTAATGCAGGATTACAGTATGGAAGGGATGAACAATGAGCTACTAACTTTTCTGCAGCACTTACGGGAATTTGGACTTGTATACTTACGAAAAAGAAGTTCTGGCAGATTTTACCCAACGAGATTAGCTCTTAATATTACAGCAGGTCAGAATAAGGTAAGATGTGGATGATTATCTAAGCTAAATGTGTTCCTCTTTGTGTTCGTCAGTCATTTAAGGGTTCCATATACTTTTTATTGAATAAAAAAAAAAAATGAGCTACAGCTTTGAAACACCCTTTTTCCTATCTGGTGGAGATATCTTTCTATTTATTTTCTTCTTTCTTTGAAGTTGCCCAGTAGTTTGAGCTTAATTAAAAGGGGTGCCAAAAGGACTTGAAAAAGTTATTATAGTTAGAAATATCCAACATCTGTTTTTGAAGAGAGCAGATGTATAATAACTTAACCTAGAAACTAGAGGGAACCTGGGAAGTTTGGAGTTGTTGTTTACATCTGTAAACATGGATATCTTGCATTCATATGAAAAGCATTCTGTTTCTCGTATTGTTCATAATTTTTTCAAGCTACTCTCATCAGTAGAAACACATTAGGATTTACAGAAATATGGCCTAGTTTAACCCATTCCCGATGGGTGGCATGTACGCACATGCCATGGCATGGCGGGACTATGTACATGCCATGGTGTATGTATGCACATGCCATGAGTTATTTTTTGTTACAATCACGGCAAAATATTATTTTTGTGCCGCTGAAAGGGTAATTAAGTCATTTTTAACGCTTCCTTATTTTTACTATGAAAAAAAAAAAGAAGAAGAGAAGAAGAAAAAGAAGAAGAAAAAGAAGAAGAAGAAGAAGAAGAAGAAGAAGAAGAAGAAGAAGAAGAAGCAACATACCGACGATTTCAACTCCATGATGCTTCACACTGCTTATTTTATTCAGACTATAGACTAAATAATGATCAACTATGGAGTCTATATAACAACAAAAATACCCTTCAGTCTCAATTTATCAGGAAGTATGGCAAGTAGAGACTTTAAAAAATAATGAAAAGTGAAAATACAACATATCTTCATAGTATTACGAAGAAACGGCATGGGATGCTGGTATTTGGCATGAGTGGTCGCGCATGCTAGGGTGACGATATAAGCCCCCGGCAGCGAGGCTTGGGCCACTATGAATACTACCCATGGAGAAATTTGTAAACTAAAGAAATGTAACCAGTATTTTGCTGTAGATCAACTCATTAACCCATTGCCGACGGGTGGCATGTACGCACATGCCATGGCATGGCGGGACCATCTGCCGGAGGCACGTACGCACATGCTATAGAGTATGTATGGACATGCCATGATTTTTTTTTTGTTACAATCACGGCAAAAGATTATTTTTTTGCCAGTGAAAGTGTGATTTAAGTCGGTTTTTTAACACTTTCTCATTTTTACCATGCAACAAAACCGACAATTTCAACTCCATGATGCCGCACACTGCTTATTTTATTCGGACTATAGACCAAATAATGATCAACTATGGAGTCTATATAACAACAAAAATACCCTTCAGTCTCGATTTATCAGGAAGTTTGGCAAGTAGAGGACTGTAAAAAATAATGAAAACTGAAAATACAACATATCTTCGTAGTATTACGAAGAAACGGCATGGGATGCTGGTATTTGGCATGAGTGGTCGCGCATGCTAGGGCGACGATATAGGCCCCCGGCAGCGAGGCCCCGGCCTCTATGAATGCTACCCGTCAGTTATGGGTTAAAATACAATAGCCATTTTTCAGAGATAGCACCCATAGAAAAATTTATGGGGTTAACTTTTTGAGATTAAACCCTCCATACACCAAGACTGGGCCTTAATCCATTGGATCTGGGTATATCATGAGCTGCATTAGGTGTGTGGCTTGTAGACTTGGCCCACAGGAACATTCAGGTGTGGTATCAAGACTCCTTGCCACCCTTTTGCAATGTTATTATCTCTTTTTCTGCATAAGCATTATTTTCCCAAAGTAGTTACTTGCCCATTGTTGTGCTCTTATCAGTATGTAATAGACTATTTTCCTTAAGCAGAGTTCATATTTCTCTGGGTGGTCTACAACTGTGTGTAATGACAAGAAAGTGACATTATGTTATTTGTATAATTTTTTGTATGTTTTCATATTTTTTTATTTATTGTAAAAAATGCTGTTCTGCTGGTCACAGTGGTTCTGGTCTAGGATCCTGAACAGGGAAATAGTGTCCTCTCTGGAACAAGTGTTCTTCCAGTCATGGCTCACAGATTGTATATTCCACTCTTGTTTGCTGATGGAAATAATGTAAGAGGTCCTTCCTAAATACCCATCAGTCTAAACTTTCCCCAAGACTTTATGCACTATGATGAGTTATGATGGCTTTGCAAGGCCCTGGCTTTGCCAAACTTAGTTTCTGAAGTTTCAAATGTACTCAAAACTTGTAGTTCTGGCTAAGCTGGCCACAGTCGTTTTGTTTTATAATTTTTTTTTTTTACCCACAGATGGGTTCACAAGTTCACAAGAGGTTAATTGCTACCCCTCATGACCTCACCTGTTTATCCCACTTAAAAAAAAAAAAAAAAAAAAAAAAAAAAAAAAAAAAAAAAAAAAAAAAAAAAATACTTTAATTACTATTGTTATTGACATTAATGCACTTATCTTTATTATTATTTACATTGTTATTTTAACGTTATAAACAGTAATATAAATAAGCCTGGTCTTCCTGTGAATTCATGGAACAGGGTTAATAGGTGAGGTCTTTACTCTTTGGTGACTAAATGCTTTTGGAGCCATTTATTTGTAAAAGTTGTTGATAGAACAAAAATTTAGTTCATATGGATGTCTGCCATCAGTGGTTTAAGATGCAACATGTGTTTAGCATGTACATAAACATTAGTTTGTTTAATAAGTTGTTGATTTTGATGGGATGACAAGAATGCAAACCATATTTACTTTTCATATTTGTTTATGTATTTTCTTTACTCATAGATGGCTCCACAAGTGCTTATTTCCTAGATGTCAATTACTAGTCCTACCTAGCTCACCTGTTTGCCCTCTTCCTTAGTTTTTTGAAAGATTCTTTTTTTTGGTCATTATTATTGTTCACATGATGATGATAATCATAATGCCAACTTAGATATTAGATATTAATAGCATTAGAAAATCAATATGTTTCCCAAAAACCCAAGGAAGAGGAAAGGCATTTTAGGACATGTAGCTTGCTAATTGGCTCCTTGGTGGCTGAGCATTTTTGGAACCATCTGTTTAGGCAAAAATTGCAAAAGAAACGACAGCTTCCCAGCACCATATGGCTACTGAAGAAACGGCTTAATTGTGTAGTTATTCTGTCAATGATATATCTTATTAATTTTTTCCCTTATATCCACAGGGCAACCTTGATGTTCCGAAACAAGGTGATCTTGTCATTGAAACAAATTACAGAATATATGCCTATACTACTTCAGAACTACAAATTGCACTTCTCTCCATATTTTCTGACATAGAGGGAAGGTAAATGTTATTTTTATTTTATATTGCAAAGAAAGAGAAAAATGTTAAATAATAATTAAAATAGGTGAAATGTTTTTCTCATTAAAGTGTAAGCAAAGTTATAAAACATATCATAAGAACATACCACACAAGTTAGGTACTACTTGTAGCTAGGTACTACTACAAGTTGGAAGTTGTAATATATCTGTTTTGCAGGTTTCCTAACATGGTCGTAGCTTGCATATCGAGAGGAAGTGTGAGAAGAGCTCTGTTGAAGGGTATCGGTGCTGAACAAATTATTCATTTCCTCAGACAGCATTGTCATCCCCAGATGTATAAACAAAATCCAGTTGTTCCACGTACAGTTTCAGATCAGGCAAGTGTGTGTGTGTGTGCGTGTGTGTGTGTGCGTGTGCACGCGTGTGTGTGTGTGTGTGTGTGTGTGTGCATGTGTGTCTGTGTGTGTATGTGCATACGTGCGTGCGTGCTTGCGTGCTTGTTTTATTTACTTTATTTTCATCTATTTCATTAATTGATTCTACAAATAATAGCTTCTTTTTGCAGGTTAGGTGATATGTATATTTTTTTATGCATTTGTTTTATTATTGTAATATGTAAATACATAGTTTATCTCTAGGTAGTCCTTAACTCAGTGCAATAATAATAACAATAAGTAACATTTGGTTTGTGTCATTCTTCAATTTTTTCACAATATTTAATTTTCATGGCGGGCAGGAACAGGATCCTGATGATGGAAATAGTGTCATCCTGGTCAAGCTGACAGATAGTACATTGCACACTTGTTTATCAATGGAAATAATGCAAAAGCCCCTTCCTAAATGCCCACAGACTCTAATCACCCTCCATGAGCTTTGTGCACTAGTGATGAGTCATTCCCATTATCCTGGCCTTCAGCCAAAATTCTCACGACAGCAAGTTCCCATCACCATGGCCCTCAGCCAAATTTTCCTATAATGGCATGTTCACATCGCCCACCCCTCAAGTCAGAGTTTCCCAAGACATAATGCTCTCACAACTATACTGCTTACAGCTTACAAATGTTAAAGGATAAATGATTCCTTGAAGGTTATCTTAGAAGTAATAGTAAAAAGGAAAATTAATAGATAAATGTATGATATAGTCGTCTGCTGCATATTATAATTTCCTTTCCCTTTGCGTATTATTTGTGCATTGATTACTGTTTTGATAGTTGGCTGAGAAGAAGAAAAAAATGCTATTTATATCTGTTTATTAGTTTATCCTTGTTCAGTAATGAAACATTCTGTAACTTATATAACTGAATCATATTTAATTTAGATGTAATTTTTTGCTGCATGTTTTTGAAAAGAAAACTGAAGATATTTCTCCCTCAAGACAAGCAAGTGTGCAAAAATGGCTCTTAAAACTTTCCTACCAAAAGGATCAACCCTTCTTTATATTTAAGAAATTGTATTACCACCCAGAACATGTGGTAAATTTGTCTGGTATAATTTTTCCTTTCTTTTCCATAACATTTATACATTGATAATCATTTAGGCTTAATTAGATTTGTATTTGATGGATAATAAAATAGGAGATTACAGAATTATAATATATATGGTTATGCAAATGTTTCTTTACTGAAGTAAGGGAAATGTGATTATAAATGAAACATTTTTTGGCTCCCTGGATGACCAAGCAATCATGTTTAAAAAAGGTAATCCCGCCATAATGGTTATGGAAAGGGAAAAAAAAAAAAATATAGACAACATGTATTTCTGACAGAAAATATAATTGAAACTGGCCAAATATATCTATTGTATTGTGAAGATATTCATTCTCATTCATACCTTTTATACATTATCATTTCCTTTTGAATAGTCATCTTTTCGCAAGTGTAATTGAGGGCATTAACATTCTATTAATTAATCAGGCACATAGAATGTCTGTTCTTTCATAGTTTTTCTTGTGCATTTCAATTTGCACTTCATTTCATATCAGAAATCAAAATGTGAGTGTCAGCTTTTGCGTAGACTTGTTCACATTGTGTGACAATGAGTTTTATACTCTTGCAGATGAATTCACTAATAGTGTTACCAGATAAAATCCAAATTTGATACTTTCAAGGTGGCCACAAATTTATTTGGCCAGCTATGCCATCAAAATCTGAATGGCAGACAGCTTATAATTAATATGTTGTAAAATTTTTTTTTTTTTGGAAATTCCTTTATTACAACAAAGGACATATACATCAGATTTGATGCAGCACTGGTTATAACAAATGTAGAAAAGGTATGAATGACAATGAATATCTTCATTCTCATTCATACCTTTTCATGTTATTCTGTCTTAGAACTTCATATAGATAATAGATAAAAATGAAAGAAAGGTAACTGCCCGTCTGTGATATAGAGGGGAAAAGGAATGTAAAAAGAATTATGATTTAATTGGCTTTTATTTTTTTCAGATTAAACTGTGGGAGATGGAAAGAGAGAGACTTGAATTTAGTGAAGGAGTATTGTACAAAGACTTCATGTCAGTTCATGATTATCTTTTGCTCTCAAATTATGCATCCAGCAAAGGTGTTTTGATATACTCAGATGAAAAACAGAGAACAGTGGTTGTGACAAAGAAAGGACATCCCGCAATAAAACAGTTTGGAAAGAAAAAACAGTCAAAATAAGTGGATACAGTTATTGTGGTAAATGTTGATATCTGTAAGAAACTATTTTTTTCTTTTTTTCTTTTCTTATATTTTGCAATGCCCTTTCTCCACTTGTTGGAGGTTAAACTAATATATGGAGTATTTCGTAACTTTTATATTGATTACTTTTTCCAGGTGAAGGGCATGATTTGATTGTTAATATAATTAATAATTAACAAGCCTTTCTTTAAGAATATGGAGGACCTCTGCTTCACTATAGGGAAATGGAGAATGTATGTTGATAAAAATAAAGCAAGAACGCTTACTGATATAAACAAAGTATGTGGTTACACTGTAACTTGAAATAAAAGTATGTATTATAATTATTGTTGATCTTTCCCTATGCTTTACTTTCATTGCAGGATAATTTTTAAAATATTTCTTGTGGAAAGTGACCGGACATTGTACAGACAGATAATTTTTAGATGAAAAGTACATTTTCATCTGCCTTTAACATATTGCTCATATGTTATGATGTTAAGTGGAACTTGTTGATTTTTGGCTGTTAGGGCACAGAAATTAATCAAATTTAAAAGTTTTCATTTCAGTCTCCATGAAACCAGTTCCCTTTTTAAAAATAAACTGTGTTGAAAGGTTTTACTGTATAACTGAAGTCATACCCATCAATAAGATACAAAATAAGATGGGCAGATGTTGGATGACATCCCATCAGTCCTGTTGATGCGATTTGTGTGCTAGGAATATTTAGGAGTCTGCCAACTGCCAAACATGAGATCAGTACTCAAGCACCTTATCCCACTGTGCTATTTATTTTGTAACAAGAGCAAGCACCTTGTCATGACATTCAATAACATATGAATTGGCTACTAATGGTATGACAGTATGGGCAAAAAAGGATATTTTATAAATAATTAATAACATCAATGTTAGTAATAGGTATTGCGATATACCGAGTTAGCAGTGCATATATTAGCAAAGACAAATGAAGGAATGCATTAAGAAGTATTATCAATGTTGTCATCATCATAATCATCATCATTGTGTTATATGTAACTTTTTTTAGCTTAAAAATCACATGTCATCAGAAAAAGACCTTACATATATATATATATATATATATATATAATATATATATATATATATATATATATATATATATATATATATAAAATATGTGTATGTAAGGTACATATATATGCATAACACAACACACACACACACACACACACACACACACACACACACACACACACACACACACAACACACACACACCACACACACACACACACATTAGTATAGGGTATATATATATATATATATATATATATATATATATAATATATATATATATATATATATATATAATATATATATATATATATATATATATATATATATTATATAATATATATTATATAATATATATATATATATATAATTATATTTTATATACTATATATATATAATATATAATATATATATATATATTATATATATATATATATATATATATATATATATATATATATAATATATTATATTTTATATATATATATATATATATGATTATATATATATATATTATATATATTATATATGTATATATATATATATATATTATACATATATATATATTATATATATATATATATATTATATATTATATATATATATATATTATATATATATAGTATAGGAAAAATGAGAAAAAGTGATTAAACTACTTAAAAATGTCTTTTGGATAAAAAAAAAAATGCGGAAGTGATTTAAAAGACGGACACATGGAAAATATTTTTTTTCTGTCCCACCTATGATATGAAGGATCCTCAAATGTGCAACTATCCTACGAATTCGTTTTTAATTATGTGTCGACTAACCTACGGAGAGATCCTTGGTGGGGACTTGAACGCGCGATCCTGGAGCCGCAGCGACGGGGAGTCAGTCGCCTTAGCCCGCCGGACCATCGCGTCCGAGGGAGGTCGAGGCCGATCTGGGCTTTTCAATCACACACACGAAGCTTGCAGAACATGGTGTGTCTGTGTGTATTGGGGGCGGTTGTGCATGTGTGTGTGTAACAACAATAATTATAATAATGATAAAAGTGATAATATTGATAATATTGCTGTAGGTGGTTGGCAATGTGTGCGTCACACAAGTTACACGATGAGCACGTCCTCTGACTCGCCTCCTGCCTCACGAGTCTGCAGCCTAACCGGAGAGAGAGAAAGAGGGGGGGAAGAGAGAGAGAGAGAGAGAGAGAGAGAGAGAGTCTACTGTATAGTTTGCCGCGAAGGGTTTACACCATATCTTTTATCATTAACATTATAACCATAAAATTTATCATTAACTTCAACTTTAATCATCTTTTTTACTTATTAATTCATCTTTATCAATTGTCCATATATCATAGCAATATCTCATATCTATAATCGTTATCTCCTTTTAGTAGCATATCTCACCTCTAATAAACATCTTATAACTTTATCATGATTAATCAATCTAGCCCATACCATAACGGCCATCGTCATCATTAATGTCTGAACTATCATCAATCTCTTCATCATAACCATTATCACCATTATCCTTTCTCTCCTTCGTCTTAAAAATGCTCCCTATTAGTCCATGACTGGTATCGCATTCATTTGGACTGAAAGACTTCTGCACGTAATCTACCTCTCTCTCTTCGTCTTCATCTCTTACCTCTATCGGTCTCTGTATTCCTTCATCTTAACTACTCTCGTCCTAGTCTCTCTCTCTCTCTCTCTCTCGTCTCTTTCTTCTCTATTCTCTCTCTCTCGTTCTCTCATTCTCTTACTCTCTCTCTCGTTCTCTCATTCTCTTATTCTCTCTCTCTCGTTCTCTCATTCTCTTATTCTCTCTCGTTCTCGCAATCTCTTATTCTCTCTCTCTCTCTCTCTCTCTCTCTCTCTCTCTCTCTCTGTATATTATTATTTTTTTCTTTACTTTTTTTTAAACTTTATTTTAGGTATAGCGTGAGGGTGCATTTACAGAAGTTTGTCAAAGCTTCAACATATTACACGTGAAGCTATGTGTGTGTGTATGTGAAAAATCATTGTTGACAGATACATTATTTAACTGTGGCATTGTGAATGAATAGAAATGAATCTTAAATAAACAGTTGCCAACGAAATCGAATAAATACAAATTACACCAAAAGTGAAGATTAACAGATCTTTAGGCGTACATGGCACATTTTTGTCTCATTTCCTCTACTAATTTCATTACTCTTGAAATCAGTTAAGCTATATAAGGACATCGACACAATTAACAATTAGTGTATAGTACCTTCCATCATTAGTGTAACTTATCGTTCTTGTTACCAATACTATCACTATCAAGATTTATTATCTGTATTTATATTTTTTTTCGACGAGAATCTTTTGCACTCGAAAGACCAATTCACTCTGCAATATATATATTTTTTTGTTTCCAGTAGCTAGGACACTAATACTTTTCAGACTTATATTTTTCACTAATACTTTCCAAACATATACTTTTCACTAACACTTTTCAAGTTTGTTGTACTTCCTACTAATACTTTTCAATCTTATTATACTTTTCGCCAATACTTCAAACGCATTATTCGTATCTCTGGATCATTTTTTGGCAAATGACTCAGCACGCATAAAGTGTTCCGGAGATATCGATAAGACTTTTGGACTTTTAATCATACCCTGAATGAAAGAAAGGTAGAGGTAAATAAGACGTGAAAGCTGTTTAGAACAACAGTGAAAACAATGATAGTGATTGTAATGATGGCAGAAATATCTATGATAACAACAATAATGACAAACAATAAAAACAATGATAATGATAACTATAATGATAATAGGAATGGTAATAATAATGATAGTAAAAAATTATTATCATTATTGTCGTTCATTATCATCATGCTTTTCATTATTATCATTATTATCATGCTCTTTATCATTTATTATCATTTATTTCATTATCATTGTCATTATCATTATTATCATCATTATCATTATCATTATTATTATTACGGTAATTATAATAATAATGATAATAATTATGATAATGACAATGACTATAATGATAATAATAATAATAAGAGCAATGACAACGATAATGATAATAACAACGGTAATAATAACAATGATAATCACTATCATTATAATGCTAAAGATAATCATAATGATGATGAGGATGATAAGAGAGAGAGAGAGAGAGAGAGAGAGAGAGAGAGAGAGAGAGAGAGAGAGAGAGAGAGAGAGAGAGAGAGAGAGAGAGAGAGAGAGAGAGAGAGAGAGAGAGAGAGAGAGAGAGAGAGAGAGAGAGATTGAAAGAGAGAGAGAGAGAGAGAGAGAGAGAGAGAGAGAAGAGAGAGAGAGAGAGAGAGAGAGAGAGAGAGAGAGAGAGAGATTTCCCATTATGAAGCAGAAAGTGATTCCCTAATTATGATTTTGAAGACTGGGATTTTACGTAAACTGTCACGCTTATTAAGTCGTTTATTATCACCCATATTATCAATCATTTCACCGTGAATTGGGTAACAGCTATGTTGAGGCGCTTTAAAAATAACAAGTCTAACATAACGAAGGAAAACAAACCAGCCATGATGAAGGTTAGTGATATTATAGGCCTACGTGCAACATATCCAACTTTTTCCTCTCCTTAACTATTTTCTGGTTTATTCCAGTTTCATCTCATTGTACTTGAGATGCACTGTATATATTAAGTGTTTTCTTCCCACTCTCGTTTTATATAGGTGTAAAACGAGACCATAATATTACAATCATCAGAAATCCTCCCTGTAAGTTACTTATAGAAATTGATAAAATCATGAACACTTTGCAGAGAATATTGTGAGGAGATTCACATCCACACAAGCATACATGCATCATTAGCTAAATCACACGTGTCACTCGTATATATGCCTGAAAAAAGCTGAAACTTAGATATAACAAAACTGTTTAATTTTCTCAAGTCTCCGTGGTGTAGTGGTCAGCACGGTCGCCTCTAAAGCGACAGACTCGGGTTCAATCCCCGACGGAGGCCAGGAGGAGGAGACCAATTTTATGCAGGGTCTTCTGTTTTCGTCTCTATATCTATTTAGTGGCCCATATATTCATCCGTACTTCGTTTTCTCTTCTCTCTTTTTTTCTGTGTTCAGAGTGTGAAGCATTGTAAAGAAGTTACTTTTCTTTTTGCTTTTTTACTTTTTTTGTACGTGTACATGTGTGAGTGTGTTTTACTCATTAAGCTATTGTAAATGTTTTAGTTTTGCCGTTTATATCTTCCAAGATACGTTTTTTTTATATTTATTATTTTATTTCTTTTTTTATTTGTATATTTATTTATTTTTTAATCAATTTAGGCTCCATCTATCACTATGTGTGCGTGTTGTGCATCGTATCTATTCCCTGTAAGGAAATGCTTATGGAAGAGTGAGAGAGAGAGAGAAAGAGAGAAGAGAGAAGGGGAGGGAAAAGAGAAATATTGATTTATGTAATACATACATACTGCAGGCGAATGGAGAAACAAATCTACCGTGTAACATGTCAAAATATTACTAAATGAATAGATATAGAAATAAGAAGATAAGAATGGCGGAAATGAAAAGGATACAAAATAGATGACGATAAGAATGACGGGTCATGCTAATAACGTCAGTGGAATCTACAGTGACGATAATAATCGAAGTAAAAACGATTAAGGTGAAGGAAAGAACATTATAACTAACAAAAGTAAGAAAAGAATTAAAAATAACAATAAATGATCAATATAATTGCAAGTATGGCAGATACACGCAGTAAAATTTGTAATAACAATATAAAGTCTGAAGAGGATAACGTTATATTAAACATGAACTTACCAAAATATTAAGCAACGGTTCAAAATTTACTGGATGAATAGATGTAATCAGGGGTTATTTCAGCTTTTTATTAGATGGGGGGAGCAAGGATGGGCAGGCGAGCGAAACAATCTTTATTATTATTATTATCTATTCTAGAGGCCTTTTTAATCTATAACCAGACCTTGGGGAGGGGTGGTAAGACCTTGAGGGGGGCAAATGTAGTCTTGGGGGGTTGACTGCCGCCCCCTAATAACTGGCCACGGTAAGCCTGGAGTATGTTGGGCAGAGAGACAGTCCACCCCTCAGCGTCCCCTTGAGGAGTAGGGGCTAGTCAACTAAACAGGGAAATACCGTGCCCCTGGCTCCCCCAGGCCGTTCACGACTGGCCCTTCGCCCTTCATCCTTTCAGCACGGCTCGCACACCTTAGGAAGCGGACAATAGAAGGGGCTGGAGAGGAGAAGGAAAGGGAATGGGGAAGGAGAAAGGGCCGAGGCGAGGGCCGAGGATCCGCCATTGGGTCCCAGTCTCCGCCTCATAAGGCCCTCCCCCCGGCAAGAACGGGCATGGGATGGGGGTATGAATATATGTATTTGAATGTGTGTATCATATGTATTATGTTATACATTTATACTATATATTGAATATAATTCCAAATATAGACTATATATTATATATATTACATATATATATATATATATATATATATATATATATATATATATATAGAGAGAGAGAGAGAGAGAGAGAGAGAGAGAAAGAGACAAGGGGGAGAGGGGAGGAAAGAGAGAGGAGCGGGGGAAAGGGCGGGAGGGAGAGCGAGAGAGTGGGAGAGAGAATTTTATACCCTGGGAATGTACTGTTTGCCTCTCGTTGTCAAATTGAAAATCATTTCAAGTACACAAATCAAAGCACAAATGCCCACCGAGGCAGAGCAACCGGCCGTAAATCCGTGTTCCTCGCCAGCAAGCGATCCTCCCTCGCGCTCTCGCTTGCAAACGGTCGAACCAGCAGTTACGTGCCACTATTTTGCACACAACACCCGTTTGATGATTGATGGCGCGCCTCGAATGGACATTATGGACAGAGAAAATGGTCATATCACATAAAAAAGTTAAGATTAATACTATTCTAGATACACGTGCCACGTTGGGAGAGAGAGAGAGAGAGAGAGAGAGAGAGAGAGAGAGAGAGAGAGAGAGAGAGAGAGAGAGAGAGAGAGAGAGAGAGAGAGAGAGAGAGAGAGAGAGAGAGAATAGAAACAAACGACTGACACTCAATATGTACCAATTTCCCAGTCGACAGGTACCAGCTGTGCTACTTGGACCGTTGCTTTTTGAATATCACCCTAATTAATCCAAAAGGAACAGTGATCACGAAACCGAATGAAAACAAATTACCTATCAAAAAAGATAAACTTTTACTATAGGCTTACAATGCACATCGTATTAGACTATGTACCTTTTCTATTGATTTCAACGTATTTTAATTGAGATATACTATGAAAAAAATTTCAAGATTTCTTCATGGAATATACCGTACAAACTTACATATAAAGGATAAAATCGTAAACATAATGGTTTATAGACAATAGTTATAAGCAGACATCCATGTTTTACAACCAACAATTTGAGTATCATACTTAAATCTAAATATTAAAACACTTTGATAATTGAGTCGCTGTGGTGTAGTGGTTAGCACGGGTTCAGAATCTGTGTTTGTATTTCAATATCTTCTTATCACCCCTTCCGTCTATCATTTTATCTTTAATTCCCCATATTTGGCTCTTTCTCCTACGATAAAAGTGCGAAGAAATATTATTGGTATTTTGAGTCATTTTTCTGTTTGCTTGATTGTTGCATATGTCCGTGTGTGTGTGTGTGTGTGTGTGTGTGTGTGTGTATGTGTGTGTGTGTGTGTGTGCGTGTGTGTGTGTGTGTGTGTGTTTATATATATATGTATATATACATATATATATATATATATATATATATATATATATATATATAATATATAATTATATATATATATATATATATATTATTATATATGTTATATATACATATAATATATGTGTGTGTGTGTGTATGCATATATATATATATATATATATATATATATATATATATATATATACAACACACACACATATATATACCTCACACACACACACACACACACACACACACACACACACACACACACACACACACACACACACATATATATATATATATATATATATATATATATATATATATATATATATATATATATGTAAGGTCTTTTCTGATGTTTTAAGCTAAAAAAAAGTCACATATAACACAATGATGATTACGATGATAACGACGTTGATAATACTTCTTACTGCAGTCCTTCATTTGTCTTTGCTAATATATGCACTGCTAACTCGGTATATTGCAATACCTATTACTAACATTGATGTTATTAATTATTTATAAAATATCCTTTTTTGCCCATACTGTCATACGATTCGTAGCCAATTCATTTGTTATTGAATGTCATGACAAGGTGCTTGTTCTTGTTACAAAATAAATATCACAGTGGGATAAGGTGCTTGATTTCTGATCTCATGTTTGGCAGTTGGCAGACTCCTAAATATTCCTAGCACACAAATCGCATCAACAGGACTGATGGGATGTCATCCAACATCTGCCCATCTTATTTTGTATCTTATTGATGGGTATGACTTCAGTTATACAGTAAAACCTTTCAACACAGTTTATTTTAAAGAAGGGAACTGGTTTCATGGAGACTGAAATGAAAACTTTTAAATTTGATTAATTTCTGTGCCCTAACAGCCAAAAATCAACATGTTCCACTTAACATCATAACATATGAGCAATATGTTAAAGGCAGATGAAAATGTACTTTTCATCTAAAAATTATCTGTCTGTACAATGTCCGGTCACTTTCCACAGAGAAATATTTTAAAAATTATCCTGCAATGAAAGTAAAGCATAGGGAAAGATCAACAATAATTATAATACATACTTTTATTTCAAGTTACAGTGTAACCACATACTTTGTTTATATCAGTAAGCGTTCTTGCTTTATTTTTATCAACATACATTCTCCATTTCCCTATAGTGAAGCAGAGGTCCTCCATATTCTTAAAGAAAGGCTTGTTAATTATTAATTATATTAACAATCAAATCATGCCCTTCACCTAGAAAAAGTAATCAATATAAAAGTTAAGAAAATACTCCATATATTAGTTTAACCTCACAACAAGGTGGAGAAATGGCATTGCAAAATATAAGAAAAGAAAAGAAAGAAAAAAATAGTTTCTTACAGATATCAACACTACCACAATAAACTGTATCCACTTATTTTGACTGATTTTCTTTCCAAAACTGTTTTATTGCTGGATGTCCTTTCTTTGTCACAACCACTGTTCTCTGTTTTTCATCTGAGTATATCAAAACACCTTTGCTGGATGCATAATTTGAGAGCAAAAGATAATCATGAACTGACATGAAGTCTTTGTACAATACTCCTTCACTAAATTCGAGTCTCTCTCTTTCCATCTCCCACAGTTTAATCTGAAAAAGAATAAAAGCCAATTAAATCATAATTCATTTTTACATTCCTTTCCTCTATATCACAGACTGCAGTTCACCCTTTCATTCATTTTTATCTATTATCTATATGAAGTTCTAAGACAGAATAACATGAAAAGGTATGAATGAGAATGAAGATATTCATTGTCATTCATACCTTTTCTACATTTGTTATAATAACCAGTGCTGCATCTAATCTGTGCTTGTAAACCACAGCAGCATTATGATGTATATGTCCTTTGTTGTAATTTATCAAAGGAATTTACCTAAAATGACAAACTAAATAGTCAAACATTTTACAACATATTAATTATAAGCTGTCTGCCATTCAGATTTTGATGGCATAGCTGGCCAAATAAATTTGTGGCCACCTTGAAAGCATCAAATTTGGATTTTATCTGGTAACACTATTAGTGAATTCATCTGCAAGAGTATAAAACTCATTGTCACACAATGTGAACAAGTCTACGCAAAAGCTGATACTCATATTTTGATTTCTGATATGAAATGAAGTGCAAATTGAAATGCACAAGAAAAACTATGAAAGAACAGACATTCTATGTGCCTGATTAATTAATAGAATGTTAATGCCCTCAATTACACTTGCGAAAAGATGACTATTCAAAAGGAAAATATATATATGATAATGTATAAAAGGTATGAATGAGAATGAATATCTTCACAATACAAGAGATATATTTGGCCAGTTTCAATTATATCTTCGTCAGAAATACATGTTGTCTATATTTTAATTTTTCCCTTTCCATAACCATTATGGCTGATTACCATTTTAACATGATTGCTTGGTCATCCAGGGAGCCAAAAAAATGTTTCATTTATAATCACATTTCCCTTACTTCAGTCAAGAAACATTTGCATAACATATATGATTATAATTCATGTAATCTCTATTTTATTGTCCATCAAATACAAATCTAATTAAGCCTAAATGATTATCAATGTATAAATGTTATGGAAAAGAAAGGAAAAAAATAATACCAGACAATAATACCACATGTTACTGGGTGGTAATACAATTTCTTAAAAGTATAAAGAGAGGGTGATCCTTTTGGTAGGAAAGTGTTAAGAGCCCATATTGCTACACTTGTTTGTCTTGGAGGGAGAATATCTTCAGTTTTCTTTCAAAAACATGCAGCAAATAATTACATCTAAATTAAATATGATTCAGTTATATAAGTTACAGAGATGTTTCATTACTGAACAAGGATAAACTAATAAACAGATATAAATAGCATTTTCTTCTTCTTCTCAGCCAACTATCAAAACAGTAAAAAAGAGGAGAAAGAGAGGCAAAGGACAGGAACAAGAGAAAAGAAAGAATGTGAAAAGAAAGGGATAATACGAGAATAAGAGGGAAAGAGAAAATGAAGAAAGCGCTCACGAGAATATCTATCTATTCATCTGTCTATCTGTTCACCCATCTATCTATTCATTCATATATAATATATGTATGTATCCATGTTTATAACTATGTCCGCACACACATTTGTATGTATTTATATGAGAATGTATATATATGTTGTCAAGCATTTTCTTATATTACAAACAAAATGGCGTTTCTTAAGAATTTCCTTTGCTGTAAATGATAGTAAAGAGTAGAAACTGTTTAAGAAATAACAAGAGAAATCTAATCGCGAATACGTTGTTTTGAATATATCGCTTTATTTTTTTATCTAATTTTCTTATTAATATTGTTACCAATTTTAAAAATGTCTTTTGGATAATAATTAAAAAAAAATGCAGAAGTGATTTAAAAGACGGACACATAGAAATTTTTTTTTTCTGTCCCACCTATGATATGAAGGATCCTCAAATGTGCAGCTATCCTACGAATTCGTTGTTAATTATGTGTCGACTAACCTACGGAGAGATCCTTGGTGGGGACTTGAACGCGCGATCCTGGAGCCGCAGCGACGGGGAGTCAGTCGCCTTAGCCCGCCGGACCATCGCGTCCGAGGGAGGCCGAGGCCGATCTGGGCTTTTCAATCGCAGACTCGAAGGATTCCAGAACGCGGTGTGGGTGGGGGGGGATGCGTGTGTGTGTGTGTGTGTGTTGTGTGTGTGTGTGTGTGTGTGTGTGTGTGTGTGTGTGTGTGTGTGTGTGTGTGTGTGTGTGTGTGTATTCGTATGTTTATTTTATATATACATTACTGTGTCTTTGCAAGTTTGTGTGTGTTTGAACATGTATTTGTGTGTGCATGCACGAGAATATTTGCGTGCTTACAAGCATGTGTGTGTATGTGTGCATTTTGTATGTGTGTATGTTTTGTTTTGTTTTCTGTAATTGCTGTTCAGTATCATTACAACTAACTATTTAATGATAAGAACGATGGGATAATAATCGTGGAAGGAAATGCAACAAAATGCAAAAGAATGAAGTGGAATCACAAAAAAAACAAAAACTCAGAGAACACAAAAATAAGAGAAGAACTGAGAGAAAAAAAAATCAGAAATGAAGTATCTCTGCACAGCAAGCGAGGATGTGAACGATCTTCAAAAATTATCTGCTTTTCATTTTGCTAATTACTTTACCTAGTGAAAAAATAAAATCTTGATGTACTGTTGCTGCATTATTTATAGAGCAATTAAGCATTGCGAAAATATCATAGAAAAGGATATTACTGTTAGAAGAAAAATCACACGACTTTCTTCGTTTTTATATACATTCAAGCAAAGACCTTTTGTGCTTATTTTGCAACGTCAGAAGAATGAAGTAAAAACATGTTCATGCAATCGCCATGGCATTTCTGAAGTTGGCACACAGGAAGGGAGACGATTCGGGAGTCGTAAGCAATGCAGGGTTTGAAAGCCATTTTTTCCTTTTTCATTTCAGCGGATAAAATAAACTAAATTCTTAAAACGATATTGTAAAAACCGATTCCCTTCTATAAATCCCGACTTATCTACAATGAAAGAGGCAGACCGAGAAAAACATTCCTCGACAACTTCTGTATACAGACACTTCGATGCGTCTGGGACAAAGCGCGCACCGTGAAATAACGAGAGAAATCTAATCGCGAATACGTTGTTTTGAATATATCGTTTTATTTTTTTTTAATCTCATTTTCTTATTAATATTGCTACCAAGCAGTTCGTCAAACACCGCACCGCTGATGCCAAAGAAATATATGATAATTTGATAA
>NC_051399.1:24070626-24073126 GCF_015228065.2 Penaeus monodon | reverse complement strand
ACTGTTATCCTTAATGTTGATAGTGAAAATGATAATGATAACACTAATAGTAATATAATAATAATAATGATAATAATAGTAATAATAGTAATAATAATAATAATAATAATAATAATAATAAATAATGATAATAATAATAACATTAATGATAATAATAACAATGGTAATGATGATAATATTGATAATAATAATGAAAATAAAATAGTATTAATAATGATGATAACAATTTTAATAAAAACAATAATAAAAAATAATAACAATAATAATAATATTATTATTATCATGTTATAATGATAATTAGTAATAAAAACAATAGCAATAGTAGTGATAATAATGATGATACTACTGCTACTAGTACTAATAGTAATAATGATTATAATGATGGTAGTAATGATAATAACAGTAACAATAATAATAATAATAGTAACAATATTAAAATAATAGTAATAATAATAATAGTAATATCAGATAAAAAAAGTAATAATAATAATAATAATAATAATAATAATAATAATAATAATTAATAATAATAATAATAATAATAATAATAATTATTATTATTATTATTATTATTATTATAATAATTATAAAAATAATTAGAAAAAACGATGTGGTGATGATGATAATGATGGCACACACACATGTCCACGCACAAAGGCGCACGTGAACGGAAACAGTGTTCAAACAGAAGAAAACAATTTGAAATACGAATAGCTTCACCTCCTTATAATGCTTCACACTTTGATCAGAGAAAAATAGGAAATTAGGAAAAATAGAAAGGAGGAGGGATGAACAAATGGGTCGGTAGGTAGATATAGAGATGAAAACAGAAGAGCCTGCATAAAATTGGTCTCCTCCTCCTGGCCTCCGTCGGGAATTGAACCCGAGTCTGTCGCTTTAGAGGCGACCGTGCTGACCACTACACCACGGAGTCTTGGGATTCTAGGTCATTTTGAGACTATTTCAATTTTTGCTTTTTAGGGGTCTGTATT
Source organism: Penaeus monodon (assembly GCF_015228065.2). NCBI lineage: Eukaryota > Metazoa > Arthropoda > Malacostraca > Decapoda > Penaeidae > Penaeus > Penaeus monodon. The sequence continues at coordinate 24,072,134 of NC_051399.1, read as the reverse complement.
ATTAAAGCTTGCCATGGTGTTAAATGAAACATGTCGGTTTACATATTCATATACTTTACAAACCATTATGTATACAAATTTATCTTATATATGTTAGTTTAAAGAAATATCGTTTATTTTAATATCATGGTAAGTACCTACAGTATATGAGGTGAAGATGTTCTTATCCCATTTATCATATCTCATTTAAATAAAAATAAAAATAAAAATAGTAGAAAACGAGAAATAAAAAGCAAAACTTAAAGGGCATTTAATACGAGGTCACTGTAGGCCTAAATTATCCGTTAATCTTTTTAGTGCGATTTGTTTACATTCGATTCGATCTAAAGATCACGTAACACCAACTCCATTTTTTCTCTCTCTTTCTGCCCCCCCTCTCTCTTTCTCTACCCGTCTCCCCCCTCCCTCCATCCCTCTCTGTCTCTGTCTGTTTTTCTCCTCTCTCTCTCTCTCGCTCTTCTCGTTCTCTCTTTGTCTCCCTCTCTTTCTCTGGCCGTTCTCCCCCCTCCCTCCCATTCTCTCTCTCTCTCTCTCAGAGAGAGAGAGAGAGAGAAAGAGAGAGAGAGAGAGAGAAAGAGGAGGAGAAGAGAGATGAAAGAGAGAGAGAGATGAGAGAGAGAGAGGGGAGTGAGAGAGAGAGAGAGAGAGAGAGAGAGAGAGAGAGAGCCACGCTGAAAGCAGAAAGAAATAATCAGACAAAAATCAAATGCAAATACTGCAACAAAAGATTGACTGACAAACGCAATATTCCATCTTTACAGTCGACAGGAACCGACTGTGTCACTGTGACCGTTACATTGTGAATAATATAGTCGGAAATTAATCCAAAAGGAGCAGTTGCGCACGAAATCGAGTGAAAACAAATCACACCAAAATTTAAAATAAACGGCAACTATAGGCCTACATGGCACATCGTATTATCATTATTATTTTATCACTTATTGCATTTGCTACTAACTTTAACATTTTCTAATTGAGATAAACTATATTTGATATATATATATATATGGACAGATAAATATATAGGACAGATAGATAAATAGATAGATAGATTTACAAATACACACAGCAACACATTTTGTTATTTTTCACAAAATAGACATCCTCAGAAATTAAAAGGAAAAAATCTATTATGCGGACCTATGTTTTTCATCCTTTTATGATCATGAAAGAAAGAGAAGAAATTCTCTGTCAATCTTTCTTCTCTCTCTCTCTCTTTCTCTCTCTCTCTCTCTCTCTCGCTTTCTTACCCTCTATCCCTCCCTCCCTTCCTCTCCCAACCTGCTCTTTCTCTCCTCTTCTTTCTGTATTTCTCTGTCCTTCTCTCTCTCCTTTCCCTCCCTCTCTTCCTCCCCCCTCTCCCCCCCCTCTCCCCCCTCTCTTTTCCCCTCTCTCTCTCTCCCTCGTTCCCTCCCTCCCTCCCTTTGCCCCCCCCTCCCTCTCTTCTCCTTCCCTCTCTTTTTCTCTCCTTTTTTCCCCCCTCCTCTCTCCCTTCTCCTCCTCTCTTT
>NC_051399.1:24040432-24065432 GCF_015228065.2 Penaeus monodon | reverse complement strand
GAATCAAAATAAAGGCATTATAAACGACTCTCGTCACCTTACACAGTGACGTTAAATTTTCATTTTTTACCCCTTCTCTAAACATAGGATTCTCAAACTGGGGGCAATGAAAACATTCTGGGGGGTAACGCGGCACATTCTAAATTCATTTACAATCAGTAGTTACCATTTTGACCTGAGGTAAGATACGAGGCAAAAAAACCTGGCTAGCTAAACCATTACTCTCATTTCTTTCATTAAGAAAGGATAAATTCTGGAAGTGGATTCATTTACAAATGAACAGTAGGCTCTTTTAGGGTCAACTGGAGGACACGAATTTCCAATTTCTCACAGTCTGAATAAGAAAACTTTTCTTATAAAGAGCAAACAATGCATTATTACTCAATAAATGTTACCACAATACCTACTTTTTATTTCATTACCTAAAAAATAACGATCAGTTGTAATTTGTAACGCTTTATTATTATGTCTTTGTTTGAAAAGAAGTTACTTATAGTAAAATTAATTTACATATTCCATGGCACATATTCCAAAATTTTCAGGCTAAATGGGGACCCAATCAACACTGCCGAGGGATAGCGAGACTAAAAAGTTTGAAAACCCTGTAAGTTACGTATTACGGCGAATAAAAATCAGTTACATTTTCTAAGGAAAATTGCAAATTAAACATATGAGAGACAGAACATATATATATATAAGATAGTGATAGAGATATCTATATAGAGATATATTAGATATATATAATAATAATAATGCATACGTATATATATTAATATATATATATATATATAAGTATATATATAAATATATATATCTATATACACACATACACACACACACACACACACACACACACACACACACACACCACACACACATATGATCTATATTATGATATATATATATATATATATATATATATATAAGATGTATGTATATATACATATAGATATACATATACAATATAGATGTATGTATCTATAGAATATTATATACAATATATATATATATATTATATATATAGATATAATATATATATATATATAACACTTACAACACACACACACACCACACACATATATTGTATATATATATATATATATATAGATATATATATATAGTTATATGATTTGTATATTATAATAATTATATATATACTATATATATATATATATATAATATTATATTATAATATATAATATATCTACTTATATATATATATATTAATGGTGTGGGTGTTGTGTGTGTGTGTTTGTTTGTGCTTTCGCAATCTCCCCTGGGATTACACATAGAATTATATATATATATATATATATATATATATATATATTTTTTGTGATGAGAGATTATATATATATATATATAGATTGTATATCTATAGATTATATGATAGATAGATATTATAGATCTGTATATATATATATACATTAGTTATATATAGATATATATACAAGTATTATATATTATCATATATATATAATATTATATATATATTTATATATATCTCTATTCTGTGGAATGACCACAGAAATACCGGATAGCCAGCTGAATAAACAATGCCATGGAACATTACTCTCTCATATAGGTTTATACTAAAATAAGCACAAAATACAAAACATGACATAATTGCAGTTGCACAACGCCTAACTCTATTGGCATGCCGATTAACAGTGGTTGGTGCGGTAATAGTCATCAACAAGGAGGTAAATAATATACAAAGAACTCCCCGGTCATGGAGATAATGGAAATGGATAACGACATAATGTGATGGTAAATGATTTGTTACACATTATTTATTTTTACATATATTTTTACATAAATTATTTATGAAAATGCACATACGTGAGGGTATGTGGGCATACATACATATCAGACATATATTAACATATATATCTATACTATAATATATATATATATATATATATATATATATATAATTATATATTATATATATATGCTTGTGTCTTGTGTTGTGCGTCTGTGTGTGTGTGTGTGTGTGTGTGTGTGTGTTGTGTGTGTGTGTGTGTGTGTGTGTGTAGGTGTGTGTGTGTTGTGTGTGTGAGGTGTGTGTGTGGTGTGGTGTATGTGTATACATTATGTATATATGTATATATATATTATATTATATATATAATATATATATATATATAATATATATATATCTATTATATATACTAATATTATATATATATTATATAGGTATATATATATGTACATATAAACATATAGTAATATATATATATATAAATATATATGTATATAAATATATATATATATAATAATAATATATATTTATAGTATATAATATATTATATATATATATAATGCACATCCGTATATAATAATACATTTTTTTTTTTTTAATATATACTCATTTAATAATACATGAATACCACATAAACACGTACTCATACATACATACATTATATATGTGTATATATATGAGGTACATCAATATATGTTATAAGTGTTTAAGTATGTATATAATGTTTATATCAATCTATCTATCTTGTATATACATGTATAGTACTACAAATATATAACATAGATTCTATACTTTATATTATATCGATTATCTCTATAAATGAATAAATAAATACATATATACAAATTATATATATTCTATATATATATACATATAGATATAATATATATATATATCTATATATATATGTATATATGTAGATCAATATATACATACATGTGTATGTTGTGTTTGTGTTGTTTTGTTGTGTGGCGCGTACATATCTTATGTATGTCTGTATGTATACATAGATTTGTATATAATGTTATATATGTATATATATACAACATAATACATAGACAGATATATGTATATACATATATATACATGCATAAATATACATATATATGCTACATGCATCTTATACATGCATTCATATACTAAATACAACATATATATTGTATGTGTATATCTATATTTACATATATATATATATATATATCTATATAATATAATATATATATGATAATATAGATATATATATATATTATTATATATATATATATATATATTCTATATGTGTGTGTAAAATATCTCATATATATTTATATATCTATATATATATATTATATATTATATATATATATACCAATCACCTATCTATCTATCATATATCTATCTATCTATATATATACATAATCTATGTGTAGTAGTGTGAGTGGGTGTTGTAGTGGTGTGGTGTGTGTGTGTGTGTGTGTGTGTGTAGTGTGTGTGTGTGTGTGTGTGTGTGTGTGGTATGGTGTGTGGTCGTTGTATCTAGGGTGCATATATATGACATTCATATATCTATATCAATTTAATATATAGTATATATATATATATATATATAGATATATATATATATATATATTATATGTTTATCTATACATACACCGTGTGTGTGTGTGTTGTGTGTTGTGTGTGTGTGTGTGTGTGTGTGTGTGTGTGTGTGGTGTGTGTGTGTGTGTGCTGTGTGTGTGTGTGTGTGTATGTGTATTTATATGAACATACGTATATATACATGTACTATGTGTTACATACAGATACACACATTATATATACATAACTTATTATACAATCATATAGTACCTATACATATATGTATATATATATATATATATATATACTATTATATATATATAAATATTATATAATATATAATATATTATTATATATACATATACATAATATACACATAATTAAGTTATGACATTAATAGTATTATTCTATACATATATATATATATTAGATATATATATATATATATTATATATCTCCACCTCTTTAGTAATATATATATAATATATATATATACCATTTGTGTGTATATATACATATATAGATAGATAGATCGAAGATAGATATACATATCGATATATATAAATTATACATATAAGTATACAAACATTTCACGTACATATCACATATATGCATTTATACATTATCCATAATAGTATTATATCAATATTATATTCTATCATATATAATATAATATAATTATATATATATATATCTATATACTATATATATTATATATATATATTTATATATATATATATTATATTATATATATACGTTATATAATATATACACGAATGCCCGGATTGTAAACACCGACAAAAAATACGCTATGCGACAGGATAGCAAAGGAGGTCCCCCTACCCCAAAAAGAATATAATAATAATATAAAAACGAGAGAGAGAGAGGAGAGAGAGTATTACACGGAGAAATCAACATGAAATGAATAAGAAACAAGAGGGAATGACAGAGCGAATGGAGAGGAGAGAGGGAAAACCACAGGAAAAAAAAAATCAAATGCGAATGACGGGACGAGAGCGCCGCAGACGCCGCGCACTCACCAGGAGAGAGTCCAGCCGGGTTGGCAAAGATGTCGTTGAAGCTCACATCACCCACCATCATTGCACCAGTGTCTTGAGGTAGGCCGACACGGGCGAGCCGGAAGAATTCGCACTCGAACGTTGAGTTGAAGGCGGCAGCGAAGCCGAGGAAGAGCGGCAAGAAACACCCACGGTGAGAGCTTCAGATGCGGAGCGACACCTGGCGCAATGTAGGTTGTCAACAAGGAAAAGGCTTTCACCCAGTTAGTATTGAATCATTATAGACATGCATACACACACACACACACAACACCACACACACACACACCCACACCCTTATTTATATATTACATATATTATAAATATATAGTATATATATATATATATAATATATAACTATATATATATATATATATATATATATATATATATATATATATATATATATATATATATATGCGTAGGGCAGTGCGTGTGTGTGTGTGGTGTGTGTGTGGTGTGTGTGTGTGTGTGTGTGTGTGTTGTGTGCGGCACACAACACACACACCACACACACACCAACACACACACACACACACACACACACACACACACCACACACACCACACACACACACACAACACATAGATATATATATATATATATATATATATATATATATACAGTATATAACACAACACACCACCACACACACACACCCACACACACACCTTGTTAATATCTATATATATTATATCTATATATATATATATATCTATATAATATATATCTGTGTGTGCGCGAACGGGTGTGTGTGTGTCTGTGTGTATGTGTGGTGTCTTGTGTGTATGTGGAGTGTTACCCACACACACACACCACAAACACACACACAAACACACACACACAACCCACACACAACACAACACACACAACACACACACAACACACACACACACCACACTCACACACCAATATATATATATATAATAATAATATATAATATATATATATATATATATATAACATATATCTATATATATATATATATTATATATCTATATATATATATAGTAAGATATATTATATGTGTGGTGGTGTGTGTGTGTTTGTGTGTGTGTGTGTGTGTGTTTTTGTGTGTGTGTGTGTTGTGGGGTGTGTGTGTGTGTGTGTGTGTGTGTGTGTGTGTGTGTTCCCCCCCCTTTTTTTTATTTTTTTTTTTTTTTTTTTTTTTTTAACACACAAAAACATATATATTTTATAATATATATATTTTAAAATTTAAAATATATATATATATAAAATTTTATATATATAGGGGATATTAATATCTTCACGGGTTTGGGCCTTGTACGGAATTATATCTATTTTAAAATTGTATGGTATTAAGAAGCGAAGAATGTACACAGCAAAAAAACATTTGCATGTAGATGCCCACTGAGGGTGGGGGACGAGGAAGGTAATTTACCCCACCTTCAAGAAGGAGCCCCCTTTTGCTGGCCCCCCACCTTCCAAGTGACAGTTCTGTATGATCATAAAAAAGGGCTTAGTTTAAAAATGAAGCCAGCCCACGCTTGCTCCCCGAAGATGAGGAGCCTGAGGGCCCGGATTTGCCGAAGGCCTCCAGCACCAAAGCCAGGGGAACCCGCCCGATACCCGGGATATGCCAAAAAAATGAAAATTGGAAAAAGTTTTCGTCTTTCGGGGAGGTGAAATTGGGTGAACGGTTTTCCCTCCCGGGGCGGCGTCTAAAGGGGCGTTGTCCTTTCCCAAGACATCAGCCCCCGCCGGGCCAAACAGTGCCTCCCCAAATGCCGGAAGTGGGGGCCCAAGATGCAAGGGTGTACAGCCGCCCTTGTCTCTGAATGGGGAAACCCCCCTGCCTTCGGGCAGCAGCTGGGCGGCTGGGGGCTTTGGGCCCACTTCTGCAGCAAGGGGAAAAAGGGGGGCGTGATGGGCCCTCACACGCTTTCGTTAAATGAAGACCCCTTTTTCCGGGAGAAAGCGTATGAAGGGACCCCCTTCCCCCCCACGATTTTATTGATGCTTTAAAAAAAAAGGGGAGTCGATCCTGTAGGGCCTTGGGGCCAAGCCCACGCCCGAGTCGACCCAGCTGTTTTAATGCAGTTGAAGCAGCTCTTCATCGCCGCAAAGATGGAGAGCCCCGATGGTCCCCAAAATTTGAGTTGGGGGGACTCCGGGCATCGAGCGGGCTCACCCCAAAAAACGAAGTGAAATTTCCCGTGGGAAAGGTCCACGGCGCCGTGGAGAAAAGGAGTGTGGGCCGGGGGCGGGGCAAGGTGGGGGTTTGTCGTCGAGGAGGGAAGGGGAAAAACTTGAGAGCTTTTCCCTTCCTGATAGCAGCCCCCAAAATTTTCCCAATTGCTTTTAAAAACGTTTTTTTTAAAGGGAAAAGACATCGGGCACTACCTTGCTACAGCACACGAGAACATCTTTTTAATTTCGTAGTTTAAAAAATCCCCGGTGAAAATTTAAAGGTTGGCTTTTTCCAACTGATAAAATTTCTGAATCCGGCTTTTTAAAAATGTTGTTTTGTCTTTTGTCACTTACCGCTAAATTTGTTTTTATTTGTTTTGCTACCCGCGTGAAATGTATGTTTTTTAGATGGTAAACCTCCCCTTTTTTTTCTAATATTTTGATTAAATTTAGTCTAAAAAAAATTGGATGTTAGCTTTAAAAACCCTGTAAGACATATTTATTCCTTTTAAAACAAGCAAGTTTTTTTTTTTTTTTTACAGAAAAAAATGTGTGAAGAAGGGGATAAATAAAGTTTAGAATGGTTAGTAGTCGAGTAAAAGTAATGAAAAACGGGTAAACAAAAATACCCAAAAAATGCTACTGTTTTTTTTAAAAATGGCATTTTAAAATGCACAGGAAAGGGCCCTTTTTGGGGGAAAGTTTTTAAGATAAGAATATTATGAAAGGTATCCGGTAAAAAGCCAAAAACGTTTTGGTTTAAAATTTCCCCATAAAAAACCGGCCTATTTTTTTGTACAATTGGGCGTTTTTTTTTTTTTTTGGGTTTTTTCCCCGATGGGTTTTAAAGGACGACAAATCCTGGGCCCCTTTTTAAGATTACCTAATAACGCTTTTTAAAAAGGGAAAAAATTTTTAACAAAAAAATATTTTGCCCTTTCCCACTTCTAAGTGCAGTATAAAACGACAATAATAATGAAATAGAGAGTTAGATTTATATTTCTGTTTGTGAGGCATTTAAACAATCCCTAGCTATGGGGGGTTTTTTTTATTTTTTTTTAATTAAAAAAAAAAAAAAATTATAAAAAGGGTAAAAAAAAAAAATTTAAAAAAACGCCCTTTTGTATCAGGCTAGTGGAAAGGGGGGGGTTTGGGGTTTTTGGGAAAATATTTTATTTTTAAAAAAAATATATAATATATTATATAATATATATATATATTTTATATATTTTTATAATAAAGATAGGGGATATATGAATATTTTTGTAATATGTCCATATCCTTAAAAATATATGGTACCATACATATAATTTTAATATACTATTATATTATATATAATTAAATATATATAATATTTTAATATATATATGTATGTGTGGGTGTGTGTGTGTGTGTGGTGTGTGTGTGTGTTGGGTGTGGGGAGTGGGGTGGTGGTGTGTGTGTGTGTGGTGGTTGGTTTTTTTGTGTGTTTTATACATATAGTATGGATAATATAATATAATTTATCTATAAAAATTTATATATTCCTAATTTTATATAATAAAATATATGTTATATTAAAAATTTTCCTTTACAAAATTTTAGATAGGGGAATATAAAATTTACATTTCTATATTATATTATAATTTTATAATATTATTTTTTTATAATATTTTATTTTGTATAAAATATAATTTTTTATATATATTAAATATATAAATAAAATATATATTTTTAAAATTTTATATATATATATAATTTTATTTTTATATATATACCCACACATAACCTTTTGTGCACTGTTAATATATATATATTTATTAATATATATTTTATATTATTAAATTATATAAATATTTTATGGAATGAAAATAAAACATAAATATATATATAATATAATTATATAATTTTATTTTATATATATTATTTTATATATGGATATGATTATGTATATAAAATATAAAAATAAAATATATATTATATATAATATAATAAAATATATATATATATATATATTTATGTATGTATGTAGCATGTATACGTTATATATATACATATTTATAAAACATTTATTACATACATACATACATCCACCACACACCACACACACACAAACAAAACACACCACCAAACAAAACACACAAACACACACACACACAAAAAAAAAAAAATTAATATATTTATATATTATATATATAAAATATATATATAATAAAATATATATATGTGGGGTGTGGTGGGGTGTGTGTGTGTGTGTGTGTGGTGTGGTGTGGGGGTTTTTAAAATTAATTCATCTTTTTAATTTATTTAGACACGAATACACACTAAAATGTGTGAATTTTTATCCCCATACATTATATAAAAAATCATGTAAATGTTTGGAATTTCCCAATGCCCCCCGCCCCGGGCACTTGTGTGTTGGAAAAGAAGTGGAAAAACGAGAAAAAATATAGGTAATATACACGAAAAAGGTTATGTGGCTGATGAGAAATAAAAATCTTTAATGCCAATAGAGGGTTTCAATGAGGAAATCTCAAATGACAATACTCTTTTTTATGCTAACCCCATTAATGGAAAAAAAATCCCAAAACTTTCCCCAAAATTACAAAACGAAACCACACAGAAAAAACAATGAAAAACTTTTCCGAAAATATATATAAATATTAATTGGTATAAAAAAAGGGAAAAAAAACCACCACTCTCTATGTAATTTAGCAACAACGTCAATCAAGCACGAATCCCATACGAGTACAACAAAAACAGACATTTTGTACGAACTGAAGTGAAATCCTTTGCGAATCAAAACAAAACATCCTTCAGCCCACGCTGGCTGCTCCCTTACAGGAGTGTAGACTTCAAAAGACTTAAACCCCATAAAAAGAGAAGAAGAAGAAGAAGAAGGTGGTTGATGCAAACATGGGTTATGGGCCTGCCACGTTGACCTGCAAAAATCTCCAGGATTATTGAAATTTTGCCAAGGATACTTAGAGGCATTGTATAAAAACCCCGGGAATGCCTGGCTTTTTTGGAATTTTCTCCTTGATACATTTTGATTTTTTATCACGAGGAAGAGATTGGATCAATGTACTTCAAATATTGGCTAAGACCAACAAACGATCATCTTATATAATACTGCAATGAAGAGACTGATGTTTTACACAATGACTGTGCTAAGAGGGGGAAATCAAAGGACACTGTCATAAAGAGTAAAAGACTACACTAAATGTTAAATGAAATAGTCTGCAATGGAAAACTGTAATGCCAAAAATGAAAAAAAAATTGGTGTGGAAGTAAGTCTGATTTTTTTTTGCCCGCAAAACAAAAAACCCCAAACTTTACAAAACCTGTCCCCCATTTTTTGATGTTAGAGTAACGTATTGTCAATTTTATAAAAGCACTTCACTGTATTTTTTAAGTTTATTTTGGGGATCTTAAAATTTGGATGACTCCCATCAATATTTTTTAAAACAATATAGGGGTAATTTTTTAGTTTCAAACCCCCACCCGACTTGAATTTTTTCCTATTTTTAAAGATTGACATTTAATATGGGGCAAAAATGTTTGTAATTTCCATTGAAAATTATTTAAAAGGAATTTTTGGAATGTTCATGTTACTGCACCCTAGGAGATTAAGTTCTATTACTCCACCCCATCCTGGGGATCGAAACTATACAGTAGAAAGAGGAGTGTTGTTTATTTTACCCGGTTAAATCACAGTAGAGCTAAAATTGGAGCAAAAAGTGAATTGGGCTGTGAGCAGTTTTTTTCAATGATTTTTTTGTCCTTTATTTGTGTTTTTCACCGATATAAAATAGATATTTTACAAAAATTTGCCTCAAGAAATTTTTTTTGGTAGGGGTAACTTCACTGTGATTTCACTGTGGATCTCCACAAGATTTTATCGCCCCCAGGGCCCCGGGAACTGATAGAAGAACCCCCAAAATTGAGGTTTTTCTGTAATGCAAAGTTCTGTGGTAAGATCTTTGTTTGGGTTATGGCTATTGCGTCCACTTCAAAACCCCTGTGTCGTCCAGTGACTGCTCTGGGAAATTTATGGACTGACTGAGGGGGAGGAATGTGTTTAGGAGTGGGGGTGCATAGAGATTTTAATTTTTCCATCACTAAAAAAACCTGACAGACCTGAAAAAATGAATATAAAAAAAAAAATTTTATAGAATCAATTTAGCTTTGTTTCCCTACAATTTTCTTTGTATTTCTGTTAAAGGGGTGCATTAATACAATAGTCTTCCACCTTCAGTCAAAAATTTATAGCCATCATGGAAGAAAACCAAGCAGCGTAATTTACCCCCTTGATGCATTTTCCATTTAAAATAATAGGCAATTTCTGGATAAATTAGCCATAACTTTAGAATTAAAGAAATGAGAGTAATTCCCAGTTTTTAAGAGATGGGGGAATAGAAGTAAACAGTTTGAAAAATGGTTTAACATTTTCATAGCCTATTAAAGATGCCCTTTACAAAAAAAATCATATTGTCATGCCCCAAAACAAAAAGGGGGAAAATTTTTTTATTAAGAAAAGAAGATGAAAAAAAGAAATTAGTGTTGGGAAGAAAGTCTCCTTTCCTTAGGTGAAGGGGGATGACTTTGTTGGACATTTTAAATTTTGTTCACCTTAGAAGATGTCAACCTCAGAAAACCCGAAGATTGTTAGTGCTTTAAAAATTTAAGGTGATTAGGGTGGGATAAATCAATGATTTTTTTTTTTCTGGACAGAAGAAAGTTAGCCAGTTCCCGGGTTAAATTTTTTTTTATTTCAGTAAAATAGGGAAAAAAAGTATTCCAAAATTAAAGAAATGCTTTTAAAAAATATCCCCATTGTGATGAAACAGAGAAAAAATAAAAATAAATATATTATTTTTTTTTTGATTTTTTTTCCCTTTTTTTTTGTTTCGGTATATTAAAAAAAAAAACAGGGAAAAAAAAAAAGGGTTTTTTTTAAAAAAAAAAATACCATTAGTGCCAATGTCCCCAAAAAGGGGTGGAGGGGAAAAATTTTTTTTATGTTTTTTAAAGGTTGATTCCTTGAGCAGGGGAAAGGGCAATATTCCAGGGGGAATAAAAATTTTAGCCTTTTTTAAATAAAAAAACCTTTGGTTATCAAAATTTTTAAAATTTACAGAAATTAATTTAAATGCAATATGTAGATAAAAATGTTTCAAAAATTTTATTTTTTTTTTATGAAATTTTAAAAAATTTTCCCAAAAAATTTAAAAAAAGTAGGTACTAGGAGTTTTTTTGGGGAAAACCCCAAACCTATAAATTTTTTGTTTTTGATTTTGGGGTGTCTAGGAAAAAAGGAAAAAGGTTTTAACATAAAGGAAAGTAAAAAGGTTTCCCGCCCTTATATATTTGGGGGGGGGGGGGGAGGAAATCAATTTAATATCCCATAATGGCAAAATTTTTAAATTTTTAACTATTTTTTTAAAATAAAAAATAAGACTTAAATTAAGTTAAAAAAAAAAATTAAAAAAAAAAATTAATTTAAAAATTTTTATTTTATAAATTTTTTTTTATTTAAAAAATTTAAATTTTAAAAAATTTATATTATAAATATAAATTAAAAAAAATTTTTAAAAAATTATATTATTTTTAAAAAAAATTATTTTTTTATTTTTAAGAGGTATCAGAGCCCAAAACAGTAAAGTTTTTTTGTTTTGCTGGAAACATCAATGGGTTTTCTTAAGTCCGGGCGTAAAACGGGTCAGTTTTTTGTTTGACTTTTTTAAGTTTCCTTTTTAAGGAAATTTTTGCAAATTACCGATTTTATTTTTTTTTGGGGTTTTAAAAATTTTAAAAAGTTTCTTGCGAAAATTAGAACGATTTTGTACATTTCTTTTTGGTAATTTTTTTTTTTATTTTTGGGGGAATAGATTTATTTTTTGTAAATAACTTTTTTTTTTTTTTTTTTTTATTAAAATTTTTGTTATCCGGGGGAAGGTTTTAATTTTTTTCTTTTTTCCCCCCAAAATTTTTGGATGACAACAGTGAGGAATATTTAAAAAAACTTTTTAAAAAAAACACCGTTTAAAAAAATTTTTAAACCCCTTGCAAAAAGGTTTTAAAACCCCATTCTCACCGGGGGAAAGCGAACCCCAAAACCCCCCAAATTTTCCCCGGGAAAAAATTTTAAAAAAAAAGAAAGGGAAAAAAATTTTTTGGGGTTATTTTGAAATTTTTGGGTTTCAATAAAAAAAGTATTTTTCTTTAAAAAAATTTTGGTTTTTCCCCAAAAAAATTTTTTGGGTTCATTTTCTTCCCCAAAAATGGTCCGTAGGTGGGGTTTGGTAAAGGGGGGGTGAAAAATTTATTGTATTATTGCAACCTCTGATGAGTATGTTTTGGGATACAGCCCATTTTTTTAGTAGTGGGGGCCTTAGGGGGAAAAAAATTTTTAAACAGATAATATTGACAGAAAAAAAAGTATTTACCCAAAATATGTGCCCCGGAAGTGTAGTTTCCCTTTCTATAAATGGAAAATTTTCCCAAAAATGAGAAAAAAAACCCTTGATATTAGGGGGGGTTTTTAAGTTAAAACATGCGGGGATTAGGGGTGTAAGCCCCCGGAAAAAAATGTTCAGTGCCCAAAACATATTTTAAAAAGGGTAAAAATTTAAATTTAAATGTTTTACTCACAAATGTCTAGAAAGAGGGCCCTTTTTTTTTATGAAGGGATGTTAGTTTTAAGAAGGCTATATTTAAAGAAATATTACCCAGGTAAGAAAATTTTTTTTTGAATAGCAATTTTTGAGGTTTTATTGGTGAAAAGGGAAAAAGGAAAATCTGCAGCTGGAAGGAGAATCTTCCAGCATTTGAGAATAATGAACAGTGAAAATTTTTTTGGGGAAAAAAGGTTAAACTGCATAAAATCATCCTTTTGGGCTAAAATTTTAAAAATTTTTAGTGGCCCCCTTTTTATTTCGCGGACAGAGCTTATTTTTAATGAGGGAAGGGCAAAAGGGGGGAAAAATTTCCCGGAGATTTTAATTAAAAACACATAAAAAGGGATGACACCCACATCTCATCAAGGGGAAAACCCGGGACGGGGGGGCCATGGCCGCATCCCCCCTTTCGTTTCCCACCCACGAGTTTCCCTCGAGGCGAGTCTCCAGGCGGGCAAAAGGGCCCATCTCTAGTTCCTCGGGGAAAAGGTCTCGTGGGGGCGCCCAAGCCATGATCCCCGGGGACGTCCCACAGGTTCCTCCACCCGGGGTTGTTTTGCAGAGAGACAACCTGGGGGGGCAGGGTCGTCCATGGGGGCGAGCTAGGTGGCCAATAGCCTGGGGTTGGCGATCCGGTTTATGAAAAGTAACGGGTTTCCCATGCCAGTTCACGGTGTAACCGGGGTTTGGACACGTGGTCCTCCAAAACTGAAAAACCCATGTTTCCGGCAAAAGGGAACTTGTTAAAAAAGGGCCCGTCAAGGCGGGGACCCCAAAGGGCCCACTGGAAGGGGGTTCCAGGTTTCGCTTCCATGAAAAAAAACCCTGGAAAGTATCAAGGCCTTAAAGACACGAGCTTGGCCCCTTCTGCATGGTACCGACATTAAAAACGCTCTTTGATCGAGTTCATGGCCCCTGTTGCCGGGCCCAACCCGTTTTACGATTTCCGGTCGACAACCCAGAGATATGGACTAGGTCCCAAAGGTTTTTTGTAAAACTTTCGTGACTTCAAGGGTCCTGGGCCGCAAGCAGGGATGACTGAACGGGCCCCCTAAGGGCCCCCAAAGCCCAAAATTGGTCTTGGCCCGGGAGACCTCTGGGCCTAGTGGTTCCCAAGCAAAATGAATCAAGAACCCGGCCAAAGTGACCCCAAAGGGATTTCAGATGGGGAGGAAACATCGTAAAGCAAAAGTAAAAGGCCCGGGGCCCTTTAATATTCCCTAGTGTTGCCCCGCCCCTGACTTTGGCTAGTGGGTTTTCCCCTTTACCCAGTCCATAAAAGGGTTAAAAAGTGTTTTTTGCAAGGACCCCACCCCTTGGCTCCCCCGAATTAACGGGGAAAAATTTTCGACATCCCCCCCCACCAATTTTTAAGCACTTTCAGTCCCAGTAAGAGGCGCTATCAGGCCAATAATCTGTGTGGGAAAATTCCCCCTGAGCCCCCAGGATCCCCCAAAAAAAAAAGCGATTCCAGATGGCACGGGGTCAAAACCCAAATTGCGTTCAGAAGAAAAGTATCTCCTAGGGCCAACTTTTTCGAAGACCCTGTATTTTCCTAAGAAAATGGTTGGACTTTTAAAGACATATCAAAAAAAAAGGCCCAAAAAAGGGGAAAAAGTTTGAATAAAAGATTCAAACATCATAAAAGTTTAGTGGGGAATTTTTTTGGACATAATTTTTCCCGATCATGATCCCGAAAATCCGATTTTTTGTAAAAATTTTTTGAAGTAAATTCAAAATTTAATTCCAGTCACCAGAATTAAAAAAAGTTTTTGGGGAAGATATTTGGAATAAAAAAACCATTGTAGAAAAAATTTTTTAAATTTCTCCCACCCGGAAAAGGGTTTTTACATCCAGTGATTCTTTTCTTTAAGATACAGAAAGTAAAAGGTTTTGGCATAAAAACAAACATTAAAAAAAAATTTTAAATTTTTTATTTTTAATTATTATTTTTTATTATTATTATTTTTTTTTTTTTTTTCATTTAAACCCTTTCAGGATGAATTGAAATCAGATTTTGCTTGTAGAATTGATTATAAAAATCCTAAAAACTTTAAACTGGTATTGGAAATTTATTCTTGGGTCCCCAAAAAATATAGGTGGTGGAAAGAGAAAGCATCATTCCCTGTGTTCCTTTTTCCCTAGTATTAAGACTTTTTAAAATTTTTAAATAGATAAAAAAATGATCAAGAGGGGATTAAAAAGAAACTATAAAAAATTTTAAATTAAAAACTGAAAGCATCCAGTAATAAAAGAAAAGTGGGTTAAAGAAAAGGGCCCAGTAAGCTGTGGATTTTACAAGTGGGACACATAAAAATTTTTGGGCATTTAATTTCAATTTTAGGGGGGGGGGGGGGAAAAATTTTTTGTAGCAAATAATTCTGAAGCCATGCTAGATGATGCAGAGGTCCTTCTACAACAGCATGTAAGGAAAAACATTGTTATTCAGAAAGGTATTGCTGCACCGGCAGTTCCACTTGCTAAAATTTTGTTAGAAAGTTCTGTGAGTGCTAGATTAGAATTTTAAAAAAAAACGTCTTTTCCTAAAAAAATAAAAGCGGGAAGCTTCAAGAGCCTTATTTTTCTAAGGGGTTTCCACGGGTAAAGCCTTTGGGGGGTGGGGGGGACAAAAGATTGGGACAAAAATTAAAGAGCCAAAAAAATCTGTTGTAGTTCTGAATAAAAGAATGATTTCTGTCATAAGAGTTTTAGGTCTCTAAGATTCTGTGTATCAAACAAATCTTCAATTAATCAAGAAAATTTTTTACAAAAAAGTTTCATATTTGGACAAATAAGTATTTCAACATCCCAAAAAGGGTAAACAAAGAGAAAAAAAACACCCCTTTCATGGTAGAGGTTCATTTAGGGAGAAAAGAACCCTTTCTTCCCCCAATAAAATTAAAAAAATGAAATTTTTGGGTTCGGGGTTTGTCTCTAGGGGAAAGGACATTTGGCCCCCGGGTGTTTGAGGGTCTTGATCGGGGGGATAACATACCCAATGGAAAAAAAATTTTAACCACCATATGTAAATAAATTTTCCCCAGAAAAGAGGTAAAGAGGGTCATCATCCAAAGAGAAAAAACCCAAATTATTTTCAAAAAAAATTTTTAATAGAAAAATCAATAGGGAAGGTTTTTCTGTGGATATTAGATCTCAGCAAATTGAAGAAGTTCATAGTAAAAAACCTTTTTAAAAGGGGGGAACAGGGCCCCCACAGTGTTTTTTGACTCTATTGGGGCATTTAGGGTTTTCAGCGTTTATGAAGGATAAGGAAAAGCCCGAAGGAAAGTTTAGCCTCGCTGGGCTAATCCCCTGAAGGGAGCCCCCTGTGCGACAAAATCCCGACTTGCCCCCCCAGGGGTGTCGGGTTGGGTGCCTGACCTCCGGGGCCCCAACCCAGGTAACCTCCGGGGGCCCGACAGGGAACCCTTCCCCTTCCCTTTTCCGGGGGGGGACCCACCGCCACCCTCGGTGAAGGGAAAAAAACAAATTTTACCACTGTACTACCCCGGAGGCTGTCGATATGAAGGACGTGTATTGGCACATTCCAATAAATCAGAGAAAGTTCCTAGCATTCCCAGGTCCTTCCATTTGACCTAAGCATAGCTCAAGGGATCTGTACCAAAATGCTAGTACCAGTTAGGAGTTGGTATTCTTTTTTTATTTGGACAATTGTCTGATTATAGCAAATGCAGTAGAGGATGGCAAAAGAATAATGGAGATAACATTGAGAGTAAACTTGGTTATTCTTTTAGTTGGCAAAGGTCACTTTGACTAAAACCAAAAAAATTTTTTCTTGTTTGATTTTGGGGGGTGGAATTTGGAAAATATAAAAACATTTTATTTTGGGCCCAAAGAAAAATCAAAAAAAATTTTGGGGGAATATTTTCTTTTTTCACCCCCCCAAACAAAAAAGAAGGGAAAAAGGGGAAAGGGAAATTTGGGGCCAAATTTGGGGGTTTAACAAATTTTTGCAGGGGAAAAGATTCCTAAAGGATTTCTTCTCAAAAGGGGACAGGAAAAGGATTTCTGTTTCCCGGGAAGGAATCAAGTTTGGGGGTTTTTTTCCCAATTAAATTTAAAAATTTATTAAATTATTTTAAGGAAAATTGTCTACATTCAGTAATCCCTTTGGTTCTTTGAAATCCATCCCTAACAGTCATGACAGATGCCTCAGATGGAGGCTGGGGATTTCAGACCTCAGAAGGGAATCAAGAATTTGGCAGATGGACAAAACAATGGTCAAAGAAAGATATAAATATTTGAGATCTGCAGACAATAAAAATACCTCTAGAAAATATTCCTGGAGTAATAAATAAAACAATTCACATGCTGTCGGACAACTCAATACGTGCCTTTAATTGGAAAAAAATTTATCCTGAGTCGGCTTTTCTTGAGCCCGGTTTGTCCTTCTTTGAGGGGGCTCATTGGGGAAAAACTATCATATAAATCTCATAGGAGAAAAAAAACCCAACCCCCCAGCAGTAAACGGTTAACCCTTTTTTGGGAAAATTTGATGTTTTAAAGGGCATTGTGGGCAAAAAAATCACCCAGACCTAGATCTATTCACGTTTCACAGCAACAAAAAGACCCAGTTGTTTCAACAACAGTAAGGGGACCAGATGCATTTACGGTAGATTGGAACATTTTTTTCTCTTTTCCCCCACAGAGTTTTAATATAAAGGGTTTTTTGGGGGTTTTAAACCCCCTGAGGATCTTCCCAAAATCGAGTAAAAGCTTTAAAGTCCCCTATGGAGAATCCAAAACCTTGGGGGCCCTAGTTTTCTCCTTTAAATGTGCCCACACCCAATTCCATGGGGACCGGGTACTCCAGAAGGGAAATTCCTTTCAATTCATGACTTGCATGAATCTTCACATGTGGAATTTCTCGATGGCTCTAATGACTCTAATAGCAGACCTTTTAAGAGGTTTTTCAAATTTTGTTTAAATTTTGATAGTATGAGTCAGGAAATAATAATTTCATTTTAGTAAAAAAAAGGAAAAATTTTTTAAAAAAAACCTTAAACATAATTACATTTGGATCTTGGCTTTTCATAGTGGAATGGGATCAGCGGGTAAGTTAATCACCCAGCACTGAAAAGAGGGTAAGGTAGTCCAAAAAAAATTTTGGGGAAAAAAGAAGAAAAAGGGGTTTTGAGAAATGTCCGGTAATAGAGGGTCTTAAAAACCCCCCATGGCACTTAAAGATGTCTTGGGGTTTTTTAGAACAACCCAGAATTTTTCCCTTTCCCGCTAAAAAATATTTTCAGGAAAGGTTATTAGCCCCTGGGCTGAGGGGGTTCCAAACTAAACAGCTTTAACTAGATCTCCCGCCCTTTACAGTTTTGATCCCCTTGATGAATCCATTTTTCTAGCTCCCCCCGTCCTGCCCTTATAAACCAAAAATAAAAAGGGGCAAATTTTCATTCTCCTTCTTAGTTCCAGCATGGATGATGGGGGTAGTAAATCACCCCTCCCCTTTTTTCCCGTAAAAAGTTTTAAGAAAAATATTTAATTCCCGTAGAATATTTATTTCCCGTGGGTGACCAAGCAATAACAATGGGGGTTGGGCTTGTTAGAATTATTTTTGGGCGTGTAATAAAAAAGGTGCAGTTCTTAATTTAGTTCTTTGGGGGAAAAACAGGTCAAGCTTTCAATTTATTTTTTAGGGAATTTTTAAGGTTTTTTGGGTTTTTTGCCCGGGTTTCAAAAAACAGGGGGGCAATGGGCTGCAGGTTTGGTTTTATCTGGAATTAAGATATGCCAGGCTATAAACAAATAATCCAGTGTTGCAAGACAGTACTTCCAAAGCATTTAAACTGAAGAGATTTAAATTATATGATTAATTTCAAAAAAGGTTTTTTTAATAATTTAATAAAAAATGAAGGGTATAAATTGTTTATACAAATACTTTTTTAAAAAAAACCCACCTTTTTAGGAATATCTTTATTTTATTTACAGCAAAAAAACCCCTTTTCTTTTTTTTTTTTAAATTGGTAAATATTTTCCCCACCAAAAATTTGTTATAAAAAAAAAAAGGGTTTTAAAATATTTAAAAACCCCATTTTATGAAGTAGTAAAGGGTATATTTTCCACCCCTCTCTAAAAAGGCAGGGATAAATTTCTTTTAATTTATTGAATTCTGACCTTTGGGCCAAATGTTTAAAAGGGTTGGGGTAGGGGAAAAACCCGAAGGTGCACAGGGGTTTTTTTTATTGTTATGATGGGGGTTTGGGATGGGTAAACCTTGGTGGTCTTTAAAAAATTTTTAAAACCCCCCCATGTACTTTTTTTGGGGCTAGCGAGCCCGGGGATTTGGCTAAGTATTTTCCCCACTGCCCTGTCATAAAAATGGGTTTTTATGCTTCATACCTCTTTTTTCTTTTTCTTTTTAATGCAGGATTACAGTAAGGAAAGGGGTGAACAATGAGTACAAATTTTTTGCAGACTTTTCGGGAATTTTGGGCTTGTATACTTACGAAAAAAAAGTTTGGCAGATTTTAAAAAAACGAGATTTTGCTCTTTAAAAATTTACAGCAGGGCAGAATAAGGGAAGATGTGGATGATTTTCTAAGCTAAATGTGTTTTCCCCTTTTTGTTCGTCAGTCATTTTAAAGGGGGTTTCCCCCTACGTTTTATTGGGAAAAAAAAAAAATGAGAAAAGCCTTTTTAAACACCCTTTTTTCCCATCTGGTGGAGATATCTTTTTATTTTTTTCTTTTTTCTTTGGGAAATTTCCCAGTTTGTTTTAGCTAAATTAAAAAAGGGGG
Organism: Penaeus monodon; assembly: GCF_015228065.2. Lineage (NCBI taxonomy): Eukaryota > Metazoa > Arthropoda > Malacostraca > Decapoda > Penaeidae > Penaeus > Penaeus monodon. Next base: position 24,045,469 of record NC_051399.1, on the reverse strand, counting down.
CCAAAAGGACTTGAAAAAGGGGATTTTAGTTAGAAATATCCCAAAACCCGTTTTTTAAGAGAGCAGATGTATAATAACTTAACCCAGAAAAATAAAAGGGAAACCCGGGAAAAATTTTGGGGTTTGGTTTACATCTGTAAAAAAATGGGGGAAATTTTTGCAATTCCCTATGGAAAAAAATTCGTTTCTCGTATTGTTTTATTTAAATTTTTTTAAAACTAAATCTTATCAGTAAAAAAAAAACACATTAGGATTTTCAGAAAAAAATGGGCCCAGTTTAACCCATTCCGATGGGTGGCAGTACGCAATGCCATGGCATGGGGGGACTATGTAATCATGGTGATGTATGAATGCCATGAGTTTTTTTTGTTTAAAACACGGAAATATATTTTTTGCCCCGGGTAAAGGGGAATTTAAATCATTTTTAAGCTTCCCTTTTTTACTAAAAAAAAAGAAGAAGAAGAAGAAGGAAAATAAGAAGAAGATGAAGAAGAAAAAGAATGAAAAGAAGAAGAAGAAGAAAAAGAGAAGAAAAGAAAAAGCAACTACGACGATTTCAACTCCATGATGCTCCCCCATGCATTTTATTCAGCTATAGATAAATAATGATCAAATAGGGGTTATATAACAACAAAAAAAACCCCTTTGTCCAATTATCAGGAAGTTATGGCAAAGTAGAGACTTTAAAAATAATGAAAAGTGAAAATACAAATTCTTTTAGTATTTCGAAGAAAAAGGCAGGGGATGCTGGTATTTTGGCATGAGTGGTCGCGCATGTAGGGTGGATATAAACCCCCGGGAGCGAGGCCGGGCCACTAGAATACTACCCATGGAGAAATTTTTTAAAAATAAAGAAATGTAACGTATTTTGCTGAGATAATCATTAACCCATTTCGAGGGGGGGCATGTAGCACATGCCATGGGATGGGGGACCATCTGCCGAGGCACGTACGCAAGCAGGAGTAGGACCCGCCATGATTTTTTTTTTTACAACACGGCAAAAAGATTATTTTTTTGCCAGTGAAAGGTGTTAAGTCGGTTTTTAACATTTTCATTTTCCAGCAACAAACCCAGATTTCAACTCCAGATGCCCCACACTGCTTATTTTTTTCGGACATAGACCAAATAATGACAATATGGGGTCTATATACAACAAAAATACCCCTTTAGTCTCGATTATCAGGAAGTTTGGGAAGTAGAGACTGTAAAAAAAAATGAAAAAATGAAAAAAAAAATCTTTGTATATTAGAAGAAAAGGCATGGGATGTGGTATTTGGCAGAGTGGTGCGAAAGCTAGGGGACGATAAGGCCCCCGGGAGCAGGCCCCGGCCTCTATGAAGCACCCTCAGTTAGGGTTTTAAAATACAATACCCATTTTTCAGAGATAGCACCCTAAAAAAAATTTAGGGGGTTAACTTTTTGAGATTAAAACCCCCATACACCAAGACTGGCTTAACCCTTTGGATTGGGTATATATGAGCTGCATTAGGTGTGTGGTGTAATTGGCCCCAGGAAAAATCAGGTGTGGGATCAAGGGGCCCCTTTCCCCTTTTGCAATTTTTATCTCTTTTTCTGCCCTAAGCTTTTTTTCCCCAAAATTTACTTGCCCATTGTTGTGCTTACAGTATGTAATAGTATTTTCCTTAAGCAGGTTATATTTCTCTGGGGGGTTACAAAATGGTGTAAGACAAAAAAGTGACATTTGTTTTTTGATAATTTTTTGTATGTTTTCATATTTTTTTTTTTATTGAAAAAAGCGTTCTGCGGTCACAGGGTTTGGTTAGGATCCCGAACAGGGAAATGGTCCTCTCGGGGAAAAGTGTTCTTCCGTATGGCTCACAGATTGTAATTCCCCTCTTTTTGTGATGGAAAAATTAAAAGGTTTTTTCCCAAAAACCCATCAGTCTAAACTTTCCCCCGACTTATGCACTATGATGAGTTTTGATGGTTGCAAGGCCTGGGTTTGCCAAAAAAAGTTTGAATTTCAAATGAAACCCAAAAATTGTAGGTCTGGCTAAGCTGGCCACAGTGTTTTTTTAAATTTTTTTTTTTTTTTCCCCCAGATGGGGTTACAAGTTTTCACCCAAAAGGTTATTTTACCCCCCCATGACCTCACCTGTTTTTTCCCCCTTAAAAAAAAAAAAAAAAAAAAAAAAAAAAAAAAAAAAAAATACTTAATCTATTTTTTTGACTTTAATGCACTTATCTTTATTATTATTTAATTTTTAAATTTTAAATTATAAACAGTAATAGAAATAAGCCTGGCCCCCCGTGAATTTCAGGGAAAAACAGGGTTTTAATAGGGGGGGTCTTTATCTTTGGGACTAATGCTTTTGGGAGCATTTTTGTAAAATTTGGGGATAGAAAAAAAAATTTATTTTCATAGGATTTTCCCATCAGTGGTTTTTAAGATCAACATGTTTTAGCATGTACATAAACTTTAGTTTTTTTAAATAAGTTGTGATTTTGATGGGAGCCAAGGGAAGAAAACCATTTTTACTTTCTATTTGTTTGTTTTTTCTTTATCATGGGGGCTCCAAAGTTTTTTTCCTAGTGTAAATTTATAGCCTACCTACTCACCTGTTTCCCCTTTTCCTTATTTTTTAAAGATTTTTTTTTTTGGCTTTATTATTGTCACAAATGAGTAATCAAATCCCAACCCCTTAATATAGTTTTAAAGTTTTAGAAAATCAATAGTTTCCCAAAACCAAGGAAAGGAAAGGCTTTTTTAGGAATGTAGCTTGCTAATTGGCCCCTTTGGTGGTGAGCATTTTGGAACCATCTGTTTAGGAAAAAAAATTCCCCAAGAAAGGGACAGCTTCCCACCCACATATGGCACTGAAGAAAAGGGCTTAATTGTTTAGATTTTCAATGATATATTTATAATTTTTTTCCTTATACCACAGGGAAACCTTGATTTTCCGAAACAAGGTGATTTGTTGAAACAAATTAAGAATATGCCAAAATTCGAACTACAAATTGCACTTCTCTCCTATTTTGACATAGAGGGGAAAGGGAAAAGTTTTTTTATTTTTTATTCAAAAAAAGGAAAAATGTTAAATTTAAAATTAAAAAAAGGTAAAGTTTTTCTCATTAAAAGGAACAAAGTTATAAAACATATCTAAGACATACCCCCCAAATTAGGTATACTTTTAGCTAGGTATATACAAGGGGAAGTTTTTAATATATCGTTTTTCGGTTCTAACATGGGTAGCTTTCATATGAAAATTAAAATTTTTTAATATTTAACAATTTTAAATTTTAGAAGATTGCATCCCCAGATGTAAAAAAAAAAATAAAATTGTTCCCCGTACAGTTTTAGATCAGGCAATGTGTGTGTGTGTGCGGGTGGGTGGGTGAGCTTGGTGTGTGGTTTGTGGGGTGTGGTGTTTTGCATGTGGTTGTGTGGTATGGATACCCTGGTGGTGGGTTGCGTGCTTGTTTTTTACTTTTTTTATTATTCATAATTGATTTAAAAAAAATAGCTTTTTTTTGCAGGTAGGTATTGTATATTTTTTTAGCTTGTTTATTATTGTAATATAAAAATGTTTATCTAGGTAGTCTTAATCAGTGCAAAAATAATAACAAAAAAGAAATTTGGTTTGTATTCTTTAATTTTTTTACAATTTAATTTTTTGGCGGGCAGGAACAGGATCCGAGATGGAAAAAAGGTCATCCTGGTCAAGCTGACAGATAGTACTTGCACACTTGTTTCAATGGAAATAATGCAAAAGCCCCCCCTAAATGCCCACAGATCAATCACCCCCAAGCTTGTGCACTTGTGATGATCATTCCCCCTTTTCCGGGCCTTTAGCCCAAAAATTTCAGACAGCAAGTTCCCCCCACCATGGCCTCGCCAAATTTTCCCATAAGGCAGTTAAACGCCCCCCCCTCAAGTCAGATTTCCCCAAAACAAAGCTCTCAAACTATACTGTTTCAGCTTACAAAAGTTAAAGGATAAAAAATTCCCTTTAAAAGGGTTTTCTTAGAAGTAATATAAAAAGGGAAAAAAAAATAAATGTATGATATAGTGTCTGCCATATTATAATTTCCCTTTTCCTTTTCGATTTTTGCATTGATTAAGTTTTGATGTGGGGTGAGAAGAAAAAAAAAAATTATTTATACGTTTTTTAAATTTATCCTTGTTTAGTAATGAAACATCTCTGAAATTTTTATAATGAATCATATTTATTTAGATGTAATTTTTGCTGCATGTTTTTTAAAAAAAAACTGAAGAAAATTTCCCCTCCAAGACAAAAAGTGTAGCAATTGGGTCTTAAAACTTCTACCAAAAGGGTCACCCTCTTTATTTTAAAAATTGTTTTTTACCACCCGAACAGTGGATTATTGTTTGGTATTATTTTTTCCTTTCTTTTCCTAACATTATACATTTAAATTTAGGCTTATTGATTTGTATTTTATGGAAATAAAAAGAGATTCCTAATTTAATCATATATGTTAGAAAATTTCTTGAGAAAAGGGGAAAAGTGATTATAAATGAAAAAATTTTTTTTTGGTCCCTGGGTGACCAAGAACATGTTTTAAAATGGTAATCAGCCCTAATGGTTATGGAAAAAGGGGAAAAATTTAAAATATAGAAAAAATGTATTTTTGAGAAATATAAATTTAAATGGCCAAATTACTTGTATTGTAAGAATTTATTTCATTATACCTTTTAACATTCTATTTTTTTTTGAATAGTCATTTTTTGCAAGTTAATTGAGGGCATTAATTTTATTTAAATTAACGGCACATAGAATGTCTGTTCTTTTATAGTTTTTTTTGTGCTTTCAATTTGCATTCATTTCTATCAGAAATCAAAATTGAGTGTCAGTTTTGGTAGATTTTTAATTGGTTTTTGACAATGGTTTTTTTCCCCTTTCAGTGAATCAAATAGGTTCCAGATAAAAAACCAAATTTGATCTTTTAAGGGAAAAAAATTTTTTTGGCCCCGTATGAAAAAAAAATTGAATGGCAGACAGTTAAATTAATGTTTTAAAAGTTTGATATTTGTTTGTCATTTTAGGTAAATTCCTT
>NC_051399.1:23986906-23996906 GCF_015228065.2 Penaeus monodon | reverse complement strand
CCTCCCACCCACACATGCGCCTACGTACCCGTCCGACAGAGAAGCCAGACTGAGCCAGATCCGCACCCGGCCTGCCTCCCTCCCTCCTTAACCCCATAGGACAACCTCTCCGGGAAACGCTCGAAGCCTCACTCACACGGGTTTGTTCGAATCCGTGTGAAAAGGCCTTCGCTTGAGCTGTGAATCGAACTTCCCGTCGGTCCCGCTGGTCGGAGTAATTGGATATGCGTCAACAATTTAATTGCCGGATGATAACGACCCGCACCTATATTGGTAACCTGTCATTTATGCGGTGAAATGAGAGATTTCGGGGAGGGAGTTCATTATGGCGTATGGTAATAATGGCTGGGGCAATTAGCAAAGCATGATTATATGTATTAGGAATAGGGGCCGGGGGGGAGGGGGAGCGAAGCGATTATCACCGTCATTGATGATAACAATAATTATCGTCCGTCGTTAATGCAAACAATGTAGATATTTATAGCGATAGTTCTGTTCGCCCGTTAGCATTTATTTCGATTCATTATCAAGTTGATTTTATAGCGCATTTGATCTGCTGGTGAATAGGAGCGTCGTCCGAATGAAGCCTTTAGGCGACTGTTATTTTAAATGTTTGTAGCTCTAGTTAGGAGTTATAGTACTGTTAAGCATGGGGTCGGTGGATTTAGGGACGGTGCTGATAATGGTAATGATGATAATAGGTATGATAAGGATGACAATGATAATAATGATGGTAATGACATTAATGATGATAACGCTATGAATGATGACATTAATGATAATGAAATATTATTACTATCAATGATGATAATAAAAGACTGATAATGATAAGAGTAATGATTCTAGTAATGATAATATTAATGATAATAAAAGTGATAGTAATAATGATGATAATAATAGCAATGATGATAATGAATGTAATGATAATAATAATAATAATAACAACAACAACAATAATAATAATGATAACATAATAATAATGATTATAACGATAATATGAGTAACAATAATAAAAACAATAATAATAAAAATAGTGATGATAATCCTAATCATAACGCTTATGAGGAAAGGTGTTCACGGCAGCCCTGGTTCTACTTTCCCTCCTACGGTTACATTTCCCTCGAGGATAATCTAAAAGTGATATCCTACAGAAACACACACACGCGCACACACACACACATATGTGTGGGCATTCATACATACATACATATATATATATATATATATATATATATATATATATATATATATATGTGTGTGTGTGTGTGTGTGTGTGTGTGTGTCTATATTCATATATAAATACACATACATACATGTGTGTGTGTGTGTGCGTTTATGTATTCGATATTTCCATACATAAATATGTATATGTATATAAATACACACACACACACACACACACATACACACACACACACACACACACACACACACACACATATATATATATATATATATATATATATATATATATATATATATATATATATATATATATTACTAAGCGTACCGACAAATATATCCATCACCAAAGGGTGCACTTGGCTAATTACTTTGACATTTATTTCGGCCATAAAGCATTTTAGTAATAACCACTTAGGTAGACCGCCTGCGCCCCCCCCCCCGGTCGAGGGCTGATCTGTGACAACTAACATTAAGTTCTAGAGGCTTGAGTCTAAGTTGTAAGATATTTCTGACTCAGCAATCCGCGAGGCGGCTATTTCTTAATAGAATTAAATGCTATTTGATAAGCTGTTACTCTTTCAGAGCATAAGCCTACATGACACCATCCTTAGTAGTTATTATAATAACTAATTACCAAGAATTACCAATATAGACTTTATAAAAATACAATATAATCGAATGGAGTTTCCATTAATGAAACAAACCCAGGATTATTTGTACGAAGTTAATAATAAATTAATAATGGATTTTTTTTCTTTGATCTGTTTTCCATGTGAAATGTTGCGTTTGTTCCCAAACGTTCATGTAGATATATTGGCTTGCGTTGAATATATATTGTGTAAATTGGAAAAGCAATAGGACACCCACTAGCTTTGCCTTTGAAAAGATCCAGATTTTTTCACACTGTAATTGAATTTATATCAATAAGTGTAATATCAAAGCATATAAGTTTTCACGTTTATTAATGGGTTACCGCGTTTTATTATAGTGTATGGAATTGTAATAATAAAGGTAGTAATGTTCATGTTTCTATGGTAATTTAACACTGTCATTGAATATCACCAAGGGATATGCTTGTTATGAACATTATAAATTTTGTTTTATCTTTTTTTAATCTATCGTTATGATAATTATGACGTTTTGTTATATTAGGTTAGATTACAACAAAGAACCGAGTTCACAGCAAGTAATCAACGTCAATCAATGCTGATAGCAAAATACCTGAAGATTCTTTATGAAAAGTGGCCATTCGTTATTGAAATTTCGCGCCAAAGGGAACACATAATGTTCTTTGTCGCCATTGGTTTATTCAGCTCCGCCATGATCATGAAGTCACCAATCAGATGCAAGGATTTAGATGTAAACAAACACAGCTGATCAGGAGCTTAGAGCCACGCACGGGTGATTATGTTTTCATTAATAATTTGATTAATAGATATTTACATTAAGCTAATTGTAATTCATATTTTGAATCAGAAGTTAAATAAAAAACCGAATTATGTTATACCTATCAGTGACAATACATTTTTTTTAAAAGAAATGGAGTATTTAACAGTTACAATATAAAAGAGCAAAAACATCGATTACATATATAAATGATGAATAGATAATCAGTTATTTAGAGATACACTGAACGACATTTGCAACGAAAAAAAAAAAAAAAAAATCAAATACATACACCACAGAAAAATGTGTATCAAAAGGCTAGGAAGTGATGATAACAATAAAAATAATGATAATGATGTTGATGGCGATTCGAATGACACTGTTAATGGCAGCAATGGATATATGTATAAAATGGTCAGATTAAGTAAACAGAGGGAGTTACAGTAAGGTATTGTGAATACTTTATGTTGAATAAGGTAAAGTTTATAAATGAGGCTAAATCTTAACTTTCCTTCACTAATAACTTCATATATTTCTAAAATGAAATGAAAAATATTTATCTACCTATTTATGAATCTATATTCATGTTTATGTCTATCTATCTACATATATACTTACATCAACACACACACACACACACACACACACACACACACACACACACACACACACACACACACACACACACACACACACACACACACACACACACACACACACACACACACACACACACACACACACACACACACGCGCACACGCGCACACACACACACACACACACACACACACACACACACACACACACACACACACACACACACACACACACACACACACACACACAATGTTAGGAAAGGGAATCTGTGAATTGGCCTTTTTTTCTATCTGTGCACGTATGTTTACATGATAAATGAAATGTGTTAAACTTTTTTTTTAAGACGATTTACTGCGATCTGCACATAGAGATACATATTGAGTGGCCCACACACACACAGCATAAAAGTTAAGTGTGTGCGCGTCTATATAATACATCGCCCTCACACACAGACACATATTTTTATATATATGTATATATATATGTATGTATATGTACATATATATATATATATATATATATATATATATATATATACATATACATATATGTATATATATAGATATGTATATATTCACATATATGTATGTATATATACATATATATATATATATATATATATATACGAATATATATACATATATGAATATTATATATATATATATATATATATATATATATATATATATATATATATATATATATATATATATATGTGTGTGTGTGTGTGTGTGTGTGTGTGTGTGTGTGTTTGTGTGTGTGTGTCTATGTATGTATGTATTTATGTATTTATGTATTTATGTATATATATATATATATATATATATGCAGCTGTCTATCAATCTATTCATATATCTGTTCATATGTCTTCACAGGTGGGTGATGTATCCACGTCGGATAAAGTCACACCCTTTCATCCTGGGAAATTTAAATAAGGTACGAAAGTAAATTGCGTTTTTGGGACTTTATTGACAGGAGAAACATAGAAGACACCGTCGCTGTTTATGGTTTGTAGTTGAGTGTGAACCAGAAGGCATGTTCCCCTCTAAGACCCCTGTCCTTTCACCCGAGGCGAAGGCCCGTCTTTACAGGGACCACGAGGGGAAAGTGGGCGAAGGATTGGCTGGTGTTGTGTATCTCACGAAATTCGAAGGCAAGGAAGTTGTCATTAAGGAGTGCAAAGGTCGTGGCGCTTTTGCCATCCACGAGGCCGAACAGGATGCCCTGGAGGCACTCGAAGGAGTCGACGGAGTTCCCAAGATCCTCGGCGTGAGCTACGACCAGCCCCTTATCCTGCTGATGAGCTTCTGTGGGGAAAAGACACTGGAGGATGTGATCAGCGGTCCAAAACTTTCGGACAGTATTTACCTCTCCCTTCTGCGGTCTTTGGCGACGACCCTCTCGAGCATCCACGCACGGAACTACGTCCACAACGACCTGAAGACCGACAACATCGTTGTCGACCGAGACCCGCCTGACGAAGGAGCCCGCGCGTACGTCGTCGACTTCGGACTCGCGCGACCGGTGGGCGAAATACTTGTTACGAATGCCATCCGGTACGGCTACCACGAGAGCTTCTTCTGGATGCCGCCCGAGAACTTTCAGATGAAATCATGCGCAACTGCCGCTGACGTGTGGTCACTTGGTTACGTAGTCAGGGCAGTGCTCCGGGAGGTCCAGTGGGATAGATACCCGAAATGCTTGGACAGCGTCGTGGACAAGTGCATGGTGATAGATCCCAGCCAACGCATGGCCATCCCTGAAGTTATTAAGTACATCGACGACGCTGTTGGTACTATGTATAATGATTTTTTGTCTTCTTCCTAGTCTGTTAATGTTGATCTGGCAAAGGCTCATGTTTTGTCCATTTAATTTTTTTACTTTCTTGTTAAAAAGTATATGCTATGTTGTACAAATTTTGCTTTTATTATGCTTTAATACCTCGAGTTCTGAGGACTTATGTTCATGATTATGTGAATAAATAGACATATTTGGAGCACTGATTTTTTAATTCCAACAAACGCTTAAGAGTGTGAGTATTTCATCATACAAAATTGATTACTTCCAGTGATAGTGTGCGTTTCATAAAGTACACATTATTACGCGTCAAATTAGTTTATCACACGGGGCGGTGTAGATAAAGTGGGTGAGCTAAACGATAGCTAATTGGTTAGAACAGTCCCCTTTGTTATTCCCTCCTGCCTTTGATGGCAACACGATGCACTAAGCCAAACTCCGGTCTGAGTGTTCGAATTTAATCTTTTACTACAGCCTGGGTTATTTTCAGCGAGTCCGGATATCAAACTATTACGTAGAGGATTATACTTTGTTAGTCAGTTATATTTATGTTTGCATACGTTTAGGGTACATGTTCCTCTTGATTTTTTCTTTGGACTGAATATGCATTATGATTTCAGTTTAGGACATCTTTATCTAACGATAGTGGCTTCATTGATAACGTTAATGATGTTAGTGATAATTTGTAATAGTAATGGCAATAATAGTGATAATGATAATGTTGATGGTGGATGGTAAGAATGATAATCATAATAGTAGAAATATTGAAGGCAAGGGACTGAACAATGAACAAGAGTGCCAGTTGTACTGGTTAATATCCAGGATACCGACGCACATACAAATTGAAATTTCTCTTGATAATGAAAGATGATTTACTAATTACTGAACGCACGAATATTGTAGTTGCATTTTAGATACTTATCATCACCAGCCTGGCAGTTATCAAATAAAAATGTCAGTATGCTACCAATCATAACCAACGAGTGCATCTAACCCTCCTCTCTTCGTAATCTTCTTCGTCTGCACGCGTCATCTACCTCTCTTCATCCTTCGTTCTCCACGTCTCCTTTCGTCAGTTTCGCATCGCATTTTTCCCGCAACTTTAACCCCCCTTTCCCACGACGACTCAAGATGCCTCCGTGTCTTTGTCTCCCCGCACGTGCCCACCATTCGGTCCGTCGTTTTGAGGACCTACGCAACTCCAGGGAACTTCTGTGGTCTCTCTTCGGCTTCGGGAATTGCTGTGGCGAAACGGAGCGGTGTCTATTTCCGCTCTCTCTTCCTGCCCTTTTTCGTCTTTCTCTTTCTCTCCCCCTTCTCAGTCACCTTGAGTCCGTTTCTGTCTGTCAGTCTGTTTGTCTGTCCATTTGCCTGTTTCTTCTTTTTCTGTCTGTCTGTCTGTCTGTCTGTCTCTCTCTCTCTCTCTCTCTCTCTCTCTCCTCTCTTCTCTCTCTCTCTCTCTCTCTTCTCTCTCTCTCTCTCTCTCTCTCTCTCTCTCTCTCTCTTTCCCTCTCTCTTTCTCTTTTTCTTTCTCCTTCCTCGGTAACATCTCTCCTCCTGAACCCCCTCCCTTCTCTCTTCTAAATCCACTCGCAAGAGAAAAAATGAACTGAAAGTTTTAGAACTGATGAAGGCTTTATGTGTGTTGAAAAATGCTCGACTGACCTTTCGATGGATTTTTTCTTCCGTTCGGTCGCGTGTTTCTTGTCCGACCTGCGCCTCTCCACTTGTCTGCAGCAATGAATCTTCTATGCGAGAAGAGAATGGTTTGCGTTGGCGTGTGGTTTTGAGGTTTTCTGTGTATGTGAATGACGGGGTCTGACCGGTTTCTCATGGTCACTGCTTTGGAACATTTTTTTTTCTTTTGAGATTAATGCATAACGTTGCTTCTGCCGTTTTAAAAGACGCTAGAGAAGACGTTTGCCTTTCAACGTTGTTTTTGTTTATCACCTCTTTATATGCGGAATAAATAGACTCCTGGCAGTGAACTTCAAGATTTTTTTTCTATAGATACCAAATATAAAAAAATGATAACTGATATCCTTAACCCTCGTGTCTCTGTTGCCCGCTGCCTCCTCTCCCCCCCCTTTCTTTCTTCCCCTCCCTTCCCCGCTCCGCCTGCCCTCCCCCTCCCCTTCCCCTAACCTTCTCCTTACTCCCTGCCCCTCTGCTATTTGCCACGTACAGATTAGAGACCCGGCCGTCCACTGAAGGGAGGGTGGAGACCTGCTTAGAAAGGGAGAGAGATGTTGATGTGGAATCATGTCAGCTGGAGCGCTGCAGTTGGCCAGGTAAACAATTGCGCGCGGGCCGAGAACAGTCGGCGCCGGAGCCATTAGGGAAAGTGTTTGCTGACGCCTGACGTCGGATTTGGAGCTGCAGCTCTCGGGCTTCGGATGCTCTGGGAGGTGTGAATGCTTAATCTCTCCTTGTGTTTGACTCGTTTATACATTCACACACACAAACACGCGCACACGAAAACACACACACACACACACACACACACACACACACACACACACACACACACACACACACACACACACACACACACACACACACACACACACACATCATATATATATATATATATATATATATATATATATATATATATATATATATATATACACACAGACACACATTTATGCGTGTATATATATATATATATATATATATATATATATATATATATATATATATATATATATACACACACACACATTTATGAGTGTATATGTATACACGCACACACACAAACATATAAATATAGGCCCGAGAACAAGAAGGGCCAATGTCATAACAGTCAGTATTGAGAAAAACGCCTTTGGAAGTTTGCTACGATAATTGAAATCCCGTAAATAATAATTCACAAAATAGTTTTTTTCTGTGACTACTCAAACAGTGTTGCATTAATCTAATCCTTTTAAAGACATTTTCAGCAGAACGTAAATATAGGAATATTCTTCATAACGAAAAAATATATTTAATAATTAATAATATATTTATTTATTTATTTATTTTTTTGCTGCAGTGCTTTCAAAACAAATATTGCAAAAAAAAGTGTACTTTTTCGATTAATTGATAGATTAAGATATTTATTGCTTTTAAAACATTCCTCCTAATTCGATTTCTACCTTTTTATGGCTTAAAAATATAAATAGGTTTGTAGAGCTTTTCTTACATTTTTTTTTTCTTCCAAATAACCAGCAAATCCTGCGTATACCTGACTCCGTCCCTGCGGTCCTCTGGCAAAAGAGAACTCACAATTCCGTCCCTGGGGTCCGTCTGGCATATTACGTAACGATATGATAATCACCTAACAGTTCATAATTATTTGGTCTATTTTTTATTTTCTTTACTTATGATATGTTATTTTGTTATTAATATATATATATATATATATATATATATATATGCATATATATATATATATATATATATATATATATATATATATATATATATATATATATATATTTATATTTCTTTTTAGTTCGAAAGGCTATGTTACCGTATAGAGATAAATCTCAAGCTGTGACTATAAGTATAACATTTCCCCCTAATGATTAGAAAGGGAAAGATTAAGGCACCCCACGGCCTTTCTTACCTGCAAAGCTACGTGATCCTCGTCGATCTCTGAGTAAAATTTCGGTAAGATGTGAACCCGAAATTTGGTGGTGCGGTCCACAAATAAATGCCATGACCTATATATATATATATATATATATATATATATATAATATTATATGTATGTATGTATGTATGTATGTATGTATGTATTTATGTATATACATAAATACATATATATATATATGTATATGTATATATATATATATATATATATATATATATATATATATATATATACATACACATACTATATATATGTTATATATATGTATGTATGTATGTATGCATGCATGTATGTACGTATGTATATATATATATATATCCCATTCAGCCCTGAACTAAGTAAAAATGGCCCAAATTCGTTCCATTGTTTAAGTCGGAGGCGTCGCGTAATTTACGAAAGTTTGTGCTTTAGATTCTATTCACGTTTTCTATGGTGTTTTAACAACAAGTTCGAAGTGTCATCTTCATGATTTACCAATTCCATGGCGGCTGGCTGGAGAAAAGAGAGGAGGAACAGTCTCTTCAGTAATATCGTCGCACCCATGGGTAAGTAAGCTATTATTATTCCTTTTATTGATGTTATGAAACACATTTATGGTGTGCAACTGATTAAGGTGAAGTTAATCAAGTGACACGTGTTCTGAAATATTTAAAAGCTATGTTTATGACAGATCAGGAACACATCCTTTTAGATGGAACAAATTTGTTCCCTTCGTGCTGGAGCATGCTAGTGAGTAAGCGAAAATGTACATCTTACTAATTTAAACATATTTCTCGGGAAGACAGATTTACATCGTGATTATCATGTATTGGAAAACATTTCAACTGGAAATTGATTATGTTATCGAATAATTTAACTAAAAATACTTTGATGAAAATTTAAGTTAAATGCCCGACTGTAGTTTCATTGATGATTTTCTTTGCTCTATACGTAGTACAATACATTGGCATTAACACAAGATCTTTATCATACTGTTTTTGATGATGTTAATGGAAGTTATATTTCATATGTTTAAGGTTGATTATTAATTTAACGTAATTATTATGTAATCATACTGGGTAAAAATATTGATATTGCTTATGGAGTTACATGACAATATGTATAGAACTTAAGAAAAAACTTTTTATATGACTAATACGAAATAGATATTAATATATTTGACTAACAATTTATTTTTATTTCAGAAGAATACCAGCGACTGCTGGCAGAATTTAGTAATTCTGATTTGAGCAGCATATCTGATGATGATGATGACTGGCCTTCATCTCCACTTCGGCGCAGAGAACTCTTTCATGAACTATGTGCCAACACTGAGAGTTCAGCATCTGAGTCTGATGAAGAGAACAACAGAGATGGAAATGTTACCACCAGGTCCCCTGAAGTTACAAGTAGCACTG
>NC_051399.1:23979406-23981906 GCF_015228065.2 Penaeus monodon | reverse complement strand
TTTTGAAAGAAGTTTATAGAGCTGTCCATTTATGTTTTATGTTTACGCAGGAGATATTGAATTTTAGATGTGCTTGAGGTGGTTCTTCAGCCTCTTCTTTCTCTTTACTCTTCTCTATCCCATTCGTTCTCTCCCTTCTCCCTTGTACATCTTTATCAAACTTCACATCCTTGTCGCGAATTACTTGCAACATCAATTTCCCGTATTTTCTATCCCCGGGGAAAGTTACTGAGCTCATTCATTGTAGCGTTTGAGAATCTAGATAAACATCAGCATTAATTTCTTTTTCTGCATGATTTTTAAAACAACTTTCCTCTCTCCCGCATAGTTACAATGCGGGCGAGATTCCACGTGGCTGCGCAGTAACTGAAAAAAAAAGTTATTCGATGGAATTTTAATCATCATCTCAGTTGCAGAAGGAAGAATCAATCAGAAGTATTCTCATTTCTTTCCATTTTTTCCTCTTTTTTCCGGATTTGAAAACTGAAATTACTCTTAACGAAATGAGTCCATATTATCACTACTACTACTATAAATACCATTATTATTATCATTATTACCATCATTGATATCATTATTGTTGTTATTTTTATTGTTTTGTTATTGTATTTCTTCTTCTTATTATTATTATTATTATCATCACCATTATTATTATTATTATTATTATTATTATTATTATTATTATTATTATTATTATTATTATTATTATAATTGCCATTGTTGTTTTTATTGTTCTTATGATGATGATGATAATGATAATGATTATGAATGTTGTCATTATCACTACCACTGTCATTATCATTATCATTATTACTCATTATTATTACTATTATCATCATCATCAAAGTCGTGATTATAATTTTCCTCACTATTATTATCATTATTGTTGTTGTTCTCATTATGGTTACTATTATGCTATTTTTGTCATCCCTATTCCTATTATCATTATCCTTAATATTATTACCATTATAATAATTATTATCAGGACTCCTCCTCCTCCTCCTACTATTGCTTCTGCTGGTGCTGCGACTACTATTTCAATTGCAATTAAATTGTTGCAACAACGAAACTGCGGTAGTTTTGAAATAAGAGAGGCCTTATATGCCTAAACATCTAAATAAAGTTGGGTCTCTGGGTACAGAACTCGTACTATTATCTCCACACATCAGACTCGACTTGATTTGATTAGAGGAAGCTGCGACATCTCGGCCTAATTAGAAGTGTCAATTGGCTGCGACCTTCTCTCGCCCTGACCCCTGCCGACCCCCCACCCCCCAGCATTAATTAGTTGGCTCCCCATGTGACAGTCATTAGCATATGACGGCATGGGTTTATCGTGGTGGACCCCCTCCCACTTTCCAGTCTCCCCCCCCCCCCGCCTGACTTCTTTGTGTATTCGTGGGTAAATGGATGAATGAATTAATGGATAATTGATACCGTATCATGAATGGGTTTGCAAGAGCAATAATTCACGGTCGTCATGTTACGCTTGGGTGTAATGATGCAGTGTTATCATTGTGATATGTTATTTGCATTCCCTTTCTGCATTCGTATGTTTCTTGAATGCGTTTGATAGTATATACATACATACGGACATATATGCACACACACAACACACACACACACACACACACACACACACACACACACACACACACACACACACACACAACACACACACACACACACACACACACACACACACACACACACACACACACACACACACACACACACACACACACACACACACATACACATTCACATGCACACATATACACATACACATACGCATATACATATATACACATGCATGCATATATATATATATATATATATATATATATATATATATATATATATATATATATATATATATATATATCCTGTGTATCCAGCCATCTGTCAATATGCCTGTCTACCTATATTTTGCATCTATATATCATTAAAAAATATCAGGCCTGAGAGAGGCCAAAAATTACGTGTTAGGAACAACGCATAATTCACAATCACAAAGTTATAACCAAACTAATTTATACTCTCTTTAAGATAGACATTTTAGGTGATCTATGGCTGTGGTATAACGATGAAATAGGAGTAGACACTTGCGAATTTATCTGTGTTGAATGTAATTAATAATCATAATTAGGTGCATGTAACCCTACATTCGTCATTCATTTTCCATTCTGAAATAATTTCTCTCTCACTATCATTCAGACGGTCTTTATTTATATGTTTCATGATTTCATGATCTTTTTATCCACTGATAATCTTTGCCTTAGAATCAATTTAAAAACATTTATCATTCCATCAATCAAAAGCTGAATATAAGACATTCTTATTCTCATTATTGTCATTATCATTCTTGTAATTGTTATTATCAATACTATTATCATTGTTGTTATAATTGTTATTGTTATCATTTTCTTTGTTATCATTATTATTAATTTCATTATTATTATGGTCATTAACATTATTATAATTGTTACTATCAGTATCA
>NC_051399.1:23936906-23941906 GCF_015228065.2 Penaeus monodon | reverse complement strand
GAGAGAGGCAAAGAGAGGGGGAGAGTCAGATAGATAGATAGATAGATAGATAGATAGATAGATAGATAGATAGATAGATAGATAGAGAGAAGAGCAACTCTTTTTCAGCTTTCTCATTAGTCTACTTTTTATTGCGTTCCTTATCCTTTGCTTCCCTCTTTCCTTCCAGGCCATTCATCTGATCTCGTTCCTTCCATTCCCTTCTTCGCATTATTTTCCGCGAGCTTTTGCGATTCCCAACCAGGAGGAGGAGGAGTGCGAAGTTTTTCTTCTTTCTTCCTCTCTGCCTCCGCTGTTTCGCCCTCCTCTTTCTTCCTCTCCTGTTTTTCTTTGATTTACTTTATTCTCGTCTTTCGTACTCTCAATTTACCTCTTCTCTCTTGTTCCCTTACTTCATTTCTTCAGTTCGTTATATTTTTTCCTTTTTGTCTTTTTTCCCTCTCTCCTCCTTCCTTCCCTCCACCTCTTTCCTCTCTCTCTCCCTCCCTCCCTCCCTCCCTCCCTCTCTTTTCCCCCCTTCCCCCACCTTTTTCCCTTTCTCTCCCTCCCCCCCTCCCTCCTCTCTCCTCCTTCCCTCCACCCCCTTTCCTCCCTCCCTCCCCCCCCGCCCTCCCTCTTTTTCTCCTTCTTCCCTCCACCTTCCTTCCCCTCCCTCCTCCCCCTCCCTCCCTTTCCCCCTCCTTCCCTTCCCTCCACCTTTTCCTCTCTCCCTCCCTCCCTCCCTCTCCCCTCCCTTCCCCCCCTCCCTCCTCCCTCCACCCCTCCTCCCTTCTCCCTTCCTTCCCTCCCCTTTTCCCCCTCTCCCCTCCCTCCCTCCCCCCCCTACCCACTCTCCCTCCCTCCCTCCACCTCTTTCCTCTCTCCCTCCCTCCCTCCTTCTCCTTCCTTCCCTCCACCTTTCCTCCACCTCTTTCCCCTCTCTCGCTCCCTCCACCCCCTCTCCCTCCTTCCCTCCACCCCCTCCTTTTCCTCCCCCTCCCTCCCTCCCTCCCTCCTTCCTCTCTCCCTCCCTCCCTCCCTCTCTCCCTCCTTCCTCCCTCCTCCTTTTCTCTTGAGTTCTCAAACCTTCTTTTACTCATCCCTCCCCTCTCTCTCGCTATTTATCTTACGGCACATTCTTTGGATTTCTGCGCGATTTCATCCCGTGAATGTTGACTATTCATTCCGGTTCCGCCATTCGTAAACAGATTCCATTCATGCTACAAGATACTCCGCGGATTCCTCCATATTCTATATCCAAGAATTATCCACGCGTGTTATTCGCTTATACAAAGTGTCGGAGCTTCTCACTCTTCGTTCTTTCCCGAGCTCGATCGACTGACGGGTTTTCCAAAGGGAGGCCGTAGAGTGTGGCGGCGGACGTGCTGAAATGGGGGGGGGGGGGTAGCGTATGTGATTGCGTATGTGTATGTGTGCAGAGAAACGGAAGCGCATGGACATATGCAGTGTACATGCACTCTGACACATACGCACATACACACACGCGCGCGCGGGCACACACACACACACACACACACACACACACACGCGCGCACGGGCACACACACACACACACTCACATGCGCGCATATACACAAACGCATTTCCATCACCGAAACGTTTTCAGGTATGCTTTTAATCACCCATTTCTCAACTAGTTTATCTCTAACCTATTTGAATATCGATCGTCACTTGTTCATTTATCTTTATTTCACCGCTAATCTACTCAAAAAATCTTCTCTCTGTCTCTCCATGCTTTTAAGAGCCTTTCCCTCGCAACACACGCCTGTTCCTTGTTGCTCTTCGCCTTGCATTCGCGGAGGAGAGAGAAGGGAGGGAAATGACTCCGTTTGGCTGATGGAATGTGCGCCTCGGTGAGCTTGAGGCTCGGATGCTTCTCCGTTTTCCTTTCTTGTTTTTGTTTTCTTCTACTTTTTCCCTTCTTTATTCTCCTTATTTTTTCCCCTCTCCCCGTCCTCCCTTTTGTCTTCTTTTCTCGCTTCTCGTTCTTCTTCCTTTTCTTCTCTCGCTTCTTCTTTTTCTCCTCCTTCTTCTCATCCTTCCCCTCCTCTTCCTTTTTCTTCTTCTTCCTTTCTTTTTCTCCCTTTTCTTTTCCCCTTATTTTCGTTCTATTCTTCCTCCCCCTCCTCCTGCTCCCTCTTTTTCTTTTTCTTATCCTCCATCTTCTCCTCTTCTTTTCTTCTTCTTCTCCTTATTATTATTATTATTATTATTATTATTATTATTATTATTATTATTATTATTATCATTATTATTATTATCGTTCCACTTCCTCTTATTCTTTTCTCCTCCTCCTTCCTCTTCTTTTTCTTCTTCTCTATTGTGTTCTTCATCTCCACCTCCTCTTTCTTCCTCTTCTACTTCTCGTTTTTCTTCTCCTCCCTTCTTTTCTCATTCTTCTTCTACTTCTCCTTATCCACGTGCTCCTCCTCCTCCTCCTCCTCCCCTTTTCATCCTCCTATTACTCTTTCTTCCTCCAACATAAACTTGTTTCCTCACACACACATTTATCAACAGTTGTTTATTATTTTTCTTTCCTGTTCGTGATGGATGAAGGTGTACAAGCTCCGACTTCTGTACACATTAATTTTCGCACACGCACATGGAAATATACGTACACAAAGCGGGCAGATTCATCAGGCATTGTTATTGTATAAAAGATATGAGGCAATATATCGTTTTTTTTCGTTTTTTTTTTTAAATAATTTGAGGGAGGAGGATGGAGAAGGAGAAGAGAAAAAGAAGATAAGAGGATGAAGAAGGAGAGGAGAAAGAATAGGTAGAAGAAGAGGAAGAAGACGATAAAGATGAAGATGAAGATGAAAGAACAAATAGCAATGATAAGATGATAAAAAAAGAAAAGAAAAAAAAGGGAGAATTGAGGATTGTTAATAACAACGAACCAGACCAAAAGAACGAAAGCAAAAAATAACAAGAAAATAAAAGCACAAAAGAGAGGGAACAGCAGCACCAAGAGCAACAAGAGAGGAGCTTAGGACAGCGAGGAGCAGGGAGGGACAGGATTGCAGGCGGAGGGAGCAGAGAGCGAACTGCGACAAATCCTTGGCTGTTGCAACGGGAAGTCCGGAGTCCAGGCGAGCCTTTGTTTGTCAATATTTCTTCAACTTGTGTGCCGGAGCCTTGAGAGCGCTCATCGGTGCGTTGACTTGTGTGTGTATTGTCTTTTGATTCTGCATTGTTGGATCATGGTGGGGATGATCATTACAATGTTTTAGCCCCGTGATTATTAATGTTAATATCGTTATCGTTTTCGTTGTAGTCTTTATCATCATCGTTATCCTTATTCTTATCATCATTGTCATCACCATCGTCTTCCTAGTTTTTTGTCTTCCTCGTCTTTCTCTCCTGCCTCTTTTCATCTCCCTCCTCTTCTTTTCCCTTCTTTTCAATCTTCAAAATTGTCCAGGAAGTAAATGTGAATAACAGTAATAACAATGGATAGCGATACTAATAATTTTAGTAGGTTTTGTAAAAATGGTAATCAAGACAGTAGTCATAATGATAATGGTGACAATAACAAACACAACAAGAATAATAAAGATAATGGATAAAGGAGGGTAGTGATAATAATGATGATAACAGCACTGAGAGCATTGACAGTAGCAGTGGCAGCCAAATAAAGCTGATAAAATAAACTCTCTCTCTCTCTCTCTCTCTCTCTCTCTCTCTCTCTCTCTCTCTCTCTCTCTCTCTCTCTCTCTCTCTCTCTCCTCTCTCTCTCTCTCTCTCTCTTTCCTGTCCTCTATTCCCTTCCTCCATCCCATCCTCCCTCTTGTAATGACCCCCCGGCACTCAACAGCATACAGAATTAACTGTAAATACTTTATTCTGACCTTATTTCTTTGCTACCATTCAGTATAACCTTTCGCTATCGTCAATAAATATACTTCAATTCAAGGTGCTCTCCCTGGAGGCTTTGATTAGCCTATTCATTGAAAATCAATTTCCCAACTGTCATTTACAAGTTACATAACGTAATACTTAACGCAACACTTCACACTTAATACACTTCACCTCTTCTAACTAGCCTACACACAAGAAGTGGACCGGGCTAACCACTACATCGCTCGTGCACTGTCTTATGAGACGTGACAGAGCGAACCGGAACGCGGAGGAAAACGTTCTGAGTCGGGCAGAGTGCACCACCTGTGCTGAGAGGCACAACGGTACAGAGTCGGCGGATGACGAAGCTCGGGCTCTGCCGCTTGGCCGGAAGCTGGAGCAAGAGTGGGGGGGGGGGGGGCTCTGCGAAGACTTGCACAAACGTCTTGAGGACAGCGGTCGTTCGGTCGCTCAAGGGAAGGCAAACTGACCATTGCCATTGGAAAAGTGGTAACCCCTCGGGGCACTTGGGTGACATAAACGTGGCGGGGCACAGTGGCTGGCTGTCGTGCCACTGCACACTCATCTCACTCTATCTCTTTCTGTCTGTCTGTCTGTCTGTCTGTCTGTCTGTCTGTCTGTCTCTCTCTCTCTCTCTCTCTCTCTCTCTCTCTCTCTCTCTCTCTCTCTCTCCTCTCTCTCTCTCTCTTTCTCTCTCTCTCTCTCTCCTCTCTCTCTCTCTCTCTCTCTCTTCTCTCTCTCTCCGTCTCTCTCTCTGTCTCTTCTCAACTCTATCATCTCTCTCTCTCTCATCTCCGTCTTTCTCTTCTCTTCTATTTTCTCTCTCTCTCTCTCTCCTCTCTCTGCTTCATCTCTCTCTCTCCTCTCTTCTCTCTTTTCCTCTCTTTCTCTTCTCTCGTTTCGTCTCTACCCCCCCCCTTTTCTCCTCCTTCCGCTTTAATCTTTTATGGCATTATATTCATTCATACATAACGTTTCTCACCGTAAATTAGTTAAGCGCTAACACTCATATATATTCTTCTCATAACCTAGCTTTTATCTTTATCTTTTCGTTTTCCTGGGCTGCTTTCAACACTAATCTGCTTGTCGCATCCTCAGGCATCCCTCTATCTTCTCCCGTTTTTTCTACTTCTTTC
>NC_051399.1:23929348-23936806 GCF_015228065.2 Penaeus monodon | reverse complement strand
TCTTAAAATTAAAAATTTTTAAAAATTTATTAAAAAATTTTTTTATTTTTTTTTATTTTTATTTTATTATTTTTTTATTTTTATTTTTTATTTATCTTTATTATTGTTATCATTATATATTTTCATTATTATTATTACTATTATCATTATTATTGTTATCATCATTATTTTCATTATTATTATTATTGTTATAATCATCATATTACCATTATCATTATTATTACTATTATCATTATTACTATTATCTTTATTATTACTATCTTTATCATCATCATCGTCATTTTATCAACAATATTGTTTTTGTCATTTTTATCATTACTGTTATCATGATAATAATAATAATAATAATAATAATAATAATAATAATAATAATAATTATCATTATTATTACAAATATTATTACTATTGTCATAATAATAATTATTATTATCATTATCCTCATTATAATCCTTTTATCATTATCATTGTTATTATTATTATTATTGTTGTTGTTGTTGTTGTTGTTGTTATTATTATTATTATTATTATTATTATTTTATTATTATTATTATTATTATTATTATTATTATTATTATTATTATCATTATCATTATATTATAATAATAATAATAGTAATATTAATAATAATAAAAATGATAATAATAGTAATAATAATAACAATAATAATAATAATAATTGTTATTATAATTTCTATGATCACTGTCATCATTATTATTGTTGTTACTATTATAATTACTATTATTATTACTGCTGTTGTTATCATTGCTGTTAATATCATTATTATTGTTATTATTGTTGTTGTTGCTGTTGTAATTATTATTATTATTATTATTATTATTATTATTATTATTATTATTATTATTATTATTATTATTATCATCATCATCATCATCATCATTATTATTACTATTACTATTATTATTATTATCATTTTTAGTTATTTATTAATTATTATTATTATTATTATTATTATTATTATTATTATTATTATTATTATTATTATTATTATCATTGGAAGAAAAACCCACAATACAAAAACTAGATTTATTGAAAATGAGAGTACAGTAGTCTCCTTTTCAATAAATCTAGTTTTTGTATTGCGGGTTTTTCTTCCATTGTCTCGACACGGAAGAGTGTTTTTCTATTCATTATTATTATTATTATTACTATTATCACTATTTTTATTATTATTTTAATTATTATTACTATTATTTTTTATTATTATTTTTAAAACATTTTTAATATTACTATTATTATTATTATCATTATTTTTATCATTATTATTGTTACTAATTATTTGTTATTATTATTAATTTTTTTATTATTTTTATTACTTTTATCATTTTTATTACTTTTATTGTTTTTATTATTTTTATTATTTTTTATTATTTTATTTTTATTTTTTTATTTTTTACACTCTTATTATTTAAATTTTTTATTATCTAATTATTATTTTTATCAAAAATTTAATAAAATAATAAAATAATCATTGTTTTTATTATTATAATTATAAATTATTATCATTTTTATTTTTATTATTGTTGCTGGGGGTTGGTGGTGTTATTGTTGTTATTGTTATTGTTATTGTTTATTGTTATTTTATTGTTTATTATATTATTTTATTATTTCTTTATTTTTATTATTATTATGATTATTATTACTATTGTTTTTATTGTTGTTGTTATTATCATTATTATTATTTTTAGCACCATCACCCATCTTTCATTATTACCCTTAACATCATCAACATAATCTTTATTGTTAAAAATCATTTTTTATCATTATTATCATCATCATTATAATTTTTATTATCATTACTATAAATTTTTTAAAATTTATTGGTATTATTATTATTACTATTTTTAAATTAAAACTATAATTATTACTATTGTTTTTAAATAAATATTATTGTTGTTGCTTTTTGCTGATTTTAGTTGTTTTTGTTGTTGTCTTTTATTAGGGGCCCTTTAAAATATATATATTATATATATATATATATATAATATTATATATATATTTTATATATATATATATATATATATAATATAATATATAAAATATTTTATTTTTTTTTTTTTTTTTTTTTATATTTTTTTTTTACGCATTTTTTTATTGTTATGACCCATTACCCTTTTTTTCAATCACTCCCTATTTTTTTGTTTTAAAATATTTATATGTTTAAAGGTTTTCCTTTAAAAAGGGCAATACTGATTTACTACTATAAATTTTTTTCCCTTTAGTTAAAGGTATGGGTATAATTTTTTTTAAAAATACATTTATCATTATCATTTTATTAATTTTTAATTATTATTTTTAAATTATGTTATTATTTTTTATTATTTTATTATTATTATTAATTTTTATTAGGGATTATTTTTTTAATATCATTATTATCAAAACTGCTTTTTCAAACCCCCGGTAACATTTCTCGCCCTCTTTTTTCTTATCAATATCACCATCATCAAAATTTTTTTAAAACCCTCCAGAACTTTAAAAAAATAAAATAAAAAAATTGAAGAGACCCTAGCAAGGAAGGGGGATAAGGTGATTCTAAAACAACTAGACCCCTTGATTTCAGGGGGAAATCAAGGATTTTAATTTCCCTCCAAAATTTAAAAGGATTTCCCGGGGGTTTTAAAAACACGCTGAAAAAACAGGCAAAAAATATAGGGGGAAAAAAATTTAATTGGGTTCTTTCTGGGATTTTTTTACTATATTATTTTTGTTTCTTTTTTAGTTTTTGTTTAAGAGAAAAAATGGACATTTTTTTAAAAACTGAGGGAAAAAGGGAAAAATGTTTAATATAATGATAGTGTTGTTTGATTTGTAATTATAATAAAAAACTAAATGATCCCATTAAAAGTTCTCCTTTGATGGGGTGATGACAGTAGTATATGAAAGGGAAAAAAAGCAATGGTTAAAAACTACTCCCCCAAAAAATTTATCCCTTTTTGGTCCCCCACATAAAATTTTTCCCAAAAAACCAAAAATACAAATAAAACAAAGAAAACCTAAAAAAAGGAAGAAACAAAAGAAAAGAAAAAAACGGAAGAAAAGAAAGCGAAAAAAATGATAAAGAAGACGCAAACAAAGACAAAAGCACACTTCCGGTCTCACTCAAGGCAGTCGGAGGCAAGATCCTAAATTTGAAGTTAATGGCGAATTTTTATGCAAATAGCGTCTTTCTCGCTCTCTTTCTCCTTTTCTTCGAGTTCACAGAGGTTGGCCGGATCGCTCTGTCAAGGAGTATTTTTGCCTCCTTCAAGACGGTGTTGCATTTAGGGGTTGTAAAGGAAAGGGAATGGAAGCCATACATGTCACAAACGTGTTTGTGGAAGTGAGATAAATTAGTGAGAGAGTGAGAGTGAGATGAGGGGGAAAGAAAGAGGTTAAGGAGAGATGGAGAGAGAGAGAGAGCGAGAGAGAGAGAGAGAGAGAGAGAGAGAGAGAGAGAGAGAGAGAGAGAGAGAGAGAGAGAGAAGAAGAGAGAGAGAGAGAGAGAGAGAGAGAGAGCGAGAGCGAGAGAGGATTACTAGATGGATATTTTAGACAAAGAATGGATATGTAAGTGACTAAAACAGATAGACAGAAAGACAGACAGACAGACTGATAGGCAGATTATCTGACTGACTGACTAACTGGTTAATACGAATAAAGAGAGACATATGGACAGATAGATAGAGAGTGAAGAAATGCAAGAGTGAATGTGTAAAATGTGGATGTGCACGTGCATGTATACTTTTCACATTAGCAAAAAAGTGATTCGCACCAAAAGTAATTGCACTGTTTAATGAAGTTCAATGCATCGCCCCGGTATGGAGCCAACGATCTATAAAAATTCAAAGGCAATGTTATTTGTATTGAATGATTAGTGTTTTGCATAATTGGTGATTATACAGAAATGAATTAAAATATATTTCTAATCATTAGTGTAAATTTGAATTACATGTTGAATTTATCAGGGGTCGGTAATGCAAAAACATGCACGCACAAACACAAACCCATAAAAAGGGGGTTTTAATATATATATTTTACAAAACACAAACAACACACACACACACACACACACACACACGCACACACACGCACACACACCCACACACACCCCAAACACGCACACACACCCACACACACACAACAAACACACACACCCCAACACACAACACAAACAAAAAAATAAATATATATATATAATAATATATATAATTTTATATTTATATATATATATTTTATATATATATATGTCTATTTATATATGAATATATATAAATATACATATATATATATATATAAATAAAAAATTTTAAAATATATATATATACACATAAATTTTATATATTTTATAAAATAATAACAATATATACAAATGTTTTATATATAAAATATTATTATATATATAATATATTTTTATATATATATATATATATATATTTTTTTTTTTTTTTTTTTTTTTTTTTTTTTTTTGTTTTTTTTTTCAACACCCATTTTTTCCCTGCAAGAAGTGGGCCTCTCTAAATTCATTTTTTAAGAGGATATTTGGCTTTCTCCCCCTTTGCCGGGACGGGGATCCCCTTCCCTTTTTTTAAACTGGGGTTCGGCTTTTAAAAACACCTATCCCCACGGGGGCGATTTTCCCCTACGACACCTGCTTTTAAAATTTTTCTCAGGCGATATGTCAGAGCGCAGGCCCTTTTCACGACCGCCGGGAAAGAACTTGGGGCCCGAGAGTCCCGCGGGTCTAACCACTCTACCCCGCGGCAGGGCAACTAATTATTTTTTTTTAAAGGCGCCTGCGTGTGAAACCTTTAGCCCAGGGGAAAATATCTAAACTTTTTATCTATTATCCCATCTATCTATCTATCATCTATTTTTCTATCTATCATTATATACACCTATAAAATCTAATATACTTTTTAAAATTTTCTTCATTTTTTTTCGTCTTCCTTTTCTTTCTTTCCTTTTTATCCCTCTCTCCCCCCCACTTTTCTCCCTTTCCCCCTCTTTCACACTTTTCCTCCTAAAATCCTCTCCTGCAGTCCCAAAATCACGCCAAAAAAAGCCATGGAGCCAGAACAGATTTTTGGCTCGCGCCCCCCCCCCTCCCCCCCTTAAATGAAATTTCCAAAGCCCCCCCCCCCCCCCCCGAGAGTTATTTTCCAAAAGGAAATGGAGAGGGGAGGGGATCTTAAACGTGGCCCCTTTCCCACGTATTAAGTGGAAGACGCACTGGCACCCCCTGCTTTACCGGCAGGTTTGGGTTTTGAGGGAAAAGGGTGGGGGGATTTTAAAAATTTTTGTTATTGGGTTTTAATGGGGGAATAATTTTTATATAGAAAATTATTTAAAAATGCAGCAGCAGTCATGATAATTTAAAAAACAATATCAATTATTATGATGATAATGATGACAATGGGAAAAGGTTGTAAAAATATGCTAATTTAAAAAATAATAAGATAAAAAGATAATAAAAAATAATAATGAAATTTTTAATAAAGATAATGATAATAATAATAATGAAATAATAAAATAATAATAAAAAATTTAAAAATTTAAAAATAATAAAAAACAATAACAAAAAAAACAACAACAACCCAAAACAAAACAACAAAATAATAAATAATAGTAATAATAATAATTATTATTATTATTATCATCATCATCATCATCATCATCATCATCATCATCATCATCATCATCATCATCATCATCATCATCATCATCATCATCATCATCATCATCATCATCATCACCATCATCATCATCATTATCATTATTATTATTTTCTTTATTTGTGTTTGTTATCATTATTACTATTACTATTACCATCACTATTCTTATATTATTCTGTTGTAACCAATATCATTATCATCATCATTATCCTTATTATCATTATTTTTATCATTATCTTTACCATTATCGTAGCCAGTGATATTCTTCATAATTCTATGATTATAATTACAGTTGTGAATATCATCATTATCATGTTATCATCAATTTTTAATTTCTCAAGATTATTGTCTAACAAGAATCGAATAAAGATTCTATTTACGCCTGTTTCCTGGCTTTATTTACAGTTATTTCTGAGCATCCACAGTACATTCTTTATATGACGTATATATTGGAGATCTTTTTCCAGTGAAAGTTGTAATCTAGCAAGTTCAGTGGAACTTACGCACGCCGTTTCCTTATTCACATTTTTATTCATGATTTTTTTTCACTCACGCTCTGTATTATTCAATCCCTAATTGGTCGCCCCGCCGTTTCTTTTGTGAGACTCACGCATTCATTCATTTGGTCTCTTGTTTATCTCATTAGTTAGTCATTTTTTCTTGTTTACTCAATCTACATACACATACTACACAGAATTGAACATAGGTTATGAATAAATATGCATATATGTGTGTATGAATAGCAAAACACTCTTCCGTGCTGATACAATGGAAGAAAAACCCACAATACAAAAACTAGATTTATTGAAAGTGAGTCTTACTTTCAATAAATTTAGTTTTTGTATTGTGGGTTTTTCTTCCATATGTGTGTATATGTATACGGTTATACAAAGGAATACACACACACACACACACACACACACACACACACACACACACACACACACACACACACACACACACACTCAAACGCAAATACACACATTCGCAGTCACAAGCAACCAAACACGCTCACACACACATACGTACACACACATACTCATACAAATACCCACGTAGCCAAACGCAAACACACTCACACAACACTCACTCACGCCGACAAACAGACAGACAGATAAAAACCTTACGAGTGAACGCCTCCTTAGACCCCCCTCCCCTCCAACAGCAGATGGAGGAGGTGGCAGGCTTCCAACACAGCGGACTAGAAGTACATCCACATTAAGAACAATTAAGTACATTAAGAAATGAATAGACCTTTCACCTCCCCTTGGAAAAGGTGCAAGAAAATGCGTATTTTATCGTGTCTAATGGACAAGAAAGAAAGAAAGATATATCGAGATGCCAAATCGTGTAATTGTATTTTCGTTTTCTGAAGGATTTTTATAAAGATATACACAGATAAAGAAATAATTGGATACTTCTTCAGGCCTAAGTTCATCTCCGTCTCTCGCTTCTCTCTCTCTGCCGCAGAAAAAGGGCCACACTTGTCCAATTTCTTCATGGTGAGCACAGGTGGCAGTGGCAGGCGCTCGAGGCGGAGAGATAGAGAGAAGCGGCAGATAACAGGGATCGATAAATGAAAGAAAAAAAATATATATACATAAATATTTATATATATATATATATATATATATATATATATATATATATATATATTATATATTATAATATATATATATATATTCTATATATATATATATATATATATATATAAATTTATAATATTATATAATATTTATTTAATATAATTTTATATAAATTTAATAATTATATTTAAAATATTATATAT
>NC_051399.1:23926903-23929248 GCF_015228065.2 Penaeus monodon | reverse complement strand
CTCTCTCTCTCTCTCTCTCTCTCTCTCTCTCTCTCTCTCTCTCTCTCTCTCTGTCTGTGTCTCTGCCTATCTGTCTATCTGTCTATCTATCTGTATGTTTATTTGCCCCCTTCTTTGTCTATGGTTCATTTACTGGATTTGTCTGTGTCCCTGTAAGCATATATTTGTAACTGCAGTTTTTAGTGGTCTAACGTATATGTGTTCTTATCTTTACAGATATCCATGTGTTAACAGTACAAAAGTAAGTACTCGTTGAGTGTATCATGTACATGACATGAGAGGTACTAAACTGATGATAATAATGATAATGATAGTGATAATAATGATAAAAGTAATGGTCACAATGACGATATTGGTAACTAAAACTGATGATGTTGAGAAGTAACTATGTATCACGTGAATTAACAGTACCACCAGATTTGCAAAAATGACAACTTATGGTCATCGTTATCATGTTTTTCATTATCATTATCTACTTGATAATCTAAGAATAAGCACACGCACACATATACACATACGTGCTCATGCACTCGCACTTACCTTCCTCTACCCCCTACACACAAATAAACCAATTTGCATTCAAGCCGCCCTAGTGCCATATACCCAACCGCCCCACTATCACCCTCTGCCCCCACCGCCTCCCCCTCCTCAGTGCCCACAACCACCCCTCCCAACGCACGCCTACCTTCCACACTTTCTACACACATTTCACCTCAACCACACGTCTTACCCGCACCACACCTCTCTCCCCACCACCCACTACCCCCTCGCTATCAAACCACACACATACCCCACCTCCCCGGAACGCACAGCAACCCCCACCCCCTCGCCAGCGCCTCATCTAGCCACCCCCATCGCCATATTGCCACCTGCCCCCACCACTACCGCCCCCTCCCCCGGTACCAAGCTGCACACACGCCCATTCTTAACCCCGACGCGTAGATTGGGTTTCATTCCCGGGTATATTGGCACACGGGGAACTGCAGGGCCTGATAGAGAGACTGAGGCGGAGAAGCCACAAAGAAGAAATGTTAATACAGCTTCTTGCAGGTTAATGGGAAGGGGAGGGAGAGGAGATGGCTTGTGGCTGCCTTGGGGAGATAAGGGGAGATGACGTTTAAGGAGGGAGTGGGGAAGAGGGGGGAGGGGGATTTTGGGGAAGAAAGAGGTTGATCGAGTGTTTTTTGTGGCTATGTTGATGGTTTATATCTGGCTACTTGTTATTTTCTTGTAAAAAAAAAAAAAAAAAAAAAAAAAAAAAAACATTACATATCCTTTTTCTTGGAAATAAGCAACCTCTCACACATTAACATTTATTTATTTATTTCTCTCTCTCTCTCTCACCTGTCTGTCTGTCTATCTGTCTGTCTGTCTGTCTGTCGGTTTATCTGAGTGTCTCTCTGGATCTCTCTCTCTCTCTCTCTCTCTCTCTCTCTCTCTCTCTCTCTCTCTCTCTCTCTATCGCTCTCACTTTCTCTCTCTCTCTCTCTCTCTCTCTCTCTCTCTCTCTCTCTCTCTCAATTTTCTCTCTCTCTCTCTCTCTCTCTCTCTCTCTCTCTCTCTCTCTCTCTCTCTCTCTCTCTCTCTCTTCCAGCATAGACACGCACAAACCACCGATACACTTCTCTGCCCTTGACAAAGAAACAGACACAAATGCGCGCTGAAACACACACACACACACACCCTCACACGAAAATACAGCGGACCAGGTATTTTTTACCTGTCTAATCTCGCGAGGAATTCTGCTTCTGCAAATCGGGCCTTCGGTGCCATCTTCCACTCCTTCGCCAGAGACCAGTATATGGCACTCCTGTCGCCATTACTCATGCTACTCGTGGCTCTCCAGATTATTTTTGGCACTCGGCCCTTATGGCACTTGAGGCAATTATGGCACTTTGAGGAGTGCACCTGTCTTGCATATTCCTTCAATGGATTTTCTATCTATTTCCTTATTACTTCTTTTTTCTTATTAGTCATCATTCACCCCCGTTTTTTTCTTGTTTCTTCCTGCCTCTGCGCTCAATCTCTCTTATATTTTTTTTCTTTATCCTCTTTCTTACTCTTTCCCCATCTCTCTCTTTATTTACCTCCTGTTTTCTCAAATTTGGTTTCCTTTTCTTTCTCGTTCCTTTCTGTTCTTTCCTTCTTTTCTTTCCCCTCTTCCTTCTCCTCTCTTTCTCCTCCTTCTCCCCCTTTCCCTCCCCCTCTTCCCCCTCCCTCCTACCTTCCTCCGCTCCTCAATCTTTCTCTCGAGAAATTGGTAAACAAAGCAGTATGGAATTATCTCAGCGTCGGATAAGAGAGCTCGGGAAAAAATAAACAGCGATGAAAAGATCCGGACAAAC
>NC_051399.1:23914403-23916903 GCF_015228065.2 Penaeus monodon | reverse complement strand
CATATATATGTATATATGTATATATATATATGCAGATATTGTTAAGTAGTAAGACAGAATCCGGGAGAAAGAACGAGAAAAGGAACGGCGAACGATCCCCGAACGTCACCGCGCGGAAGGGAAGAGGGTTTTCCTCGGCGCTCAAGGCCCCCGTCTCCCCGTTCGCAAGTGGCGGTCGGCGGGTCCCTCCCGGCGGCCCGAAACGCGCCTCGGCCTGAAGGGCGCCGTCTCCGGGGGCTCATCGGGAGGGGGGGGGGGGGGAAGGGGGTGGTGAGAGGAGGGGGTAAGGAGGGGGGAAGGGGGTGAGAGGAGGAGGGGAGGAGGAAAGGAGGGGGCATTGGGGAAAGGAGAGGAGAGAGAGAGAGAGAGAGAGAGAGAGAGAGAGAGAGAGAGAGAGAGAGAGAGAGAGAGAGAGTCAAAGGGAAAAACAAAAAGCGAAAGGGAGGGAGAGAGAAAGAGGAAAGAGGAGAAAGTAGATGGTTGGGTGAGGGTGAGATGGAGGGAGGGCCTGCTAGCCAGAAATTAGGAGGATAGATAACACCCAATAACAAAGTAGATAGCCAGACAGACAGTCAGAAAGTGACATACTAAGAAAAAAACATCGGAGACTAAAGGACTCAAAGGAGGGAGAGAATACGATAAGTGAAACAGAAAAAGGAAATTTCGTTTTAAAAGTCACTCTAAAAATCCACTGACTCCAATTTGTCAGTTACTCTGCATTCTAACGCTCGCCAAATGTTTTTATCGCTAACACCCTATCTTCCCTCTTTCCCTATTCCTCTTTTTATCCTTTTTCTTTCCCTAATTTGCATCCCCCCCCTTTTTCCCCCTCTTCCTCCTGCGCATCATCCACTCGTTCTTCATGCACCGAACATTTTATACACTTCTGAATTAGTCCATCTTTACACATGTGAATTCCCCGCAGCTGCCGATTCGTAAAAAAAAAAAAATCCACTCTCTATTTATTCGGTTATTTCCACGTCCGCCTAGAAGGTGAATAAGAGAAAAAGAGAGAGAGGGGAAAACAAATAAAGCGAAAAATAAACGGCAAGATTTCCATATCATTTTTAAGTCAGTTGACTCGCATTCCCTCACGCAAACTTGCATGTTATCATTCACACATTTTTCCCCTCTTTCCCCTCAGCTATCGAGCTTGTCACGTGACCTGATTTCCGTCAGACGCCTGGAGAAAGGAAAAGAGAGAGAGGAAAAGAGAGAAAGCGAGAGAGAGGAAAAGAGAGAAAGAGAGTGAAAGGAAAAGAGAGAAAGAAAGAGCGAGCGAGCGGGAGGGAGAGATAGTTAGAGGAGAGAGAGAGAGAGAGAGAGAGAGAGAGAGAGAGAGAGAGAGAGAGAGAGATAAATAGATAGACAGACAGATAGATAGATAGATAGATAGATAGATGACGCAGACAGAGAGATATACATGCAGCGCCCACTATGCACCCGCGACCAACCCACACCCGGGGTACAAGCCCTTTAATGGGTGACAGATAGATGAGTCGAGACAGAGAGAGATAGCAGGTGGGTGCTGGGGCCAGGGGTTCCACCAGACAAGAGAGTGAGAGAGAAAAGGGGGGAGAAAACGGAGAAAGAGAGGGAGAGAGAGAGTAAGTGAGAGTGAGAGAGAGAGAGAGAGAGAAAGAGAGAGAGAGAGAGAGAGAGAGAGAGAGAGAGAGAGAGAGGAGAGAGAGAGAGAGAGAGAGAGAGAGAGAGAGAGAGAGAGAGAGAGAGAGGGAGAGAGAGAGAGAGAGAGAGAGAGAGAGAGAGAGATAAGACGTCAGAAAACGTTTCGATAAATCACATGTCTTTTTGTCATTTTATAAAGCCCTTTTTCAAACCCAAATAAAAAATTTGGCAAAGAAAAGAGAAGTAAAAGTAAAAGGGGAAAGAAAAGGGAAAAAGGAATAGAGAATAAATGGAAAAAAGAAGAATAAACTCCATTTACCGTTTCATTTAATCTCAGTGTTTTTGTATTTTTAACAAACTTTTCCCCATTACATTTGCATAAAACAAGCATTAGAAGAAATGGTGGAATAGCGATATTTGGATATCAGCATCAAATGCGCGCTAATGCCATTTTACTTTGTCAAATTATTTGCTTGTTTTAAACTTCTCTTGTGTATAAAATCATTATGAATGTATCGTATATCTTATGCCTGTCTTCGTCTGTCTGTTTGTCATATTTCTGTACTGTCTTGTCAAGTCTGATTCGTTCTTCTCTTCTTGTCTGTCTGTATCTCTGTCTGTCTGTCTGTCTGTCTCTGTCTCCGTCTGTGTGTCTCTGTCTCTGTCTGTCTGTCTGTCTGTCTTTCTGTCTGCCTGTCTATCTGTCTGATTGTTTATTTGTCTGTCTGTCTCTGCCTGTCTGTCTGTCGTCTGTCCTGTCTGTCTGTCTCTCCCTCTCTCTCTCTCGTCTCTCTCTTCTCTCCTACCACCTCCCACCCCCCTCTCTCTCTCTCTCCTCTCTATCTCCCCTCTCTCTCTCTCTCTCTCCTCTCTC
>NC_051399.1:23900192-23914303 GCF_015228065.2 Penaeus monodon | reverse complement strand
CCCCCTAAATCTCTCCCTCTCTCCTCCTCTCCTCCCTCCCCCTTTCCCCCTCTCGTCTTTCCCTCTCTCTCTCCCTCCTTCTCTCTCCCTCTCTCTCACTCACTCCTCCTCTCTCCCCTCTCTCTCTTCTCTTCTCCCTCCCCTCCCCTTCTCTCTCTCTCTCTCTCTCTCCCCTCTCTCCCCCTCCTTTCTCTCCCTCCTCCTCCTCTCTCTCTCTCTCTCTCTCTCCCCTTTTCTCTCTCTCTCTTCTCCCCCTTCTCTCTCTTCTCTCTCTTTCCTCTCTCTGTCTCTCTCCTGTTTGACTCATCTATCTGTCACCCATTAAAGGGCTTGTACCCCGGGTGTGGGTTGGTCGCGGGTGCATAGTGGGCGCTGCATGTATATCTCTCTGCGCTAATATTCGTATACGGCAATGTGCAATATCCTTTGTCTGCCTCTGTGTGTGTGTGTGTGTGTGTGTGTGTGTGTGGTGTGTGTGTGTGTGGTTGTGTGTGTGTGTGTGTGTGTGTGGGTGGTGTGTGTGTGGGTGTGTTGTGTGTGTGTGTGTGGGTTTCCGTGGTTTTCTCTTTCATTTTCACTCCTATTAATCGCTTATTTTTTCCCTTTCACCTCTATTCTTTCCCTTTCTCGGTATCTTTGATTTGGCTCCATTCTTCTTTCTCCCTCTCTCTCTCTCTTGCTCTTACTCTCTTTGTTTCTATCTTTTTTTTTATTACACTTTTCCTTTCTATCCTGCTCCCTTTTCTTATATATTTTTTTCTATCTTTCTTTTTCTTTTTCCCTCTATTTCATCCAAAATTTTCACTCTCCTCTTTTTCTTTCTTTCCTTTTTTTATATTCTTTTTTTTCTTTTTTTTTTTTCATTCTCTCTCTTTCTCTTCCCTTCCAGTGGTGACATCCTCTCCTTCTTGCAACGTTTCCTGTCATACTTTCATCTCGTGTCTTTGCCCACAACCTCCTTACTAAGGTAAAAATAAAAAAGGATGTAGGAAGGGGAGGGAGAGAGAGGAAGAGATAAGTGAGAAAGGAAGAGAAAGAAAGAGGGATTGAAGAGAGGAAAAGAGAGGAGAGGAAAAGAGGAAGATAGAGAGAGAGAGAGAGAGAGAGAGAGAGAAAAAGGAAAGGAGGAAGGAGAAAAGAGGAGAGAAGGGGAGAGAAAGAGAGAGAAGAGAGAAAGAAGAGAGAGGGGGAGAGAAAAGAGAGAAAGAAAAATCACATTTTTCCCCTTCTTCCTCGTTTTAGGGGCGCCCTGTCTATCAGCTTCTCAAACTAACCTCCATCCCACTTCTCCTCTCTTTATTCCCCCTCTCTTCCCCTCTTTTCGGTATCGCTTTATCTCTCCCTCTCCCTCTTATTCTTTCTGACCTCCATTGTTCTCTATTTGTTTTCTTTGTATTAGCTAAATTATCATTATCCATTTCTTTCTCCATTTTCGCTCAGTCATAGTTCATCTGACGTCATCTTCAGTCTTTGTCTTCAGAACGCAATCAATCACACATACTCAGAAATTATTACTTTATACGACCCTGATCCTCTTCCTTATCTTTACCTACCCGCCGCCCCGCCCCCCCCCCAATCTTTTTTTTCAAGCACCCCCTCCTAATTTCTGAGTTCCGTCTCTCTCCCTTTCGCCCCCCCCCCACCATCCCTGCTCTACACCCTCCCCCCTCCCCCCACCTCAAACCCCGCTCTAAAACCCCACATCTCTCTAATATTCCTTTTTTTTCAGAACCTATGGCCCACCCCCTTCCCCACATCCATTAGGTCTCCCCTCTCCCCCCTCCCCGATCTCTGTGCCCCCTTCCCCCTCCGCCTCCGCCCCCTCCACGCCCCTCCACGGGCCTTTGAGCTTCCCTCCCCCGACCTGCGCCCTCCATCTGAAGCCTCCCCCCCCTCCCCCGAGCTCCCCCTCTCCATCTGAGACCCCCAGTATGCCCTCCACCCCCACCCCACCCCCACGCCCTCCCCGCTACTGCGACACCTTGATGAATATTTCTTCCTCGTCCTTTGCCAGATCTTCCTCCCGGTCTTGCTCTTTGATCCCGATCGCCATTACCACCTCAACCTTTGGGATTAGAGCGAGAGGGAAGGTATTTGTTGCCTCCCTTGAGCCACTCTTCCTCTCTCTTTTTCTCCCTCCCCTTCTCCTATTCTGCCTCTTTCTTCTCTCTACTACCTCTCCCCCTCGATTATCTCCCTCCCCTTCTCCTATTCAGCCTCCTTTCTTCTCTCTTACACTCTTCCCCCTCGATTATTCTCCGCTCTCCATAATATTCATAGAACCTATTCTCATATATCTCTCCCCCTCGATTAATGTCTCCCTCCTTCTCCTTTCGCTCTTCTTTTCTCTCTACTACCTTCTCCTCCCCTCGATTATTCTCTCTCCCCTTCTTTTCTATACTGTTCGAAGAATACTCCATTGTTTTATTCTCCTCCCCTTGCTGCCCTTTACTATGCCACCCGTCTCACAAACCCTTCCGTAGAATTGTACTCACCCTTCCTTCTATCATTCGTAACACTATGACTAAGAGAAAGACAGTTATTAAATATGGATGATTTAACTCGCTCGTGAAAGATAAAAAGATTCAAAAGAAAGCCAAATGATTATATATTGCACTCTTACTTATGAGGAAATTGCAATGGTAATTTCACCTGAC
This sequence comes from Penaeus monodon, assembly GCF_015228065.2. Taxonomy (NCBI): domain Eukaryota; kingdom Metazoa; phylum Arthropoda; class Malacostraca; order Decapoda; family Penaeidae; genus Penaeus; species Penaeus monodon. Next base: position 23,911,646 of record NC_051399.1, on the reverse strand, counting down.
TGTCCGTCTATGTATCTCTCTATCTATCTATCTATTTATCCATCTGTCTGTCTATTTATCCACCTATCTATCTATACTGAGAGACAGAGAAAGAGAGAGAGAGAGAGAGAGAGAGAGAGAGAGAGAGAGAGAGAGAGAGAGAGAGAGAGAGAGAGAGAGAGAGAGAGAGAGAGAGAGAGAGAGAGAGAGAGATTTATGAAAAGATTAATCTTGCTAAGTGAAGAAGAAAGTAAAAATACCTCACCAAATATCTGATCAAAATCTAAAATCTTTAATCTCTTAACTTAAACGGAAACCTACCGTAAATATCGCTATATTATTCACTATTATCTTAATAATCAATATTATCGTTATCGTTCATTTTATCATTATTATCATTATCCTTGTCAGCATTGCTATCATATAAATATTATCATTGTTGTTAACACTATTATCATCATCTTTACTATCATTAACATTTAATCATCTATTTTCAGGAAACTATCGTTCATCTATTTTTTTACACTCACACGCAAACACATACACACAAACAGCTAGATAGTGGAACAGAGAGATAAATACATGTGCGTATGTACGACTGTATTTATGCATGCGTGTGCGTGCAGGAACCGAGAAGAAAATTGAAGTGAGGCCAAAGTGAACCGTCCGAAGCGCAGTCATTCAGGTTTCGTCCGATGCTTTTGTTGCTGTGTCCTTGAGCCACGTGTCGGCCTGAACACAGAGACCCGGCCATAGTGAAGCAGTATTTGGAGATTAAATCATTGTGCAAGTTTGTTGATATCCTTTTCTCTCTCTCTCTCTTTCTCTCTCTCTTTCTCTCTCTCTCTCTTTCTCTCTCTTCTCTCTCTCTCTCTCTCTCTCTCTCTCTTTCTCTCTCTCTCTCTCTCTCTCTCTCTCTCTCTCTCTCTCTCTCTCTCCTCTCTCTCTCTCTCTCTCTCTCTCTCTCTCTCTCTCTCTCTCTCTCTCTCTCTTTTTACTTTTCTTATCATTTCCCTTCTTTTTTTTTATTTGGGGATTAAATTATTGTAAATATGTGTTGATTTTTTCTCTTTAATTTTCTTTTCTTATTATTCCTTTTCTTTTTATTTCGTGGGGTTACGGAGAAGTAGATCTACGCTTGTACTTTTAGCGTGTGTCTTAAATATAATCTACTATAAATCAGTTTAACACGAATGCAAATTGTACAAGCACAAAGTCACGGAGACAAACAACTATAACTAATTCACAGTCTCCTTCAGTCTATCTCTTTCATCTCCGCCTTCCTTCTCTCCTTCCTTCTCTCTCCTTCCTGCCTTCCTGCCTTACCTTTCTCTCCCCTGACGTGAAGGGCCCTCCGTGTACCTTGAGCCCCCCCCCCCCTTCTCACCTCCCTCCCTTCCCTCTCCCCATTCTCCTCCACCAACCCCTCCCCCTTCCCTCCCCCATCCTCCTCCACCAACCCCTCCCCCTTCCCTCTCTTCTCTCCCTACTCCCCCACCAGCTTTCTACTACCTCTCCCTCTCTCCTATTCTCCCTCTCCCTCCCCTTCCCTCTCCCCATTCTCCTCCACCCAAAGGCAAACAAAGAGACAAACAACAACAGCAGAAACGAAAAGTGCAAGAAACACCGAAGAAGAAAGAAAAAGAGTTATAAAAGCCAAACAGTCGACGTAGTTGTCACGACTTCTCTTGATCCAGTTGTCTGCGTTGAAATCAAATGAAATCAGATGAAATCAACAGTTTCCGACCTTTTTGCGTCGGGATATTGTATTTACCTCTAGTTTAACATGATTTCTTTTTTTTTTTTTTTATACTAATCATGTTTGGGTGCGTATCTGGGAGTCAGTGTGTTTGTGTGTGTTTGTATGTGCGAATGTGTATTTATGTGCATGTGCACGCATATATACATACACATAGGTGTATATATATGCGTGTATATGTAAAGGCGTGTTTGTGTATGTATAAGTGTATATACGAAAACGTGTTTGCGTGTGTAAGTGCAAGTAAGTGCGCGTGAAACAAAAACCGAATATGATAATGAAAAAAGTTAAAAGCAAAGAGAAGAGGAAAGGCGGAAGGGGCGTAGGTGGAAGAGGCAGTGCATGAACAGAGAACGTGAAGACTCCCGGGAGACTGCATTTTTAAAGAGAAGGGGGAAGGGGGAAGGGGGAGGGGAGTGCACGCGAGGGGCCCCTTTCCAGTGAGGGCTCTCCTCTCTCGGCCGCTCTGCCAATCTCTCTCTCTCTCTCTCGCTCTCTCTCTCTCTCTCTCTCTCTCTCTCTCTCTCTCTCTCTCTCTCGCTCTCTCTCGCTCTCTCTCTCTCTCTCCTCTCTTCTCTCTCTCTCTCTCTCTCTCTCTCTCTCTCTCTCTCTCTCTCTCTCTCTCACACTCTCCCCCTGTCTGTCTGTCTGTCTATCTGTCTGTCTGTCTATCTGTCTATCTATCTCTCTATCTGTATGTCTGTCTCTGTCTCTGTCTCTCTCTGTCTCTCTCTGTCTCTCTCTCTCTCTTTATCTCTCTCTCTCTCTCTCTCTCTCCTCTCTCTCTCTCCCACTCTGTCTCTCTCTCTCTCTCTCTCCTCTTCTCTCTCTCTCTCTCTCTCTCTCTCTCTCTCTCTCTCTGTCTCACCCCCCCCTTTCTCTCTCTCCCACTCTCTCGTCCTTTCTTTTTGCTCCTGTGATTAACATGTAAACTCGGAACATACGGGTGTACCTTAAGCGTTTCTTGTGCAGCGCGTCTAATTTATTTATTTTTTAAAGAGAGAGAGAGAGAGAGAGAGAGAGAGAGAGAGAGAGAGAGAGAGAGAGAGAGAGAGAGAGAGAGAGAGAGAGAGAGAGAGAGAGAGAGAGAGTGAGAGAGTGAGAGAGAGAGATGAGAGAGAGAGAGAGAGAGAGAGAGAGAGAGAGAGAGAGAGAGAGAGAGAGTGGGAGAGAGAAAGAAAAATGGACGCAAAGATAATTTAAATAGATAGATAGCCAGACAGACCGACATGCAGAAACAGAAAGAATAACCACCTCATCCCACTCAGCACAGGAACCTCCCAGATCCCCCTTCTCCTTCCCTCCCCTCATACCCCCCCCCCCCCCTCCCACACACTCTCTCTCTCTCTCTCTCTCTCTCTCGCTCTCCGAAATCGATAAATCTATACTCAAGGGGTAGCCATTGATGCCAGCTTGTTAGTGGTGATAATGTCGGTCGTTAGGAATGTAACCGTGAAGACTATACAGTAGGTATGTGGGAAAAGGGAAGGTGGATGTTCGCTGGTTCTTCGCCCTCGCTCGCTTTGTGTGGCTTGTCTCGCTGTCGCTTGTTTGGCGGCCGCTGTTGTCGTTGCTGGTGTTGTTGTTGTTGTTGTTGTTATTATGATTTTTATTATTATGATTTTTATTATTATGATTTTATTATTATCATTATTATTATTATTATTATTATATTATTATTTATTATTATTATATTGTTATTTATTATTATTATTATTATTATTATTATTATTATTATTATTATTATTATTATTATTATTCATTATTATTATTATTATTATTATTATTATTACTATTATTATTATTATTATTATTATTATTATTATTATTATTATCATTATTATCATTGTAATTATCATTACAATAATGATAATAATAGTAATAATAATGATAATAATAACAACAACAACAAAAACAACAACAACAATAAAAATAATAATAATTATAAAAATGATAAAAATGATGATAATAATAATAATAATGATGATGATGATGATGATAATAGTAATGATAATAATGATAATGATGATAATACTACTAAAATAATTATAACAGTAATAATAACAATCACAATAACAATGATAATGATAATAATAATAATTTTATTATTATTATCATAATTATTACTCTTATTGTAGTTATCATCATATCATTATCATTATCATCATTATCATTATTTTGTTATCATTATTACTATCTTTATCATTTCCTTCTTGGTATCATTACTATCATCATTATTGTCATCAATATTGTTCTCATTCTATTTGTTTTTGTTATCTTTACTATCAGTAATAGTAGTAACATTAGTGGCAGTATTAGTAATAGTTGCATTGTTGTTATCATTTCGGTATTTTCACCATTATTATTATTATTATTATCATTATCATTATTATCATTGTCATTAGTATTATTAATACTATTATTATTATTGCTATTATTATAATAATGATAACATCAATTATTATCATTATCATTATTATTAGTTTATTATCATTATCATTATCATCGTCATTATTATTATTATTATTATTATTATTATTATTATTATTATAATAATTATCATTATCATTATCACTATCATTATTGTCATTATCATTATCATTATTATCATCATTATCATTATTATCATAATTATCATTATTATTACTATTAGCATTATCAATCATTCCCAACCAGTCAGACGCCAAACACGAAATCTGGCGCCTGATGTATGTTATCTTTCCAAAAAACCTTTTCTACGTTTGAGGAACAAAATTCATAGAACATTCATGGAAATCAGGGTCTATAATTTATCCTTTCTGTCACATGACCAGCCCCGATTTGGGCCTCATAGCGTGCTTTATCTAAATGAAACTGTCGATGCGCGGGTCATGTGAATGTATTGTTGTTTGGGGGGATGCATACATATATGCACGACCCTTATTTTTATTTTGTCATATCTTTTTCATTCCTTTTGAGCAACAGTCGTCACTTTTACATATACATTCTGTTACATATGTATGCATGTATGTATGTGTATATATGTCCATTAAATCAAATAAACTCACTAGAAACTCTTACATAAATACGCAAGTCAAAACGGACTGCTGGGAGGTATTCGGCCTGTGAGAATCCCAGGAACCGAGAGCCACACACAGCGCAGCGCCTGTCCCCGGGAACGAGCCCCTTCCCTTGCATGGCTCAGCTGCTCGGGGTAGCCATGAGAGGGATTTGTCTCATAGATAAGAATAGGCGCTGAAGGGAAGGGGGAGAAGAACGGCGGGGGAAGGGGAGGGGATAGGAGGGGATAGGTGGAAGGGAGTTGCTGGGGAAGGGAAAGTTAGATGAGGGAGGAGGATGGGGTAGAGGGGTTTAGAAGAAGGAGGTCGATGAGGGAGGATGAAAAGATGAAGGTAAATGGGGAGGGGGTAAGAGGGGTTAGATCAGAGGTAGAAGGGAGTTGCTGGTGATAAGGAGGCTAGATAGGGATGATGGGACAGAGCTGGCGATAAGGGGGGTGGGGGCAGGGGAGGAGAAAGGGAGGGGATACGGAGGATGGAGAAGCTAGACGACCAAGAAAGAAGTAATGGGATAATGATAGAGATGTTGGGGCGGGGGAAGGCGAATAAGGAAGGGAGGGATAGGATAGGCCCAGAGGGAAGGGTGGATACATGAGAGGGGAGGGGAGTTTTTTTATATGGGGTGGGGGGTGGGGGCGGGGATGCGGAAGTTAAATGCAAGACGAGGAGAGGAGGGGAGGTGGAGGACGGGAGGGATGTTACAACCAGTTTAGAATGTTAAAAACGTGTACAAAGTAGATGAATTTTACAATGAATATCTGCGCACTGATATTTCTTAACATTGGAAACTAAAGATTTGAGAAAAGAACAGAAACAACATGAATTTGTTAAATAAATAACACACACACACACACACAATTAAGCTGCAGGCAAGAATAAATTCCCTCTAAAGTTGAGCAGTTCCAACGATATGAAAGTTTATTTTCCTTTAAGTAATATTTTCTCTTTTAAACGGATTATAAAGCAAAAGGTAACAACACTGCAGGCAATGGTGTTATGCTAAAAAAGTAATAGTAAAAAGTCGTGTATATGGATGGTGCTTTCAACACCTATGTTGCTTCACCATCCTTCGTGCATCTGCCATTATGAAAACTAGAAGACAATACATACCGTTTTTTGTGTTTTTTCGGTCGACATAAAGATCTGATATCGCACTAACAACTGCCACACACACCACATCAGGAAGACACGAGTCTAACTTTGATGTCATAGTCAGAGCTTCTTTACAGACAAAAAATTACAAACACAGGAACATTATGCGAAGACGAAATCCTCCAAATCCACATTTAGAAAATGATAACATCATAACGGTTCATTTGAACTAGAATCCAGTTTTAACACCTGAGGAGGGACGACTAGCCTACTCGAATCGTCATAATTCATTGATCATTCTATTGTTATTTGTTTTATTTGTTTTCCATTCATTTTCTGGACTTCCATAACCTTATAAATCAATTCTTTAGTCGTTTCGGCCTCAGCTTTTGCTTACACTATGTCAAATACAGGGGAAAACTTAGCCAAATTCAACCATAAATGAATTGGTAGGTGAATTACAGTATGCTTAGCAAAGTTACTTCGAAATTATCCTTGCAGATCACATCGTCGTAAAAGAAAAGAAATATGAAAGGACTTAAACTTCTACAAGTAATACGTGTATCATATTCAACTTCTTGTGATTACACGTAGAATTTCCCCACAGTGCGCCCTCCCCCCAAAAAAAAAAAAATCGCTCCAAAGGGCCTTGGTGACTACGGCAAGCTTCCCACTCGAGCGAAGAAGAAAGAGGGAGGAAGGAGAGAAGGGGATAATAACATTAATAATAATGGCAATAATTTACGGTCTGGAGATAAGGCTCCTGGTAACTTTAGTCAAATTGCGGCCGTTTGTTTACAATGCTTTTAAATTACCCCCATTGCGCAAGGACTGGCCGAAGGGGAGCTGAACTTCGGAGGGAAAGATTACCGGCCGAGCGCGAGGTGAGGGGAAGGGGGGAGTAAGGGGGTGGGGGGTTAAGGAGGCAAGGAGGGGGAGGGGTGTAGATGGAGAGGTTAGAGAAAATAGGAGAGAAGCGAAGGAGAAAGAGAGATAAGGAAGGCTGCTGGGAAGAGGAGAGGAGGAAAGTGGAAGAGATAAAAAAGGTGCAGATGGGAGGAGAGCAGGAAATGGGAGAGAGGGGGGGGGTGAGACCAGGGGAGGTTAACGAAGAGAAGGGGAGAGAGGAAAAGTACAAAAGGAAGAGAACGTAAGAGAGGAGGCAAAGGGAGGAGGCAGAAGCAAGTAGGAAAATCGGAAAAGGGAGGAGAGGAGGACGAAGGGGGGTGGGGGTTAGCAGACCGCGGGAGGTTAGAGAAGAGGAGAGGTTGGTGAGGAGGAGGCGAGGGAGATTAGAGGAGCGAGGAGAGGGGAAAGGAGGCTGAAGCAAGGGGGGGAGGGGGGGAGGGGGTGGAGGGGAGGGACAATTGTGCTCTCCCTTTCCCTGCTTGCGGTCGACCGATAAACAGTAGGTGGTCATTAGCAGGAAGGGAAGTTTTAGTAACTATGTTAGTGACTGACATCATTGTATTGGCGATGAAAACGATGGCGAGTGTAATGCGACCGTTATGATAATGTATAAGCACATACGTACGCACACGCACATGCACACACACATACACACACACACACACACACACACACACACAGCATACACACAGCACACACACACACACACAGCAGGGACGCAGCGACACACACAAACACAGCACAAACACACACACATCCACACACACCACACACATATATATATATATATATATAATATATATATATATATATATATATTATATATATATATACATATATATATATATATAATAATATATATATATATATATTATATTATATTAACATACATAATATATATATATATATATTATATATATATATATAATATATATATATATATATATTATTATATGTGTGTGTGTGGTTGTGGTGTGTGTGTGTGTGTGTGTGTGTGTGTGTGTGTGGTGTTGTGTGGTGTGTGTGTGTGTGTGCGGGTGTCGTGCGTGCGTGCGTGGTGTGTGTGTGTGTGTGTGTGTGTGTGGTGTGTGTGGTGTGTGTGTGTGTGTGTGTGTGTGTGTGTGTGCTTGCATATAAGTATATGTAATACACAATTGCAGTAGTGTAACTGCATGCTATATAATGGCAACAACTGAGTGTTGCAGTGACAGGAGCTGCAAAGACCGAAAAACTTCAGACATCAAAGAGGGAAGGGGGGGGGGGGGGAGCTCGCGCCTCATCGCAATTTGGCAGATGGATGCCAGGTCAGGCACAGGCACCCGGGAGATGTGGCACCCGTGCCTGGCACTATCAGCCCACACGCTTGGCATATGCTTCCTGTCTGGCTTTCGTCATGAGATCTCATGGCGCGAATAATAAAGGGAAATGGCAGAAGATATGAGAAAAGAAAGAGAAAGAGAAATGTCAGTTCTTGAGTCATAACTCTAAAACGGTTGTAGCGAAGGAGGGAAGTAAAAGACAGGAGAAAAAAGAGAGGATAAAGAAAGGAAAAGTTCTCCCTCCAGCAAAGAAAAAAAATCAATGTAAATACCAAGAAAAAGGCCCACTCGCCCACTGGCAAAGATCTCGTGAAGAGCGAGACGAGACCCGCAAGACGCGAGACGCCGACAGAGGGGATAACGGCACCAAAAACGAACGAATAAACACACCAAAGTTCCGCTATTTTTTTTATCGTACTTTCACAATGGGGATTTTTTTTTTTTTTTTCTTTTTTTTTCAGTTTTTTTCTTCTTCTGCTTCTTTTCCACTTTCTAAGGGTTGACTCTTTTCCTTTTTATCTCTCTCTTACTTGATATTGGCACGAAAGAGAATAAGAGGAAGAAAAGTCTACAAAATACAATGTAGAATAATGATAAAGTTAATGTTGATAATAATAATGATAATTATAATATTAACAGTAATAAAATGATGATGATAATAGAAATATTGCTGTTGCTGCTGCTGATAATAACAATAATAATAATGATAATAATAATAATAATAATGATGATGATAATAATAATGATCATTATCATTATCATAATAATAATAATAATAATAATAATAATAATAATAATAATAATAACAACAACAACAACAACAACAAAATGACAGTTAATAATGGTAGCCAGCGGGTCCCGTAGAAATTCCACGTTTCGCCTTCCCCTCCCTTTCTCCCTTTCTCCCTTTCTCCCTTTCTCCCTTTGACCTTTTTTCTTCTATTACCCTTCCTCTCCTTTCCCTTTCCCCTCTTACCCTCCTTCGAAAAATGTAAATTATAAATTTTTCATAAACTGACGGTCTAACTACTTCAGTGCAGTGTACTTGCCTAGAAGAGTGTTGATAATAATAGTATTGATAATAATATTAACAAGGAAAATATTGAAGATAACAATAATAACAATGATAATGATAATAGTAATACAAAAATAAAATAAATAATAATAATAATGATAATAATAATAATAATAATAATAATAATAATAATAATAATAATAATAATAATGATAATAATAATAATAATAACAAACAAACAAACAAACAATGATAGCAATAATAACAGTAATGAAATTTGATGCAATCAAGGTTAGAAAAGGATCGCTAGATTTATTGATGCACATGTGTGTGTATGTGTGTGCGTAGACTGTGTGTGTGTGTGTGTGTGTGTGTGTGTGTGTGTGTGTGTGTGTGTGTGTGTGTGTGTGTGTGTGTGTGTGTGTGTGTGTGTGTGTGTGTGCGTTGTGTGTGTGTGTGTGCGTGCGTGCGTGCGTGCGCGTGTGTGTGTGTGTGTGGAGACACAACAAGAATTATATGATGATAATCAAAATAGTGATAATAATGATTTCAATGATAATGATAATTACAAGAGCACCATTAATGGTCAATATACTAGTACTAAAAATAGAAATAGTAACAAGAGCATCAACAATATAAACGAAAAGGACAAAACCATACCATTAAATGATAAACATTTGTACAAGAAAAAAGGCAACCGCTGGAGACTTTCGGGCGAAAGAGCAAAGGAGTAAATAACTGTTTCTTGCGCCTCCCTTCAGTAGGGGCCATTTTCTCGAGCTGTTGCCTCGGGCCAGGTTATGACCGCGGCTCCATCGCAAATTGTCCGAGGTGGAGAGAGGGGAAAGAAAGAGAGGCGGGGAAGGAGGGGAGAGGCGGGGAAGGAGGGGAGAGGCGGGGAAGGAGGGGAGAGGCGGGGAAGGAGGGGAAAGGGGGGAAGGAGGGGAGAGGCGGGGAAGGAGGGGAGAGGCGGGGAAGGAGGAGGAGAGGCGGGGAAGGAGGGGAGAGGCGGGGAAGGAGGGGAGAGCCGGGGACGGAGGGGAGAGGCGGGAAGGAGGGAGAGGCGGGGAAGGAGGGGAGAGGCGGGGAAGGAGGGAGAGGCGGGGAAGGAGGGGAGGGGATGAGAAAAGGAGGGAAGGGGGGATGGAGGAGGAGAGGGGGAAGGAGGGGAGGAGAAGCGGGGAAAGGAGGGGGAGAAGGTGGGACAGAGGAGAGGGGAAAGGATGGTGGAGAGGCGTGGAAAAAGAAAAAGGAAGAGAGGAAAGAAGAGATGGGGAAAGAGGAGTGAAGGCAAGGGACAAGAGAGGTGTTGGAAGAGGGAAGTAGGAGAGAGAAAGAAGGAGGGAGAGAAGACGAGAAGGAGAAAAAGAGAGAGAGCGAAAAGAAGGAGTAGAATGGTAAGAAGGAAGAAAAGAACAGGGAAGGAGGAGGGAAGAGCAGAGGAGAAGAGAGAATGGGAAGGAGAGAGGAAGAGGCAGGAAAAAAGAGAGAAGAAGCAAGTGGAAAAAAAGCAGAACAAAGGGAAGGGAGAGGAGAGCGAGGAAGGAGAAAGTAGGGGTAAGGAAAACGAGGGGGAGACAGGCGGAAAATAAGCAAGAGAGAAGAGCTAATTAGGAAAAGAGGCGGGAAAGGAGGGGAGAGGCTAGGAAGGACAGGGAAAGAGAAAGGGAGAAAGAGCGGGGAAAGCACAACGAAATGGAACGAAAAAAGACGCGTAAAAGAAGAAAAGCGAAGTAAAGGAAGGGGAGAGGCGGGGAAGGAGGAGAGAGGGGGGGAAGGAGACGCTGAGACGGAAGGGCAAGGGGGAAAGTTACGAGGAAAGAAAGAGAGGGAAGGGGCGAGAAGGAGAGGGAAAGGAAGAGGAACGTAGGGGAAGGAGGAAGAAGAGGGGAGAAGGAGGAAGGAGAGGGGGTGAAGGAAGGGGGGGGAAGGAGAGAATAGGCGGGAAGGGGAGGAAATGAGGTGGGAAGAGGGGAGAGTTAGATAGGGAAAGGGTTTAAGAGACAGGGAGGAGGAGAGAGGAAGGGGAAGGAGGAGGAGGGAGGGAAGGGAGACGAAGAAGGAGGGAGGGAAGGGAGAAGGAGAGCGGGAAGAAGTTAGAGAGAGGGAGAGGCTGGGAGAAGAAAAGGGGAGATAGGGACGGGGAAAAGAGAGAGAGAAGAAGTGAGAGAGTGAAGAGAGAGAGAGAGAGAGAGAGAGAAGAGAGAAGGAGAGAAGAAGAGAGAAGAGAAGAGAGAGAGAGAGAGAGAGAGAGAGAGGGGAGAAGAGAGAAAAAGAGAGGGGAAAAAGAGAGGAGAGAAGAGAGAGAGGAAGAGAGAGAGA
>NC_051399.1:23885192-23890192 GCF_015228065.2 Penaeus monodon | reverse complement strand
GAGAGAGAAAGAGAGAGAGAGAGAGAGAGAGAGAACGAGGAGAGACGTAGAGAAGAGAGATTGAGATAGAGATCCAACGAGAGAGAGAGACGACGAGAGAGGAGGAGAGAGAACAGAAAGTAGATAGATAGATAGAAGATAGATATGATAGTCGAGAGATAGAGAGATAGATAGATAGATAGATAGTAGATAGATAGAGAGAGAGAGATGAGAGAGAAGAGAGAGAGAGAGAGGAGAGAAGAGAGAGCGAGGCGAGCGAGAGAGAGAGAGAGAGAGAGAGAAATATAGAGAGGGGGGGGGGGCAGAGAGAGCAGAAGCACAATAAAATAAGTTGCAAGAGAGATTTTCAAGAAAGATGTGTATCAAGCCCGTCTTACGGCGAACACACACAATCTCCCTCTCCATATTTAAGATTCCTTCGACTCTTTTGTGACAAAACTCATTCGGCGTCGGTGAGATATATTGCATCATTTCACCAGCGCGGGGAGTAAGACAGGGTGGGGAGGAGGTGGAGGAGGAGGAGGAGGGGAGGAGGAGGAGGAGGAAGGAGGAGAGGAGGAGGAGGAAGGGAGGAGAGGAGGAGGAGGAGGAGGAAGGAGGATGAGGAAAGGGGGAGGGATGAAGGGGAAGGGGGGGGACGAGAGACGGCGAAGGTGTGGGAAGAAAGGAGGAGAAGAGAGGGAGAAAAAGTAGTGGGAGGGGAGACGAGGGACGGAGAAGGGGCGAGAAGAAAGAAGAAAAAGGGGGGAATGATGAGAAGGAGAGAGATGAAAGGCGAGGGAAATTTGAAATGGAGGAGGATGGGAAGGAGGCAGGATGAAGATAAAGAGTGAGAGGGAAGAGGGAGGAGGAGGAAAAAAGATCTGAAAGGGGAAGAGACCTGGTTGGAAAAAGGGGGAAAAAGAAGAAAAAAAAGCAAGGAAAAAAAAAGAAAAAAAAAGAGAAAGGCGTAAGATAAAGGAGATAGGAGAACGAAGGAGATGGAAGGAAGGGAAGGAGCTGGAGGTGGACGATGAGAGGGAATAAAGGAGGGAATGGCAAGGGTGACGAGATGGAGTAGAGAAGGAGGGGAGGGGAGGGGGGAGGTGGAATGGGGAAGGGGGCTTAAAGATGGCATTATTAGCTCCTGTCATCTCACAAGAAATTGGGATACTGTGTCAAGCTTCCATTTTTTCCCCTCCTTTCTTCACTCTCTCTCCCCGTCTTCTCTTTGGAAATGGTACGTTAATGATAATACCCTTTTCCGCGGAGAAATATGATGAGATTTAAAGACTTGGGGGACATCAAATCCCATCCCCCCCCCCATTCCCCCTCCCTTTTTAATTCCTTTTTTGGTGACCTTTCGTCTGTCTGTGGGCTTTCTACGAACTTTCTCAGACCGAAAAAAAGCACGAGGAACTTAACACCCCCCCCCCCATCCGAAAGTCTGGCTGTCTGTGTAGGGACGACTTTCTTTTTTTTTTTCTCTCTCTCCTCTTTCTCTCTCTCTCTCAGATCTCCTCTCTCTCTCTCTCTATCGATTCGCTCTCGCTTTCTCTCTATCCTCGCGCTCTCTCTCTCTCGATCCGTAATCTATCTCACGTCTCGTCTCGCTACTCTATCTCGTCGCTTGCTACTCTCGCTCTCTCTCTTTCGCTTCTCTCTTCTCTCTCTCTACTCAGCTGCTGCCTCTCTCCTCTCTCTTTCTCTCTCTCTCTCTCTCTCTCTCTCATGTATCTCCTCTTTCTCTCTTTCTCTCTCTCTCTCATGATCTCTCTCTCTCTCTTTCTCTCTCTCTCTCTCTCTCTCTCTCCTCCTCTCTACTCTCTCTCTCTCTCTATCCTCTCTCTCCTCTCTCCTCTCTCTTCTCTCTCTCTCTCTCTCCTCTCTCTCTCTCTCTCTCTCTCTTCTCATCCTCACTCTCTCTCCTCACACAACTCTCATCTCTCGCTCTCTACTTTACTCCCCCTACCCCCCCTCTCTCATTCTATCTCTCTCTTTATCTCTCTTCTCACTCTCTCTTCCTCTCTCTCTCTTCTCTCTCTTTCTCTCTCCTCCCCTCTGCTCTCTCCCTCCCTCCTGCTCCCCCCTCTCTTTTTCTCTTTTCTTTTTGTCTTTTTAACATCCCTCTTTTTTGTGTATTGGCTTCCTCTTCATCCGCGTGAGCTGAGTGACAGGGCGTTGGGAGGTTTGCTCTTTGCGGTCTGAGGAGAGATCGACGAAATGCTGGGAGATTCCTGTGTGTTTTTTTTTTAAGTTGTTTTCTGTCTCCTTATTTTTCTTCTCATATGATCCTGTTTATTCTATTCTTCTTTTGTTTCTTTCTTTCTTCTTCGATTTTTTTTCTCTTTTTCTTTTTCTTCTCTTTTTTTTTTTTTTTTTTTTTTTTTTTTTTTTTTTTTACGGCCTTGTTGCCTTCTCTTGTTATTCTCCTTCTTCCTCTTCGTTTCTTCCCCCCTCTCCTACTTCCTTTCACCCTCCCCCACCATGTCTCTAATTCTTCTCCCTTTTTCCTACTCTTTCCGCTTCTTCCCCCCTTTGTCTCGGCTCTCTCCAATCCTTGAATTTCTATCTTGGCTCTTTTTTTCCCTTCTGTTTGTTCTTTCATTCGAACAATTAGACGGTTCTCCACCCTCCGTACTTTTTCCTTCTTTCGCGAAAAAACTCTTTTTTCGTCTTCTTTGCTCCTTTTAGCATATATCTATCTTCTTTCTGGAAATTAGTTCTTATTGCTTTTTTTTCCTTTGGTAATATTTTAACTCTTTTATTTATTATATTTATTTTTAAATGTATGCACTCTCTCGTTTTCACTCAACCCCTCTATATTCTGCCTTTTTTTCTTTAAATTCATGGATAATCGAATTTTTGCGGTTCAAAATTTTTTTTAAAAAGGCGTCTCTCTCCTTTTTTTGGTTTCACACTTTTCTTTCTTTTTGGGAGAAAAGGGCTGCAGGATTTCAAAATTTTTTTCGGCTGAAAAATTTCGATCGCGGCCCCCCCCCCCCCCCCCCCCCCTTTTTTTTTTTTTTTTTTTTTCCCCCCTTTTCTCTTCTTTTCCCCTTTCCCTTTTTCCTCTCCTCTCTTTTTCTCTCTCTCTCCCCCCTCCCCCTCTCTCTCCTCCCCCCCCCCCTCTCCCTCTCTCTCCTCTCTCTCTTCTCTCTTCTCTCTCCTCTCTCTCTCCTCTTCTCTCCCCCTCCCTCCTCTCTCTCCCTCTCTCTTCTCTCTCTCCTCTCTCTCGCCCTCCTCTCTCCTCTCTCTCTCTCTCTCTTTTTGCATTATTTTATGGTCCTCTCTCTTCTCTCTCCCCTCTCTTTCTCTTCTCTCCCCTCCCTCGCCCTCTCTCTCCTCTCTCTCCCCTCTCTTTTCTCCCTCTCTCTCGCCTCTTCTTCTCTCTCTTCTCTCTTTCTGCATTTGTTTTTTTATGGGCATCCTTCTCCTCTCTTTCCCTTCTCTCTCTGTTCGCCTTTCTTTCTCTCTCTTCTCTCTTTCGGTTTTGTTTTTATGGGCATTCTCTCCTCTCTCCCCTCTCTCTCTTTTCTCTTCTCTCTCCTCTCTCCTCTCCCTCTTTTCTTTCTCTCTCCTTTTTCTCTCTCCCCTTTTCTCTTCTCTCTCCCTCTCTCTCTCTCTCTCTCTTCCTGCCCTCTCTTCGCCCCTCCTTCCTCTCTTTCCATGTGTTTTTTATGGGTTCTCCCCACTCTCCACTTTTCTTCTCTCTTCTCTCTCTCCTTTTTCCTCTCCCCCTCTTCCCTCCTCTCTCTCTCTCTCCTTCCTCTCTCTCTCTCTCTCTCTCTCTCTCTCTCTCTCTCTCTCTCTCTCTCTCTCTCTCTCTCTTCCAATGAAACTTATTTTTTGCTATTACGCTAAAAATGTGTATTATCTTCAGAGAATGAAAGCTGATATTTGGTATTTCATAAATGTTTTCATATCATATGTATACTGATAAAAATGCACCTGCGACCTACTTCATATAAAAAAGAGAGTTACCCAAAAAATTATTTTTTTTTTAATGTCATAAAAGCAAAATGGTTCTCGTTAGTCTCACTAAAATAAAACAGAAGAGCAAAATTACAAGAAAAGATGGGAAAGGAATATTGATTTTTTTTCTCTCTCCTCTTTTCCCCCTCACCCCCGCCCCCCCCCTCTCGCCCAGCCATCCGTACGAAAAACGATAAGCTACCAAAACTTTTCTCTTTTTTTTCGTAAGTGCGCATTATAACGAAGCAGCGAGTCCGGCGGTAGCGCCAGCGGAACCGAGACGGAAGGTCTTTCGCTGTGCTAATTTTAACCGAGATTGTGTTTCGTTTCTCTTTCGCGAATATGAATTCGGTTTCTTGAATATTTCAGATGAACGAAATTTATGGGTCTTACGTTTTGTTTTTTTTTTTTTTTTTTGAGATGGGGGAGTGGGGGGGTCTTGGGTTGATTATAAAGATGATGATAATGGGGATTATATTGGCGCTGGTGATGGTAATGATGATGCTAATGCTGCTGCTGATAATAATGATCTTAATGAGGAGAATGAAGATAATGCTGCTGCTATTCATAATAATACCATCATTAATTGTCGTTATTATTGCTGATCTTACCATTCTTGCTATTACTGCTATTATTATTATTATTATTATTATTATTATTATTATTATTATTATTATTATTATTATCATCATCATCTTCATCATCATCATCATCATCATCATCATCATCATCATTATCATTATTAACATTATTATCATTATTATTATTATTTTATATCATCATCATCATCATCATCATCTTAATTATGGTTATCATTATTTGTCTTATCATCATTATTCTTATCTTTGTTACCTTATTGGCATAAATATCACCCGCCTTTCTGTTTCTTTGGTTTATTATCAGGATTATGCAAAGAGTAGCAAGTGAACTGTGATGAAAAATTCATCGGTGGATTGGACATGGCGCGGGAATCCCTTGATTAAATTTCGGTTGGGATTTGCCTTACGATACAGCAGCACTGTTTATTTATTTATTTACTTGTATTT
>NC_051399.1:23857947-23860447 GCF_015228065.2 Penaeus monodon | reverse complement strand
AATCCTCCAGAGGAACTTGGACCACGGGCGTTCAAAGGAGTCTACGATTATCCCTGTTAACACTAGCTAACCACCAGGGCGCTTAGGTCGAGTGGCTGCACTCTATTATTGTTAGTCATGGAAAAAAGAGAGATAGATATACAGATAGATAGATAGATAGAGAGAGAAATTGAGAGAGAGAGAGAGAGAGAGAGAAGAGAGCGAGAGACAGAAAGAGAGAGAGAGAGAGAGAGAGAGAGAGAGAGAGAGAGAGAGAGAGAGAGAGAGAGAGAGAGAGAGAGAGAGAGAGAGAGAGAGAGAGAGAGAGAGAGAGAGGAAAGCTACTTAGGTAATGGAGATGACTTGGGTGGTTCTGTAATTACGGCATTCTCAAACCCCGAAGCAAATAGAGGATTGCATTCTTCACTCTTTGTATGGTGAGAACTGAAGAGAGAAAGAGCAATAGAGTTTCGTTTGTTTCCTTTCATATTAGTCCATCATATGTTTTCTGTTTCAGTTTCTTCTCTGTCAACAATAGTAATAATAATAGTAATGATAATGATAATAATCATCATTGTCATGCTGATAATGATAAAAGTGGTAATAATAATAATGATGATAATAACATTGATAATAATGATGATGATGATGATGTTAATGATGTTAATAAAAATGACAATAACAGTGATGATAATAAAGATACTTACGTTAATGAGAAAAAGCATTTTACTATTACTGCAATGATATCGACAATAACAATAACACATAATACGAATAATAATAACGATAATAATGGAAGATAATAATAGTGATAATCATAATGATAGTAATAATGTTGATAATCTTCTTTTGCTGTATCTTTATCTCGTTCTTATTGGATCTGGCAGATATGTTTTTATGCCCGGATGCCCAACCCTCTCTGATTACCTGGTTTCGGACCGGCATTGACTTGGGCTGGCTTGCCCACACAGTGGCTAGTGAAAATAATAACAGTAATAATGATAATGATGGTAATCATGATGATAATGATCATAATAATAATAATGATATTAATAATAATAATGATATTAATAATAATAATGATAATAATGATAATGATCATCATAAAAATTATGATGGTAATGCTAATGATGATAATAGTAATAATGATAATAATGATAACAGTAATAATGATAATAGTAATAATGATAATAATTAAAATAGTAATAATAATAACAATGACGACAACAATAACAACAACAAAACAACAACAACAATAATAATAATAATAATAATAATAATAATAATAATAATAATAATAATAATGATAAAAACATTAATAATATCAGAAATAATAATAAAAAATTACGATAATAGTAATAATAATAATGATACTAGTAATACAACAAATGAAGATAACAATAATAACAGTATAATGATAATCAAAATGAACTTGTCTGACAAACAGACAGATGAATGCGGTGTACTTAGGCATGCGGTGTTGGTCGATTACAAAGAGATGCAAAGTTATGATTAATACGACGTCGTAGGAATGAGCGAACAGCCTTTGCTGAGATCTCATTGAAACATAAAAGAACATAGATAGAGACATAGACAAAGACACAGAAAATAAAGAAACAGTTTACTAGTTTGTTGACAGTTTCATGCTGGGTGATATGTTGGTTTAAAAATACTCTTGACTGATCTGGGTCTCTGTCTCTCTATGTGACATTTCTCATGCTTTATCACATTAAAATGGAAAAGGAAAGGGTTTCGAAAGCTGAAATGTCATTAACATTTTCTTTTGCGTAAATCTACCGAAGTGAACATCAACATAAAAAATAGGTAGATTAAACAATAATTACTACAAAGAATAAGAAACAATAGGTAGATTTTAGCAAATTCCACTTAAATTCCCATTTGGAACTCGATTCCAGAGCTCATAAATTCCTGGCTGATGGATCTGGAATCAAGTTACTAAGGCGTTGTTAAAATTCCTTCACAAGCATATTTTCTATAAAGATAACGAACAACCTACCATTTCATAGATATGTCCTCCCCTCGAAAGAGAGAGAGAGAGAGAGAGAGAGAGAGAGGAGAGAGAGAGAGAGAGAGAGAGAGAGAGAGAGAGAGAGAGAGCGAGAAAGAGAGAGAGAGAGAGAGAGAGGAGAGGGGAAAAGAGAGAAGAAGGGGGAAAAGAGAGAGGAGAGAAGAGGGAGAGAGAGAGAGGGGGAGAGAGAGAGGAGAGAAGGGGGAAAGGGGAGAGAGAGAGGAGAGAGAAGAGGGAGGGGGGGGGAGGGAAGAGAGAGGAAAATGGGGAAGAGAAGGAGAGAGAGGGAAGAGAGAGAGACGAGAGAGAGAGAGGGGAGGGAAAAAAGAAAAAGGGAAAGAGAGAAGGGAAAATGGGAAAGAAAAGGGGAGAAAAGGGAGAAGAGAGAGAGAGCGCCGGAGGGGAGAGAGAGAGTGAGGAGGGGGATTGGGGGAAAAGAGAGAAAGAGAGAGAGAGAGAGGAGGAAAAAGGGGAAGAGAGAGAGAGAGAGCG
>NC_051399.1:23842947-23845447 GCF_015228065.2 Penaeus monodon | reverse complement strand
TTGTTGCATTGTCTCTTATAGTCTAATTCTTGCAACATGGGTATGATGCATAAGCTACGTGTATTTTGGCATTGTGTTATCTTGTGCTTGACATGGATCGTGTTTTTAGCTGTGATATAAGATTTTTTTTTTCCAGTTTAGATTTGCATTATCATTTTCACGGATCATTTATTGTCCCACTTTGTTCTTTCAGTAGTTAATAAGGGAACATTTTGATAAAACCGAAGGTATTCCTCGTTCATCCGCTTTTGTAAAAAAAAAAAAAAAAAAAAAAAAAAACTTAAGCTGGTAATTAATTCCCGGCCCTTATTCTCCCGATAAAGCCCTCTAGAGGAACATTTTAAAATCGCCTAATCATATTTTACCCTCCTTTAAGAAGAAAAAAAATGGAAAAAGAAAAGAATTTAAAAAAAGCCTCTTACTCCCTGTCCTTATTTCGGGATATTGCGAAAGTTGTTTTGACCGAATCTCCACAAAGACTATAAGATCTATGCATAAATAGCATGGAAAGTTCAGGTTTTATCCGGCCCGTAAACCAGCTGTAAATTTATCCGGAATGCGATAAATGTCAGGACAGCGGACCTTTCGCCGCATGAAAGGGCAGAAGGACAGAAAGAAGAAAGTGGTTGAAGGTGAGACGGAAGAGAAAGGAGGAGGAGGAGGAAGAAAGGGAGGAGAAGGAAGAGGAGGAAAAGGAGGAAGAAGAGGAGGAGGAGGAGGAGGAAGAGGAGGAAGAGGAGGAGGAGGAGGAGGAGGAGTAGTAGGATGTAGAAGGGAAGAGGAAGGGGAAAAGGAGGCATAGAAGAAGAAGATGGAGAAGAAAAAGATAAGAATAAAAAAAAAGACAGTAGTAGCAATTAGTATCAAAAACAGAAAAAAAGAACAATAGACAAAATAAATGAAGAAGAAGAACAACAACAACAAAACTGCTAAAAACAGATAAAAGAGAGAGAGAGAGTAAAATATAAGGTAAGATAAGATTAGATAAGATAAGGGCACGAAGACTCCCGACGGAGAAATCCCGCCTCGGCAGTAAAGACGGCGCTCTGACCTTCACCCGCGAGTTGTCTATTTTCCCATTATTGTCATTCATTTTTCTCACTCGTGTTTCAGCGCAATCGGTGTTCAGATTTCAGGAGGCGCCTTATCACAGGATCACATTCGACGCTGATCGTTTCCAGAGGGATTCCAAGACTCCGATTTGGGGACTAGGGTTTCCTTGTGGATTACCTGCGTATTTTTTTTTTTTTTTTTTTTTTTTTTTTTTGAGGGGGGCGGGGGTGGGGGTGGCGGGAATTAGCAGAGAAAAAAAAAAGAGGTTACGATCTGATTCTTCAGTTTGAATTCAAGGTGGTGAGTATTATTATCATCATTATAAAGATTATAAGGGTTAATAGTATTAAGGTGTATTTAACCGGTTTCGAATTTTCTTTGTCAGGATTATGTATATTTCTGAAGAAGATATAATCGAAACCAGTCTAAGGTATCTAGCATTTGATAAGGGCAATGATAATGATAATTATGATGATGATAATAAGGATAATAATTATGGGAATGGTATTGATAATGATTTAAACTAGGGTAAATAGCAGAAAACTAATGATAATGATGATAGTGATGATTATAGTGCTAAATCTCTCCCTCCCTCTCTCTCTCTCTATCTCTCTCTCTCTCTCTCTCTCTCTCTCTCTCTCTCTCTCCAATCACTCTCTCTCTCTCTCTCTCTCTCTCTCTCTCTCTCTCTCTCTCTCTCTTTCTCTCTCTCTCTCTCTCTCCCTCTCTCTCTCTTACTTTCTTTACCTTTCGTTTACTTTTTGAATTTTGTAAACTAAAGCCAAAAACAGTGCCCAAGAAACGAATTATTTATCTATTGTCAACTTTTTCCCGCCTTTACGAAACGCATCAACGTGCCGAGATTTACGGTCATAAAATAGCCATCTTTCTTGATTTTCGTTTTCTCTCTCTTTCTCTCGTCTCTTTTCCTCTAGGTTTGTTCCTGTTCTTGTCATGTAGCTGTTTTCACTGATCTTTCTTATCATCTTCCATCTTTCTTCTTCTTGTCTACTCTTCTTTCCAATCAAAAAATATATTAATGTTACACAATCATCAATCAACTGCTATAATCTACCTTTTCACTAACGCATGTTTCCTATCACAAAGTTGTTTTTTTAAGATCGTGTTTTCCTTCTTCTTCTTCTTCTTCTTCTTCTTCTTCTATTTTTTCGGTGTGTTTAAATGTCAGAATGTGAAATGGCCGAATGGAAATTACCAGAAATGAACGATAAATTTTCAATTTCCGGAGAGTAAGACGATGCTGAGATAAACTTCGTTCTTGACTTTCAATTTCATTTTATATCAAACAAGCGTTTTGGGGAATTATTTTTGTTTTTGTTTTTCTATTTTCCTTTTGTGTTCGCATATTTATTGCTCTTAATCTTATTGTTGCTGTTTTTATCATTATCGTTATTAACATATCATTGTCACTGATTATGTTGTTATA
>NC_051399.1:23820447-23832947 GCF_015228065.2 Penaeus monodon | reverse complement strand
AGAGAGAGAGGAGAGAGAGAGAGAGGAGAGAGAGAGAGAGGAGAGTGAGAAGAGAGAGGGAGAGAGAGGAGAAGAGAGAGAGAGAGAGAGAGAGAGAGAGAGAGAGGGAGAGAGAGAGAGAGAGAAAAGAGAGAGAGAGAGAGAGAGTAAGAATAAGAATGAGAATGAAACGAGACAGAACGAAAGAGACTTATAGAGAGACAGACGTATGGAGAGGGAAATGAAGTAACAACCAGAGAGAGAAAGCAAGGCAAATGAAATGGAAATGCAAGTCCCAGAACAACAGGTGGGGAATCCCTCGTGTAAGGACAGAGGTGATCAGACCCAGCGTCATTGTGTCATTCACTTTGGCGATGTTGACGTCCCATCTTCACGTGCTTACGATGGACGTCTCGCAAGATGACGATGAATATGGATAGGGAGAAGGAGAGCAAAAGAGGAAGAGAGTGTACAAAAACAACGATCAGGTTCGGAAGAAACTAGGATTTTGAAAAGAAAGAACGAAAGAAGAATATGAATAGAATTCCCCTTTTTTATAAAACGAGAGGAAAATACTTCGAAATACCTTTGATTTTGTCACACTGTC
Source organism: Penaeus monodon (assembly GCF_015228065.2). NCBI lineage: Eukaryota > Metazoa > Arthropoda > Malacostraca > Decapoda > Penaeidae > Penaeus > Penaeus monodon. Next base: position 23,832,361 of record NC_051399.1, on the reverse strand, counting down.
TTACATTTCCCCCCCTTTTTTCGTTCTTCCTGGAAAGTTTTTTCTTCTTCTTCTTTTTCTTTTTTTTACATATAAAATTCTTCTTTCATAAGTTCCTCCCGTCGGCGCATCCCTTTTCGGTCGACAAACACTTCCCGGAGCTTACTGAAATATTCATGTGTAGCAACGAAATCAGAACGCTTGTGGGGGGGGGGGGGGCAGGTTGGCGAGGGTACAAAAAAAAGGGGAAAAAATCCTATTCAAATATCTGTTTTATTTATTTTATCTCATTTCACCTCCATTTCGTATCTTAAGACAATTATTTGAATAGAGAAATGTTCTTTACAATTTCTATTTCATTTTATAATCTTATGGTGTGGTACAAGGAACTGAACAACTTGAGCCCGTAAATATCTATAGAGAGAAAAATAAATCTTTTGATTTAATCCGTCTTTTCAGACAAACAAAGATCATTAGGAAGACTTTAACACGTAGACTGTATATTTCCCTCGCTCTTTATGGCCGAAGTAGCTGAGACGCTGATCCTCTTACGCAGATAAACAGAGGGAAAGAAATGTAAAGAAGGGGTGAGACCGAGGGAGAAAGAGAAGAGATGAGGAGAGAGAGAGAGAGAGAGAGAGAGAGAGAGAGAGAGAGAGAGAGAGAGAGAGAGAGAGAGAGAGAGAGAGAGAGAGAGAGAGAAGACACACACACACACAGTGGGAGGGAAAGAGAGAGAAAGAGAGATATGTGTTGTGTGTGTGTGTGTGTTGTGTATATGTATATATATATATATATATATACTATATAATATATATGATATATAGTGTAGAATATTAGTCATAATTATATATATTATATATATATATATATATATATATATATATATATATATATATATTATTATGCTCACACACGCAGAGAGAGAGAGAGAGAGAGACAGATAGAGAGAGAGAGAGAGAGAGAGAGAGAGAGAGAGAGAGAGAGAGAGAGAGAGAGAGAGAGAGAGAGAGAAGCAGAGAAATCGGACTTAGAAGACTAAAGTTTTAAGTAGCTTTCCTCTCCAGGTTTTTCACTCAAGTCGAAAGTCCTTGCTCGCGATGCTTGAAATAAGGGGAGGAGGGGGGGGTCTTCGTGAGGTGGGGAAGAAGGAGGCGGAACACGAAGAAGGTCCACCTGGGAAGGGGGTGGGCATGTGGGGGGGGGGGGAAGAGGGGGTGGGGGGGGCGTCCATACTAACATCAACATACTTGAAAATGATCTTTTTTTCTTCTTGTGATCTTGGAGAGCGTGCTATTTCACGCCCTTTGGAAGATGCACGCCTGGATATTCAGATAGGACGGAGGGGGAGAGACAATAAGAGAGGGGGAGGGAGAGAGCAAGAGAGGAAGAGAGAAAAATAGAACGAGAGAGAGAGAGAGAGAGAGAGAGAGAGAGAGAGAGAGAGAGAGAGAGAGAGAGAGTAGGATAGAGAAGAGAGAGAGAGAGAGAGAGAGAGAGAGAGAGAGAGAGAGAGAGAGAGAGAGAGAGAGAGAAATAGCCCTAAAACTCGTGGACATATTTTGAGCTGGGAAATTGATGAGAAAAATCACTTTACCATTTTAAGTAGCCGACCCTCCTCCCAAGAGGGGACGTATTCATTATTAGATTTACGTACACACATTTATTATATAGTTTTATAAAACCATAGACATACATTCCTTTTTATCATTCCCAGTATGTGATTTATTCATAAAACCATAGATATCTTCAGTTTACTATCAAAAAAGGGGGGGTTTAAAAAAATTGGGCCTTAAGGGGATTGTTTTGCGGGAGCCCATAACATTTCCTTTTTTTTTTTCTGAAGGGTTTTTCTCATCCCAAATAAAACACTGGCAAAAAATGTTTTTTTTTCCCCCTTTGAACCCAAAACTTTTAAAAACCCAATTTTTTTGCCCCTTCCCCAAACGTTTCACTTCCCCCCTTCCCCCTTTTCCTCCCTTCTCCTCCCCTTTTTGTTTTAATATATTATATATTTTTAAAAATTTTATTATATATATTTTAAAATTTTATAATATATTTAATTATTTTATTTAAAGTTTTATTTTTTTAATTATTTTTAATTTTTCCCTGTTTTTTTTTACTTTTTTAGTTTATTTCTGCCCCTTTTTTCTTTTTCGTTTTTTTCCTTTCTCTTTTTTTAAAAACACGTTTTTTGCTTTTTCTGTCCCTTTCCCTTCCCTTTTCCTTCCCTTTTTTTACCCTCCCCCTCTTCGTTTTCCTTTTTTTTCCCCCTGGTTTCCCTCCCCCCCCTCCCCCTCCTCCTCCTCTTCTCCCCCCCCCCCTTCTTCCCCCCCTCTCTTTTCCCCTCCTCTCTCTCCTCCTCCTCCCCTTTTCCCCCTCTCTCTTTTCTCTCTCTCTCTCTCCTCACCCTAAATTTTTCTCCCCCCCTCTCCCCCTTTTTTTTTCCCCCCCTAAACCTTTCCTTTCCCCCCCCCCTTTTTCGCATCCATTCCAAAAAGAATAATGAAAGCAATTTTGACGCCCCCCCATTTTCCCCTCCCCCGGAAAAACGGGGTTAAAAAAAGAAAAATTACCCCCTGCCCCTCCCTCCCCTCCTGAAAATTTACAAGCCCCCTATGGAAAACCCAAGGCCCTTGCCAAAATTTTTCAAAAAAAACCATTCCCCCTGGGACAAAAAGGGCCCCAAAAAGGACCCCCGGAGGCAAATGATGATGAATTATGGGGGGGGAATAATATTTTTAAAATGGGAAATATGTTTAAGAATGATTTTTTTTTAATTTAATTTGGGGAAGGAAAAACGGATGGGGGGAAAATCCCTAATCCCAAAAATTTTTTAAATTTTAAAATAATGAAAAATAAAAACTACAGTTTCCCATAAATTTATGATAATGTTTATAAAAACCCCAACAGGGAAAACTTTCCTAAAGAAAAAAAATTTCCCAAATTTGAAAAAAAATTCCGTGAGAAAAAAAAAATTTTTAAGGGCCCGGGGAAACAAAACCCCAAAAACCCCCGCCCCAAACCATTAAAACTCAAAAAAATATAAAAAAAATAAAAAAAAAAGATTAGAAAAAGGAAAACAAAAAGATTTTTTTCCCCAACTTTTTGATATAAAAAAGAAACACCCCCAATTTAATTAGAACCCCTTTCCTTTTTTAATTTAAACCAGGGGGACGAAGCAGGAGGAACCCAGTAAGAAACCGAAGACAAAAAAAAAGGGTTTTTTTTGGAAATTTAAAACCCTTTTCCGACCCCCGGGGAAAAAGGGGCCCAAAATTTTTAAATTGCAAAAAAATTTTTTTTGGGTTTTTAAAAATCATAAAATTTTTTGGTAATTTTTTTAAAAAGGGTTAAAGTTTTAAAAAATGTAAAAAAATTAAAAGTTTTGAAGGGTTTTTTAGGGTTGTATGATAGAAAGGGGGTTTTGAAAAAAATGATAATGACGATAAATAAAATAATGATATTTGGAAAATTTATTAATATTGAACCCTAAACAAAAAATTTAATTTATTAAAAAAAATGAAAAATAAAATTGAAAATAAAAATGAAAACGTTTAAAAAGAGAAAGAAAATAAAGGGGAAATATTGAAAAAAGGGAAAGGGTTTTTTTTATTTTTTTTTTTTTGGGTTTTTTTTTTTTACTCCCCCGGGGTTTAACTGCCAGGCGGGGGGGCCAAATTTTTTTGGGGTTACTTTTTTTGGTTTGCAGGGGTTTTCCAAAACATTAAAAAAAGGGGTTATTACATTTAAAAATTTTTTGGCAAATTAGCTTAAATTAAGTTTTTTTATATCAGTTAAAAAGGGGGGAAAAATTTTTACCCCCCGTCCCTACCCAATTTTTACCCTGCCACGGCCGGCCGAAAACATTTTGGGGCGGGGGGAAAGGCTTTTTGCTACATTTTGATGTGGGGTTTTCCCCCAGTGATAAAACTTTCCCAAAATTTTTTAGGATACAATTAAAATCTTTTTAAAACTTTTTAGATGTATAAAAGGGTTCCCATAGTTCCCTTTTAAACCTCTTTCCTTAAGGGGGTTTTGAAAGGTTTGGTAAACACTGGACTCTTGAGATAAAATTTGGTCCCAAGGGTGCCCGCTTATTTTTCTTCATTACACTTTTTTTTTTTTTGGGTTTTCATTTATTTTCCCAAACCCCCTTACAAAACTGAAACTGACCTCCCACTAAAATTTTAAAATTCAAGTTCTTTTCTTCCCTTTCAAAATTCCCCTCTGCCCCGGGTTTTTCCTTTTTTTTTTATATAAACCATAGTGAATGAATCTTGCAAAAACCCTTTCAAAAGTTTTTTTTCCTACACCCCCTTTTCCGGGCCCTTTTAAAAAATTTATAAAACCTTTCATAAATTTGTTTAGAGGGGTTTTTTAATTTTTTATTTTTTGGTTTGGGGTCCTTTTTATTTACCCCCCGGGAAATAAAGGAAGGTTTTTAAGTTTTTTTAATTTTTAAGCCCCTTTTTTAAGCCCCCGGGGAAAAATTTGCACACCCCCGGGGGGCAACCCTGGGGGATACCTTAAATTCAGGGTTTTAAAAACATAAAATTTAAAATTTACAATTTTTAAATTTTAAAGGCCCCTATCCCTTTAATTTGGGATAAGTTTTAAAAAAAATTTAAAGAAAAAAAAAAAATTTAAACACATTCTTTTTTTTTTTAAATTCCATCTGCCACCCCCGGTTAACCAGCTTTTGGGCTTTGGAAAACCCCCAACTGCTACATTTGAAATTGAAAGTCATGTTTCCCTGCTACTTTTCCCAAATTTTTTGGGGAAAAAAAAAATTTTATAAGAAAACCCTTCTAAGACACCCCAAAGGTTTAAAAAATTTTTTTTACTTTTTTTCCCCCCCATACCTCCTGCTGGGTGGTCGGGAAAGGGCCCTGTAAAAAATTTGGGCCAACCCTAGTATGATTTTAAAATTTTTTTTTTTCCCTTCCCTATTTTTTTTTTACAAAATTTTTTTTACCCCTTAAATTTTTTTCCCCGACATTACAAATTTTTAACTCCCCCTCCCCGATCCCCCCTATCCCAAGCCAAAATTTTCTTGCGGTCACAAAAACCCAACACTCCCCCTTGTTTTTTTGTTTTTATATAAACCATGTTGAATAAAACCCTTCCCAAAAAAACCGGCCCCCATAGTTTTTTAATTTTTCAGTTTTTTCAGGTCGGGGGAAAAATTAAAATCAACTCCCAGTTTTTTTTCCCTCTTTAAAAAGGAAAGGTTTTAAAAGGGCTGTTTAAAAAACCCCCTAAAAAATGGGTCCCCCAAGACCCAAATATTTTTAACATTTTGGGGTGTCCACCCCTGCCCAAATGCCGGGTTTGTAAGCAAAAATCAGGGCCCTGGGGATGGAATCCCCCAAAAAACGTATACCCCAAGGGCCCCCCTTTCCCCTTTTGGGGCACGTACAAGGGTTTTAAAAATCCTGATGCCCAATTTGGGCGATTTTTTCCCGCTTTTTTTTTGCCCTAGATGCCCCAGACCCCTGGAGGCACCCCCCGGGGTTTCCCAGAAAAATTCCCCCCCGATTTTGTTTCCCCATAAAAAAATTCGGGGGGCCCACAGTATTCCCCCCCCAAACCCCATTTTGGGCGTAGGGGCCTACCCCTATTTCCATAAAAACCCCCCCCCTAAAACCCCCTGGGCTACAAGAAAAAATTTGTTTTTTTATATAAAAAAAAAGCACTTTCCGGGTTCTGTTTTCCTAGACTCCGGGGGGACCCGTCATTTGAGTATTCATATCCCATTCCCCAGAGTTTTCCAGAATGCTTTTTTTAAAAATTTTTTTTTTTTTACCCCCAAAATTTTAAAAAATATTTTTTTTTCGAAAACAGAGGGTTTTTTTTATTTTCTTTTTCTAAATATTCACAATTTTTTTGGGTTTCCTAAAAGGGCACCAAGAATAAACCCCCCTAAAGGGCCCCTTTAAATTTTTTTAAAATATGTTCAAAAACCTATTCAACTCTGATTCCCCTCGAACAAACACAAAAGGTAAAAATCCCTGAAAAATCTTTGACTCCCCTTTTTTTTTAATGAAAAAGGTAAAAAGGGCCCCTTGCAATCCCGGGACCATTTTTATACCATGGCCCCCCCCCTTTTCCCCCAACAAGTTCCTAAGGGGGGTTTCCCGCCGCTCCCCAAAAAAAAGCCCCTTTTTTTCATTTTTTATGAAACCTTCTGCATAAATTTGCCCAATCCCCCCCAAAGTTTTCCTGAAAAATTTTGGATGGCAGAAGACCCTTGTCAAAATTCCTCTTTTTTTAAAATGAAAAAATTCCCAAAGGGGGTTTTTGTTTTTTGGGTTTAAGAGCCGGTTTTTTTTTTTTTCATCGAGATTATAAAAACCCCAACCCCCTAAATAGCCCTTTTTGCATTTTTTTTCCCTCGGATGAAAAATTTTTTAAATGAAAATTATCCCCCGGCCATAGAAAATTTAATGGAGTCTTCCCCCCTCAAGTGGATTTTTCCCCCTATTTAATCTATGCATTAAATTTTTTAAAAAAGCAGGGGGCCCTTTTTAAAACCCCCCCCCCTAAAGGTTTTTTCCCCCGATTTTCAAAAAACTTTTTGTATTTACCTTACTTAATCCCCCTAAAGGGGAGAACCTGGGGGCCGACCAAATTCGATAATGCTTTTGAATCCATTTTTTTTTAACATTTTTTTTTTCCCTGAAAACCCAAAAACAAAGCTAGTTGTTTCAAAAATTTTTTTTTTTCCCCTTTTTTTGCAAAAATAAAAAGGAAAATTTTAAAAAGGTTTAAAGAAAAAAACGGTTTGCCCCCCCGGGGGTTTTTTTTGGGGTTTTTTTTAAGTTTTTTTTAAAAAACCGGGGGGTTTTTGTCGGGCTCCCCCCCCCTGGGAAAAATTTCCCATTCCCAGTCGGGGGGGATAAACTTGGCCTTTAGGGAAAATTTCCCCAATAACCGGGGTTTTAAAGTATTATCCTCTAAAAGGGTATTTTTTGCAAAGAAGGAGGTCGGGGGAAAAAGGGGGCCCTTTTCCCTTTTTTGCCCAGTATTATTTTTTTAGTTTAAATGAAAAAATAAATTAACCCCCTTTTTAGCCCCAGGAGTTTTGGGATGTTTTCCCTTTGATAGCCCTGAGTCTATAAAAGGGGGAAAAAGGGGGTTTGGGCCTGGTACCTGACCAATGGGGCCCCAAAGGGGACCGCTTTTTTTTCCCCAGGGGGGGGGTTTTTCCCCTTTCCCCTTTTCAAAATTTAAACCTAGTTTCCCACTGGGTTTTTTTTGGGCCCCAAAGGGGGCCCCAATAGCGCACACCCTACTGCTATTTTAAAATTTTTCTACCCTATTTTCGATTTTGTCATTTGATCTTTTTTTTTTTTCCCTTGGGGGAGTGATTGTCCCTAAAAATTCCCCGGCCCACTGCCCCCCTGGGAAAAGCCCTTTTCCCCCGGGCCCCTTGTGGATTTGGGGGAAACTGCGGGGGGTTTGTGGATTTTTTTTTTAACCCCCCCAGCCTTTTTTTTTTTTTTTCCAAAGTCAGCCCAGGGGTTTTTTAAATTTATTGATACCCGGGGTTTGTCCCCTAAATTTTGGGGAAATTGCCTTGCTTTTAAAGTCCCCCCGCAAAAACTTCCCTTTTTTGTTGTAAAAAAATTTTGGGAGAGAACACCCAAAAAATTTTTAGAGTACCCCCTGGTTTTTATACTTAAACATTAAAAAAACCCCAGGGGCAAATTTGGTTTTTTTTAAATGATGAAATTCAACATCAGGGGTTTTCCCCCTCGATTTTTTTCCCTAATCTTTTTGGGGGGCAGTTTTTTCCCCCTTTAAACATATGCCCAAAAAATTTCCAGCCCAATGGCTGAAATTCCCCAACATAAAAAAAATACCCTTTTAATCCCGGGTTTGTTTTTTTTTTTCCATTTTTACAGCGGCAGAAAAAGGTTTTTTTTTTTGGGAAACCTAAAACCCACAAATAATTATTTTTTACGATGAAAAAATTCCCCTAGACCCATTCAGCCTGGGCCCTTTAATGCTAACCCATTTTTTTTCCAGGGTTTTAAAATTTTTGGTTTTTGTGCTTTTTTATCCCTATTGGGGAATATTTGGTTTTTAGTAGGAAACCCTGGTAAAAATTCCAGGGGGGGTCCATATCCCCCCTTAATTTTTAAACCAAACTACATTTTTCACATAAAAAAACATAAAATTTTTATGTTTTATGGTTTTTTTCATTAACAAAAATGGAAAGTCGGGGCCCGGGGAAAATTTAAACTTTTTTTAACCTTTTTTCAAAAACTTTTTTGGGCCCCCTTTAGCTTTGTTCCACTTCCCGCACGGGCCCCCTTTCCCTTGTTTTGTGCCCAGATGAAACTTTAAGGGGGGCTTTTTTGCGCCCACTGGACTCGACGTCCAAAAAAAGGGGATCCTGTTTTTTGTTTTCGTGGCTGCGGTCAGGCGGGAACACCCCCCCAAACTTCGGGTTTTATCAAAACACTGGGGGGGTTTCGGGAACCCCCCCGTTTCCCCTTTTCCCGTTCGTTTTTTTTTTTTAAATAAACTAAGGGAAAACACTTTTCACAAACAATGCCCCAAGTCCCCCTTTTTTTTTTTTTTTTTCCCATGCCCCCTTACCTAAACCCCCCTTTTTTTTTTCATTAAGTTATTTTTCCTGATTTTTTCGGGAGTTTTTTTCATTTTTCCCTTTTTAAAATTTTTCCAAAGCAAAATTTTAGGGGTTCCCCCCCCTTTTGGTAAATTTGGGGGGTAAACCGCCCACCCCCTTTCTGCCCACAGGGTTTTTTTTGGGGGGGGTTTCCCCCCCGCCGGGCCCCGGGCGGTTTTAATCCCCTCCCTGAGGGTAAAGGGAAACGGTTCCGGGGGCCCTTTTCCCCCCGGGGGAGGGGGGGGGGGCCCGGTGGCCCCCCCCTTCTTTCAGAGAGAAATGGAAAACGGGGGAGGCCCGAGAAAAAACCGCTTTTGAAAGATCACCCCCCATCTTTTTCCCACCTTCCCCCCCACCCTGCGAAACCCCTGCCGTTTTTTTCGGTGGCCCCTCTTCACCCCCCCCTCCCCCGGGCCCACCGGGGGGGAAATCCCCCCTTGCGGCCGGGTTTGGCCCCCTTTGGTGGGGGTTTCCCCCGGGCCCAAAACCTTGGCCGGGGGTTGGGTTGGGGGGGGGCCGCGTTTGGTCCACCGCGGTGGGTCCCTGGTACCACAGGGGAGGGAAGGGGGGGGGGACAGGGAAAGGAAAGGCCCCCCTTTTTTAGGGGGACCCCCCCCAATCTCGTTCCCAAAATTTCATTTTTTGGCCCTAAAAATTAAAAAGGGGTTTTAAAATTTATTTAAAAATTCCCCCCTTGCCACCACGAAAAACCTGAATGTCCCCGACGATGGGGATTTTCCTGGTGCCCCCGTGCTTCCCCCCGGGAAAGGCTTTTTTCCCATAATTTTTGAGGGATAAATTGAAAACCCCCAACCCCCAAATTTTTTTAAGGTTTATTTAGGGAAAGCCCCGAAAAAAATCTAAAAGGGCCCCAAACACGGGAACAACGAAAAAGGGTTTCCCCAAAGCACGTGGCACATAATTAAAAGTAAAACACATAAAAACCGGAAAAAACAGAAAAAAAAATGAAACAGAAAAAAACAAAAAAAACCCCAATAAAAACGGAAAAAAACCAAAAAAACACATGAAAGGGAAAAAACCCGAAAAAAAAACATGAAAGGGTAAAACAGAAAAACCCCCTTTAAAAAGGTAAAACAAAAAAAACAAAATGAAACGGTAAAAACAAAAAAACACTTTAAAACTTTTTAAAAAACAGAAAAAAACACATGAAACGGTAAAAACAGAAAAAAACACATGAAAACGGTAAAAAACAAAAAACACATAAAGGGTAAAAAAAAAACACGTTAAAATAAAAAACAACAGACGGTAAAAAAAACACGACACGTAAAACACGCATCACACTACACACACATGAACAGTACGGGACGCACATCAAACTCGGCCACAAAACACTTACGCTAAGCTAGCTAAACCTACGCGAAGGGAAGACTAACCTATAACTACATTCGGTTTGTGACGGAGTTACCGGAATGCGGAGGTCGGGACTTGCGAGCACATACGGGTCAACGGTACAATAAACCTGCGTGCGGAGGTACAGCGGCCGGCGGCGGTGAGGAAGCCAAGGTGCTGTCAAAACCGCCTCCTCCAGAAGTCTGCGTCTTCTCTCCCCCTCTGCTTGACCCAAAAGTACCGTGGAAAGGTAGACGGGAAAGGTTCCCCGAACGTCTTGAAGATGGGCCCAAGTCGGTCCGTTTCGGTAGTTTCACTCGCTCGCTCGCTCGTTGTTCGCTCGTTCGGAAAGAAAAAACCCTGCGGGCATGGGGGTGCCGAAGACATAGCGTGGCACAGTGGTGGGGCGTCGTGCCACTACACCGTGCACCCCCAGTGCCTTGCAGTCACACCTGTCATCCCAAACCTGAAGCATGATGGGACAAAGCCTGGTGCATCTGCAGTACTCTCTCCTTCTGCAGCACTGCGAGGACACTCCTTGGCAGTATGTTGGTCACCACATGCTGCACAGCACCTTGCCCTTACAATACTTAGCTACATGGCCACTTCCCATGCAGTTATAGCAGATCACAGGGGATGCCCTCCACGGCCGCACGTGACTGGCGGGCATGTATTGTCCAAAGAAGTGGTATTTTACTGGGAGGGGGTTTGCTCTCTCCTTTCCATATTAATGCGGATGCGGTTTTTTGTGGTTGCCCATCCTTATGCACTCTTATGGCCTGTGAAACTCCGTCGAGTGCATAACGCAATTTTTAAGATCGAGATACTTGTAGTTGGTGTCACAAAGGTATTCGTCATATTTTTTTTCCTCGTTTTTTGGTGGTTTCATCCACATAGTTTTTGAAGGTGATACCTCCAAATTGATCCCTTTAAATAAGGTCCGTCAGTATATTTCTTGCTTTGCGAGCGAGCGACATTACACATACGGTGAGGAGAGAGTGTCCTCCTCGCACAAGGTTCGAGGGAAGCCACCCCCCAGGGGCCAGTGGGGGAACAGTTTTTTTATCCCACCGCGTCCCTCCCCCCTCAGTGTTTACAATTGCGGTTTTCCCCCCATCGTGGGGGGGTGACCGCAAGCGGCCTTGCCGCCCGGCCTCACCCCCGCCCTCGTAAACACAGGTTGAATTATAGCGCTCGGGGGACAACGGGGCAACTCAACTCGAAAAACGGTTTACCAAACACAGTTAACTTGGGTGGCTCGGTAGAGGAATTATTTTCCAAAATTTCCCTTACAAGCATAAACTATTTATCACATCACTACTCTCATGTCCCACTGACTTGCGGGATTTATATGAAGCACCAAATGTTTTCATGAAACTCCTTGTAAAACAACTTTTCTCGTATATGGACGCAAAGAAGGTTTCCTGTGTAAGGGACGAGGGGCCAACCGGGAGCAACGGGCCAACCACACGACCCTGGTCCGTTATATGAGGTCACGGTGTGTACATTAATGAAGATTGAGTATTCTAGTCCGCAGAGTTTATCTTGAAGTGGTGTCTGCGAGAACAAAGAGTAACCGCAATGGTTAGAAAAATTAATGTGATGAAAATGACAGTAATATTGATAATGATAATAATGATAAAGATAATAGCAACAGCAACAAGAATATCAACAACAATAATAGTAATAACCATGATGATTACTAGGCATAATGATAACAATGATAATGATAATAACAGTAATAACAGCAATGGTACTACCACTCTACTACTATTAATGATAATGTCAATGATGATAATGATAATGATGACAATGATAAGAAATGACAATAATGATGATAATAATAATAATGATAATGATAATGATAATAATAATAATAATAATAATAATGATAATATAATAATAATAATGATAATTGAATAATGATAATGATAAATGGATGAA
>NC_051399.1:23812947-23815447 GCF_015228065.2 Penaeus monodon | reverse complement strand
TTATCTTTTACTTTTTTTTCTAACTTTACCTTTACTTTTAATCCTACTTTAACTTTACTTATACATTTACTTCTATTCTTACTTAATTTTACTTTACTCTACTTTCACTTTGATTTCCTCTTAAGTTTTGAATTTACTTATACTTATATTTCTCCTTTACTTTACATTACTTTACAAACATCAACATAAAAAAGAATGAAAGAGAGAAAGAAAAAGAGTAGGAAGAGAAGATGATAATGATAATAATTAAAAGAGGAAAGCAGAAGATAAAGAAGAAGACAAGGAAGAGGAGGGCAGAGAAGAATAAAAAAGAAAGATACTGATAAAGATGATATAAAGGAAAAAAAGGAAGTTAATAAGAACGGGAAAAAAATAAAAGATAAAGATGATGACGAAGAACAATAAATGACATGAGAAAGAAGAAGAAAAATGAGAAATAATAAGACAAAGAAAAACAAGAAGAGGTACAGAAAGATTGAAGAGAATATAAAGAAAAGAAGTGGAAGAAAATTATGAAAAAAGAAAAGGAAAAAGAAAGTAAAAGTGAAAAGAAAAAGATTATGGTGATGATGACGAGGAAGATGAAAATTCCGATGAAGATGATGAGAAAGAGGAAGAAATAGTTTAGGAAGAACAAGAAGAAGAAAACTATGGAATAGAAGATGGTGAAGAAGCAAAAGAAGAGCAGGAGAAAGAAGGAAGAAAATAGAGATCATGAAAAAGAAGAGGGAGAGGAAAGGGAAGCATCAACTTAGGAATGTGTTGCAAATTACTAACAAATAAACAATATCTACCGGAACTGTTGAGATATAATCTAATTGCATACATTAACATTTGAAAAGAATAATACGGACAACAAAAGTCTACGGTATTATAGATCCACATTTCACTACATAAGCTGATTATGCTAAAGTGATTGCAACAGACAAACGACCAAAAATAAATTAATTAGTCGCACTAAATTGATTTACTCATCACAGGCCGGTACTTAATTATTTTACCTGTGTAAAATTATCTCGAATGCTAAAATAGATATTATCATCCGGTTACTAAATATAATACACAATCACACACAGACACAGAATTTACAAGCGCGCCCATACACGCACATGAACAAAGACAAAATACACACACCCACACATATACTTACACACACACACACACACACACACACACATACACACGTGGTTGTGTGCGTGTTGGCAATTTCTATATGCTTCAGTTATGTATATTTTTTAACAAAAATATATAAACATCCTGACCTAAGAAACAGCTATTAGAAGAATGAACACTGATATTTACCTTATAGTACATAAAAATACACATTCTAGGCTATTAACCTATATTAAGTACCATGGAGTACAAAACAAAATAATTGGTTGTTTTTTATAAACATGATGGGAGTTTGATTTTCGATATGATAGCCACGACAGAAAAAATATAACAATGATGTTTTAACAACAATAATAAGAATTATCATAATGATAGCAACAATGAGAATGATAAAAATCTTAATAATAACAAGAAAATGAGACAGCAGACTAACAGCGAAAACAAAAAACAATAAAGAAAAGAGAAATTCCAAAGGAGTAAATCTTACACGAGTTCCTTTTTTAATAAAAGCTTCCTTCGCAAGACTTGCCAAGGGCTTGTCGCTCCGAGCTCCAGGAACGAGAAGCTCATAAACACGTATTAGAGCGTTGTTTCGCATATATATATATATGTATATATATGTATATATGTATATATATATATATATATATATATATATATATATATATATATATATATATTATATTATATATATATATATCATTATACATATATATATATATATATATTTTATGTATGTATATATATATATATAATATATATATATATATATATATATATATATTATATATATATATGACTGTACAACCACACACAACACACAAAACACACACACACACGAACGAACACACAATATATAATATATATATATATATAATAATATATATATATAATATATAAATATATATAATATATTATATATATAGGATATATATATATAAAAGATATAGATAGTAAAATCATATAATATATAGAAAGCATATATAAAAGATATTATATATATATATATATAATGTGTGTGGTGTGTGTGGTGTGTGTGTATATATATATATATGCATGCATGTTTGCAGTAAATCGCGAGAGAGAGAGAGAGGGAGGAGAGAGAAGAGAGAGAGAGAGGAGAGAGAGAGAGAGAGAGAGAGAGAGAGAGAGGGAGAGAGAGAGAGAGAACAGAGGAGGGGAGAAGAGAGAGAGAGAGAGAGAGAGAGAGAGAGAGAGAGAGAGAGAGAGAGAGAGAGAGAGAGAGAGAGAGAGAGAGAGAGAGAGAGAGAGAGAGAGAGAGAGAGAGAGAGAGAGAGAGAGAGAGAGAGAGAGAGAGAGAGAGAGAGAGAGAGAGAGATTAGATAGATAGGTAGGTAGATAGTAATATAACAAGTACAATTCCTAT
>NC_051399.1:23800447-23802947 GCF_015228065.2 Penaeus monodon | reverse complement strand
CTTTATCTCCCACTCTCATGTTCTAACTCCCTGTCTGTCTGTCTATTTGTCTCTCTGTATGTGCCTCTCTCTCTGACCGTCTCTGTCTGTCTGTCTGTCTGTCTCTGCCTCTCTCTCTCTCTCTCTCTCTCTCTCTCTCTCTCTCTCTCTCTCTCTCTCTCTCTCTCTCTCTCTCTCTCTCTCTCTCTCTTTCTCTCACGGATATGTTTTTCTATGTTAATGTTATACGCTGGGTTATGGGCTTTCTTCTCGTACGTTATAATTTCCGTGGAGATTCCGTCTTGTAAGGACTCCATCCTGCAGCTTCAAGGAGGGTCCACATCAAACAGAAATTGTGGCAAGTGAACAGTTCTGCTTATGTCTTTGTACATGGGCTAGAGGGAAGCTTACATAACTGAACGTTGAAGACCCATCTATTACATATGTCAGAGTGAATTCTGGTGTTTAGGATAAATGTAAGAAGTAATTTGTATAATTATATAAACAGGTAGATAGAACCATATAGATAAGTATATGCCATATGAATTAGAGTATAAAACATGGAAATATCTTAGAATACCTATGCTATATTTATTTTCTTTATATCTTATTCATTTCTCTCGCTCTCTCTCTCTCTCTCTCTCCCCCCCTCTCTCTCTCTCTCTCTCTCTCTCTCTCTCTCTCTCTCTCTCTCGCTCGCTCGCTCGCTCTCTCCCTCCTTTTCTCAGTCTCTCTTTATCTCTCTCTCTCTCTCTCTCTTGCTCTCCCTCTTTCTCTCAGTCTTCTCTCTCCCTCTTTCTATCAGTCTCTCTCTCTCTCTCTCTCTCTTTTTCTCTTTCTCGCTCGCCCCCTTTCTCTCTCTCTCTCTCTCTCTCTCTTCTCTCTCTCTCCTCCCCCGCTCTCTCTCTCCTTTTCCCTCTCTGTCTCTTCCTCTGTCCTCTCCTCGTCCCCCGAAATATTCCGCCAGAACTGCATTGCATCATCAACGTTTACGCCCTCGTAATTACTTAACGGGCATGTGCGGTGAGGTTCTTTTATTACCTGCTGCGACGTAAAACCCTTCTCCTTACTTGTCTTTCTGTCTGCCTCTGATATATTATTACCTCCGACATTATGCCGTTAAGGTTTTGCATCTTCCTCTCAGTATCGTTTGGGGATCTTTCAATTATTCTCGAATCGAAGGGGAAAGACTTGGGTAATTCGCGCAGAGAGAATCTTTCGTCCAGAATTCTTAGGAGGAGGATTAGATTCCTTGCTTCATCGGAAGACCTTCGTGGGGGAGGATGCGTTTTTGTTTCTTTATAGGCGCGTAATGATCTTCTGTTCTCGGTTATTGGGGATTACGTCCTCATCAGCTGCGTGCAATGGCAAGCAAGAACTCTCTAATGTCTCCTTTGTTTCTCTTTCTCAAATATCCGTTTGCTTCTGCGTTTATGTCTAAGCAAGGGCACATAATAATTCACATACACACAAAAGATGAACAAATAAGCGCTGAAACGCACACATTCTCGTCAGCTAACAAATAAAAGCAAATCTCGCTAATATCCTTTCCAAGTGACTGAGATGAACATTATATGTTTTTTTTTTGTTTGTTTGTTTTTTTTTGTTTTTTTTTACAACATTGCGTTGTTGCACACACGTACTTTTTGCTACAATAAAACATTTGCCATACAATACAGCCAACAACTTTAGTAAGGTTTCTTTTGAAATTAATTAGTCTCGACGTTTTGTTTTTTTTGTCTTCGGTGGATTAAATTATGCATCACAACAAGAACCCTAATCCGACCTCACGTCTAATTAGATTCATTTGTCCAGCATGACTGTTTTTTTTTTCCTGGGTGGGGGGGGGATTGTTGTAATGTTGCAAACAGGAAAGAACGAAAGATAAATAATTAGAGAAAGAGAGAGAGAGAGAGAGAGGAGAGAGAGAGAGAGAGAGAGTGGAGAGAGAGAGAGAGAGAGGGGGGGGATATAATGATAGATATAGAGAGATTAATACAAAGATAGACAGATACATAGATAAATACAAAGATACATAAGTACATATATATAATATATATAAAATATATATAATATATATATATATATATATTTTATAGATATTATATATATTTGTGGTGTGTGTGTGTGGTGTGTGTGTGTGTTTGTGTGTGGTGTGTGTGTTTGTGTGTGTGTGTGTGTGTGTGTGTGTGTTTTATATAATATATAAATATATTATATACTTAAAATATATATGTATAATATATATATATAAAATTTTTAAATATAAACAAATTTAAATTATAAATTATATAACATGTATAATACATATATGTTTATAGAGAAAAAGATAGATGTAAAAATAGATTTTTATATTTTGCGAAATATTATACTTTATATTTATATAACAATATTTTATATATTATAAAATATATAAAATATATATAAAATTTTTAAAATTTTTTTTAAAAAATATTTATTAAAATATATTAATATAAAATTAATATAAAATATATCAAATATATTATATAAAATATTTTAT
>NC_051399.1:23792947-23795447 GCF_015228065.2 Penaeus monodon | reverse complement strand
ACTTAATTTCAATACATACTCATTATCGAGCGTTTGAATCACCCCTGTAAACACGCATCTATAAACTCAATCAGTTTGATGACATGTATATGTATTTATATATACATATATGAATACATATGTGTGGCTGTATGCGTGAGTGTGTGTGTGTGTGTGTGTGTGTGTGTGTGTGTGTGTGTGTGTGTGTGTGTGTATGTGTGTGTATGTGTGTGTGTGTGTGTGTGTGTGTGTGTGTGTGTGTGTGTGTGTGTTGTGGGGTGTGTGTTGTGTGTGTGTGTGTTGTCTGTTTATATATATATATATATATATATATATATATATATATATATATATATATATATATATATATATATATATATATTTGTGTGTGTCATCTATATATGTAGACAGGTAGACAGATTTACGTATAGAAAAAGATAGAAGCATAAATAGTGGGTGCATGCGAGTGCATGTTTATATACACGGACATTCTGATGAATATATTCATGCTATTTATTAGTTGACTGCACATCAATTTATCTCACAGAAAGTGTAACGCAAAATTTAGTTTGCTGATTAAAGGAAGGATGCCTGAATGGTATCCAGTTATTCAATGGAAGTTTTCTCTGTAATATGACTTACTGATGGAAAAGAATTAGGTATTTCACAATTATCTGACACATAAGTTTACACTTACTGACGCTCGTGAAGTCTAAAGTTTGTAGCGCGAACGATATTAATACAAGCAGAAGTGGCTGTAAAAAAGTAGGTGATACTTGATATTATATTTGATATTATGATATCACGCATTCCATATGATATTGGGTGTAGGTAGGAAGAACAGTATAAGAAAGAATGACTTTCGTTCGGAAGGTAAACGTACAATTATGGTTGCTAGGGATTCAGCATCCACTACAAGGGCTGACGACCATTGCAATACGTAAAGGAAATCGAAACAGGAGCAATGGTGTTAAAGGAAAAAGATTTTTTCCCCTTTTCTTTCTCTTCTTTCTCAAGCTGATAAGGCGTGCTTAATTTGCAATAAAACCTGAAGACTCCCTGTAAAAAGCATAAAACCCTGAAGCAAGGACGACCTGCATAATCTGTGTTGTCCGGACGGGATATGTGTGTCAGCTGGCCGTGGCTTCGCTGACGGCTGCTGACGCGTATGAGTTCTTTCTACAGTTATGTGAGCTGACGTGTGGAAAGCTTGAATAAAATCCAACTTTCGACAGAGTGCTTGAAAGGAATACATGTATTACGGACAGGTATGATATTATATTAGTTTTTTTGTAGAAAGAATTTCAAGAATTAGAAAACGTGAAAACATATAACAACAAAAATGACATAGAATATCACTGAACTGAACATAAAAACACTGCGGACTAAATGTCGCAGATGGAGAGAGAGAGAAAGAAGAAACAAAAACAGAGACAGGCAGACGGAAATAGAGGAAATGAAAGAAAAACAGACAAGCAGAGATAGAGAGCGAAAGAGAGATAGTTCGACCGAGTGCGTGAACAATAAACTGCTCAGCAAACCCGGGAATAAAAGTCACACAGCCCGGTTACGCAACATTGACTTCCATTTAAGTAAGATGCTCATAGGCGCGAGCTCAGC
Organism: Penaeus monodon; assembly: GCF_015228065.2. Lineage (NCBI taxonomy): Eukaryota > Metazoa > Arthropoda > Malacostraca > Decapoda > Penaeidae > Penaeus > Penaeus monodon. The sequence goes on along the minus strand of NC_051399.1, from coordinate 23,793,848 downwards.
ACACACACCCGCGTGCATAAGTTTCATCACAGCCACGTGAAAGATCTGAGTTTTTGTCGTCCTTGGCCTGCGTCGCTCCTTTCACTCCCAGGAGAGGTTTTCCTCCTCTTTCTTCTCTTCTTCCTATTCTTCTTGTTCTTTCCTTTCTCTTTCTTCTACTCCTTCTCTTCGTCATTTTACTCTTCATCCTTTCCTTCCACTTCTTCTCCTTCTTCTTTTTATTATTATTTTATTTTTGTTCCTCTTCTTTTTTCTCCTTCTTCTTCTTCTTCTTCTTCTTCTTTCTCTCTTCTCTCTCTCTCTCTCTCTCTCCTTCTCTCTCTCTCTCTCTCTCTCTCTCTCTCTCTCTCTCTCTCTCTCTCTCTTTCTCTCCTTCTCCCGCAATTTCAGACAGAAAGAACTGTAATTTCCTAGTATTTTTTCCTCCAAAGTTTAAGGGAAATGCATTTAGAGTATGCGTTTTTCTTCTCTCTCTCTCTCTTTATCCTTCTCTCTTTCTCTCGCTCTCTCTCTCTTTATCTCTCTCTGTTTCTATTTCTCTCTCTCTTTCTCGCCCTATCGCTCTCTCTCTCTCTCTCTCTCTCTCTCTCTCTCTCTCTCTCTCTCTCTCTCTCTCTCTCTCTCTCTCTCTCTCTCTCTCTCTCTCTCTCTCTCTCTCTCTCTCTCTCTCTCTCTCTCTCTCTCTCTATCTTTCTCTGCTCTTCCTCTCATTCTTTAACCAATACGGTTTATGTCGAGAAGCTACTAATTGCTACCTGCAGCCAAAGAAATATTGGAAAAGGAGATTCAATCCCTCTTCACGTCATCTATAACATTTACTTTAATTGGTTTCTCTTAGAGGTAAATCCCCCTTTTTTTTCTTTGAATATATATAGCCCTTTTAGAGAGCTAAAAATAGGAA
>NC_051399.1:23765184-23770184 GCF_015228065.2 Penaeus monodon | reverse complement strand
AATCCTCTATCGATCCCCGTGAAGATATCAATTCTGAATGTCAAAACAACTTTTACACAGCACAATGAGCATCAGGATGAAAATATGTTTGTCCGTGGCACTTTTATTCTTGCAATTAATGGGTCTGTTAGATCTTCGACTCTTGTTTTTTTTCTATCAGCTTAATTATTTTCTTACAGGTCGTTTGTTAACATTAATTGGATGAACATTTCCGTGCAGTTAACAGAAATTATGCTGCATTCTTCCAAGTTAGGGCCCTGAGAAAATCTGAGCTGTTGGATTTAAATTGGCGTCTAATATGATGCTAATTGGAACAAAAAAGCAATTATTGGCAACTGATCGAACAAAAATATATCAACAAAGGTCACATATCTTAAAGTTAATCTTAATTATATAACCAGACATGCAGCCACCTGTATATGTTTATATGTAAGTATCTATCTTTCTATATATCTATCTATTTATCTATCTATATCTATATATCTTATCTATCTATCTATCTATCTATCTCTCTATCTATTATCTATCTTCTATCTATCTATCTTCTGTCTGTCTTCTTTATTTATTATTATTGTTATTTTTTATAATAAATATATATTATATATATTATATATATATATATATATATATATATATATATATATATAATGTTGTATTCTCTTAAGCATCGGTGCAGAAGGACCCAGCGCCCATCGCAAGCAAGCAGGCAAAAACCGTGTGTAGTTGTGGGCGGACTCGGATGCCTGCCTGCGGGGGGGGGGGGGTCGTGCGGACAGCCCCACTCAGCCGCTAATATTTCACTGTCCTTCGTTCCGCAGTGTCATAATATTTCACGCACATTTTGCTTCTTTTTTTACCTTGTAAAACGTTTCCTGCTTTGTGTGAATGTTCCGTGATTGATGCTCAATAAACCTCAAATTTATTAATTTCCCTCGACCACCATCCGTCAGTTTTATCAATTTTCTCCTTTTCTTGTTTACATTCTGTTTATAGGTAGTGTTTCCTTCTCCGTTTTTATTCCACTGTTTTCCTCAGCGTTTTCCCCCAAGTTCTGATCGTCTTCACATTTGCTAAATCTACTTTGCGTCTGTTCCTTAGTTCCCCTTTTCTATTCCTTTCTCTCTTTTTCCTCCCCGTCTTTCCCCGTTAGCTTCCCCTCGAACGCCAGGAAATGAGACCGGCCGGGGATTCCCCATCCACGCCCCCCATGTCCTCATTTTCCCCTCACCTCTCTCGTCCCTTCTTCCCCCTCCTCCGTTCCCTCTGTCCTTTCCTCGTCGTCTTATCTCTGCTCCCCCTTTTCGCTTCCTCTCCTTGCCCTTCTGCTTCCTCTCGTCTCCGTTTGTCCATCTGGCCATCGTTAATTGTTTCCTTTTCTGCGTTTCCTCTCTACGTTCTTTCTCGTTCTTTTTATTTCACATACTTTCCTATTTGTCAGCCACTTTCCTTCCTTCTAACTTCTCATCATCAATTTCATTCTTGCATGTTACTTTATCTCTCTATCTTCCTCCCCCCTTTTTCAACTTTTCTTACTTGTTTTCTATTTCTTTTTTTTCTTGTCTACTCCCCCTGTATGCATTTTCTCTTTCTCATTATTTCACCCGATCTCCTTTTTTCTACGCATTAATTTATCTTTTTGTATGTCTTTATATTCACGTCAATATATGTTTAAATTGATAATATCAGTATCCATGTATTGGCGGTTCAAAATTTCCTTTTTTTATCACCATTATAATAGATAACACTTTCGTCTTCTCGATATTTCATTCTAGATTTCTATTACACACACCCACACTCACCCCCACACACATGTGGTAATAATAATAATAATAATAATAATAATAATAATAATAATAATAATAATAATAATAATAATAATAATAATAAATGAATAAATTAATAAAAAATACACGAACACGACATATCCACACAAGCCAAAAAAAAAAACGCGAAGAAAGCTCGCCGCCTCCATCATTATGACCGACTGCCATGTTAATGAAGGAAGGTTATCGTTTTTATGCTTCGTTAATAATAGGATATTGGAGTCTTTTCCATTATCAGCAATTTGCACTTGATACTGCCTAATCGTCTCTTCCAAGGTGGATCGAGAAGCTTTTCGCTCATCTTGCGATTTGCGCAATGCATACTTGCCTTTGACTTGCTAATGGAGCAAGATTCTCGGCAGGAGTGAGAGAGAGAGAGAGAGAGAGAGAGAGAGAGAGAGAGAGAGAGAGAGAGAGAGAGAGAGAGAGAGAGAGTCAGTCAACAATATGTAGCAAGACCAAATGGTACACTTCACACCTCCGTCCCAGCAGCTGCCCTTCTCCTTGGGGAGGACGCAAAAAGAGCCCGGCTTTCTCTTTTCGCACGGGAGTCAACATCCGCCCTCGAAGGGAACCGCCGCGTAAAAGGACGCGTTCGTAAGACAGAGGAGAGAGACCCGGCAGACAGGCCAAGCCACACAGGGTCCAGCTCCACCACCTCGTCCTCGACCCGGGTACACGGGGGTCTCTTGGGGGCTCTCATATCCATCTTCAACAATAAGCCAGCAAACTAAGACCCCTTTCACTGACCATCTCACGTCTTGCTCCTATTCTGGTGAGAGCGCTGCTCCCAACCTCTCATCTCACCACATCTGATGCCAGCGGTGATCAAGAACTTCACAACGCCGACGCTAATTGACCTACCACCACGCTCCTCGCCGACGCCTGTTGCCGATCCACGCTGTCTGCCGACCAGCTACTCCTGTCGACGTGCCTCCTCGCCTCCCTTAACACCCAGCCACCGCTAGCAACTCCTCTTCTGACCCACACCATATCTGTCCTACTACTTCGTGCTGACCACTCACGCCTGTGCTACCCTCCTGACGAAGTCGCTGAAGATGTATTCTCGCACTCTAAGCCGCCACACTCGCCAATCCGGCTTGCCTGCCTCGCCAACTCTTCGCGAACCTTCGTCAACACAGCCAGGATATCGCATCTATCCAGCACCAAGAACCTTCCTCGTTAGTACTAAAAATAAGTGTGCCTATTAGTGCTAGATAAACCATTGCCCTCCCTATACCCACCCACAACTTACATACGAGTTGCCTGCTTTCAAATCCAAAGTACACACACAACTAACTCTATATTACAAAGCTTCTCGTTGTCTATTATTGTTTTACATCACAACAATAAATGAAGTGACACACTGAGATCAAACCCAAGTGACACACACCCTCACCTCATTCCCCTTCTAGTTGCCCCTTTTTCATTGGTTATTATATATTATGTCCTTAGTGTCTGATATAATCTTCATTGTTCACATTAGCCATATTTCTCTCACAGATCTAACTCATCAAACTTGTATCAATTAGTTAAGATAAATATGAGTAAAGTATTTAAAAAATATATACATTATTTATCAAAAAAAAGATTATATATTCAAAATGCAAAGCCAATCACATAAATTGATATGCCAATAATGCAACATGTGAATTCATTATGAGCCAATACAATAATTATACCACCTTGAATTTCCCCCTGTTAACTTAAACAAGTAGCTTACCACTTTACTCTGAATGCTAACATGTAAACAACAATATAATTGTCAACTTAAGTAAGCTGTTATTAATTATGAAATTAGAACAGACGATATCATTACTTAGAATAATTATAATCAATAAGTAAAAGATTTTTTTCACGTGCAATTACTGAAATTATAGAAATAATTGTTTCTGTTATTTAGTAAATAAATTGCATCACAAAAATAGTGAAATTATATTTAAGCAAGATGAGATACTTAAATAAGGCAATTAAAATGCTTAAACCAAGCAATTAGACTACTAAGTTAATATTCTTATACAATTACTAAGTTAAGACTTAAAAACTTAAAACTTAAAACTTATCTCCATTAAAGAGTAAATGAGTACATATGAAAAATGGTTAGAGGAACATCTTATACTCAATCAAGCAATTCTAATTCTAATCTAATCTCATTAAGCTGTAACTAAATCAAGCAAATAACTTATTCTAGAAAATATTTAACTAATCCATACATTATGCAAACACAAAATAATTCTTACGCTCCACTGGAAGTTAATAATCTTCATCACTATTAAATCACACTTCCGTAGAGCTGAGATCTCTTAAAAGTAAGTCATTATTCCTTATTTCCTAAACTACTTAATATATCCTTACATTTAAACATCAAATTTATATGTATTTAATTATCTCTTTCTTAAAATTTGAAAATCAAATCTATAATTATTTCATTATATGATTCTTATTTCCAAAATTAACTTCATCAAATGCATTACTTGGTCCATTATATAGCCACACACAAATCAAGGAATAATCCCTAATCCTACTTAATCGGGCTTATCAAGATGTGCCATAATAAAGACATGGCTACTGGGTGTTACTCCAAAATAACGCCGTTGTCTGTCACTGTATCTATCACTTTAAACTTTTTCTACCTGCCACCCGAGTTATTTCCTTGTTCCCAGTCTGGTGCGTTTTGATATATATTGCGGTCACTTAATATTGCTTGTTGCTTTCGCACTCGTGACTTCGTTACTACTTCCTCTATGAATGTGTGTATATCGGTCTCTCACAACACCAGTATTTCCTTATACTTCCCGCGCTAATCGTTCGCTTTACGATACATGTCGATTACCTGCCCTAATCCCAAACACATCTACCTGCTCACTCTACATGGATTTCACTCTAGGATTAAGAATTTTACTAAGTGCCATCCCCTTGACTTATAACTGAACCCAAATCGCTTTCATGGCGTCCTCTTGAAGTTCGATATCCTGTCCTCAGTAATGTTGGAATTTATGCTTCATTAGTTTTAAGGTTTGGTGAATATGTGCTGATGGTAATGTCTCAAGTTGCAAATAATGGCAACGTATTGCAGACACCATGCTTTATATAGGCTTATACAGTTACTATAACCGGAAATTAATTTTAGGCCCGGCTCTTGGCCTAAACGAAGGAATCCTGCGCCCGCCGCACCGA
>NC_051399.1:23755184-23760184 GCF_015228065.2 Penaeus monodon | reverse complement strand
TTAAAACGATATCTATGATGAAAAACTCACCTCATTTCTCATCCGACGGTGTAGCTAAAAGCATCTCTCTCTCTCTCTCTCTCTCTCTCTCTCTCTCTCTCTCTCTCTCTCTCTCTCTCTCTCTCTCTCTCTCTCTCTCTCTCTCTCTCCTGTCCCCCACAGGTAGCTTGTATAAGGCTCGTACAAACAACGTATACTACGCATAACCTGGACATGTAACCTTGTTTGTATAAGCTGAGGGAAGAAACACCTGTCGCTCAGAACCCCGATACAGGAGTGCGTGTGTGTGTTTGTGTGTGTGTGTATGTGTGTGTGTGTGTGTGTGTGTGTGTGTGTGTGTGTGTGTGTGTGTGTGTGTGTGTGTGTGTGTGTGTGTGTTGTGTGTGTGTGTGTTTGTGTGTGTGTGTGTGTGTGTGTGTGTTGTGTGTGTGTGTGTGTGTGTGTGTTGTGTGTGTGTGTGTGTGTGTGTGTGTGGTGGTGCGTGTGTTGTGTGTGTGTTTGTGTGTTTGTATGCGTGTGTGTGTGTGTTTGTGTGCGTGTGTGTGTTTGTGTGTGTGTGTGTGTGTGTGTGTGTGTGTGTGTGTTGTGAGGAGGAGGGGGCGTGGGGTTAGGGAGCGTCTGCGGTTTATTGTATATAATTTACTTGGGTGTAAAAACGAACATTGTAACTCGATTTTTTTCAGTAATTCATAAATTCCCTACATTGTGTGTACATAAAATAATACATCTCTTACAATGAAACAAGCCATATGATTTTGAAAGAAACGAGAAAGAAGAGTGGGAAAAGGAGGGAAAATATGAAAATGAAGAAAAAGAAGAAGATGAAGGAGAAGAAGAAGAAGAAAAGAAGAAGAAGAAGAAGAAGAAAAGAAGAAAGAAAGAAAGAAAGAAGAAACAGAGAGAAGAAGAAGATAAAGAAAAAGAAGAGAAAGAAGAAGAAGATGAGAAAAAGGAAGAAGAAGAAGAGGAGGAGGAGGAGGAGAGACATGAAGAAGATGAAAAGATAAAGAAAATAGGAGAAAGAAAAAAGAACAGTAACAACAACAGCAGCAACAAGATAGAAGAAGAGGAAGAAAAAGAAGAAGAGGAGGAGGAGGAGTAGAAAGAAAATGAAGAAGAAGAGAACAAAGACGAAAAGAAGAAGAGGAGGAGGAGGAGAAAGAGAAGAGAGGCGAAAGCAACCACCAGAGAGCCAAGGATAACGACAGCAAGGGATCCTCGCCGCCCTTCGCCCGGCCCTTCTCGCGGGCGTCTGGCAGCAAAGGCCGATCTGTGCGTTGCTCCTCGAGGTCATTCCGAGGCGCCACCCAGAGCCTCGGCCGCTCTTCCTGTCTTGGCGGCTTGTCGTGGGCGTCGTGGGCGTTGTGGGTGTTGTGGGCGGGATGAATGGATTACTCTGCACTCCGAGGGCGTCCCGGTTGCGGCGCGGGTGGAGGGCAAGGGCGGCGAGCGGGCGACCTCGGTGCCAGGGGCGGGCCTGTTCTGCGGTCGCGGCTGCGGTTGCGGCTGGGAGGCGGGTGCTCGTGCACATGCATGCACACACAGACACACGCAAACAAACACACGTACACACAATATATATTTTATAAAACAAACCCTTATTATCATACAGACACACGCAAACAAACACACGTACACACACAATATATTTTATAAAACCAAACCCTTTATTATCATAATTCAAACAATGATGCATGCGTAGCTGCATAAATGCGTAATACACTGCCACACACGCACGTACGCACTGGGATCATATTACAGATATGTTACTGATATTATCATCAAAACAATATTATCACCAGACTATTGAGCATTAGCTTCATTGTGAGGAGTATTACCATTATCACATTTATAATCATTATTATCTCTATAAACATAATCAATTTTTTTTATTTTCTTTATCTTTTACAAAATCAATTTGCACTTTTCTCTTGAATCTCAAGCCTTTATCTATGGTATGTATAATCTAAGCCATGAAAGTTGCTTATCACAACAACACCACAGGTACTGCAATATTTCACCCATAAAACGCACTCACACGCACAAATACACAGCACTAACCTAATAAACAATCGGCGCATGTAGAGTCTAAAATAGATTCCCTTTCCACATGATCTCACCTTTATCGACTGTGTTAGACCTTCGATTGCCTCCATCAACAATCCCCAGAAAATGGATGAAACAGATCTATAGGAAAGAAAGAGAGAGAGACAGAGAGAAAGAAGGAGAGAGAGGGAGAGAGAGAGAGAGAGGAGAGAGAGAGAGAGAGAGAGAGAGAGAGAGAGAGAGAGAGAGACAGAGAGAGAGAGAGAGAGAGAGAGAGAGAGAGAGGGGGACGAGAGAAGGAGAAGAGAGAGAGAGAGAGAGAGAGAGAGAGAGAGAGAGAGAGAGAGAGAAGAGAGAGAGAGAGAGAGAGAGAGAGAGAAGAGGAGAGAGAGAGAGAGAGGAGAGGAGAGAGGAGGAGAGAGAGAGATGAGAGAGAGAGAGAGAGAAGAGGAAAGAAAGAGAGAGAGAGAGAGAGAGAGAGAGAGAGGAGAGAGAGAGAGAGAGAGAGAGAGAGAGAGAGAGAGAGAGAGAGAGAGAGAGAGAGAGAGAGAGAGAGAGAGTGAGAGAGAGAGTATATTCATTCAGAAAACATAAAAAAATGAACAAGAGAGCGAAAGATAACAATAGAGACAGAGAAACCATGAGAACGTGCAAAACCGCGAAGAAGAAAAAGAAAATAAAAAAGAACAAGAGAAAGAAACAGAGCTCAAGAAAGAGCAAGAGAGTAAATGAGACAATAAAGAACAAAACTGAAGGAGAGAGAGAAGGAGTAAGAGAGACAAGAAGGAGGAAAAGAGAGAGAGAGAGAGAGACGGAGAGTAAAGGAGACAAGAGAGAGTGGGCGAGAGAGCGAGAGAGGGAGGCCTTTTAGGAAAACAATGCCACTTGTGTTGGCTTCACATATAGGTGACCCCACACAGGGATTTTCTGTCGAATAAAAAGAGAGTCTTTGTTGCTAACGCTTTTCTCTCCGCGACACCCCCCCCCCTTCCTCCTCCCACCTGCCGAGGCTTTGGGGAGGGGAAGAAAGGGGTGAAGGGAAAAGAAGTTGAGGGGAATTGATTTTTTCCCTTTGAAATATCTACCTCGACTCAAGAATCCACGCGCTGTACGGCTACGCAACTACAGTAGTTACAGAGGCATCGGTTGGGAAGAAGGAAAGGCATCAGTGAACTGATAAACAATTATATGAGTACAAGTATAAGGGAAATGTGGAAAAAAAAAATAATGAGAGAAAAGTTTGACGCCGCACGAGATGCAAGTGAAGTTTAAAGATGTGTGAGCTACATAAGCAGCTGTTGGCGCGCTTTGAATCCCATGTTCATGTAGAGAGAAAAATAACGAGTAATGAGATAAAGGAAGACACACACATAAGGGGAGAGTACCACGTACTCACTCCAATATCATCACAATAAGAAACTATGCCTAGGGGATTTTAATAAAATCACAATTGAATATTACGTAACATGTTACAATATAATTTCTAAATATTTATATGAAATGCACCAGTATCAGAAGTATATACACTAGGTTGTGGCTCTGTCTGTTACAGGAAAATTTAGCACATTTTCTTAAGATATCAGATAGTTTCCCTATTCGTTAATAAGAGACGTAGCAGTGCTGCATAGAGTTTCGTCCTTTCACGAAAGTCTTTAACTAACTTGATACACCAATATTTTGTACAATATAGCATTTTTTGGTAAATTATTTAGCCAACGATTCAGCAACATCAGGCAACTTCTGGTTCATGAGCCGTGATTCCCACAATCATTTTGAGAGAGAGAGAGAGAGAGAGAGAGAGAGAGAGAGAGAGAGAGAGAGAGAGAGAGAGAGAGAGAGAGAGAGAGAGAGAGAGAGAGAGAGAGAGAGAGAGAGAGATAACCAACTGTTTACTGGAAAGATGCTGCAGCTCACGACATTCATCCTTCGCTCTGGCCTGTCCCTTCCCTTGCCCACCTCTCCATCTGATTCCATGTAGCATAAGTCATTCATCTACAGCAAAAACCATTAACGAACCGGCGCTCAACCTACGAAAATGAGCGATGGTGGAAGGGCGATTGGGACAAATCATGTGATGCCTTTTGCAAACCGCAATTCTGAGCCCTCTGCCCTCCCGTAATAAGGAGCATTATCATTTCCTCTGGTGACGATGATATGACATTGTCATGGATGCGTAAGGCGCGGGTCACTGTCTATCTCTGCGCGTTGGTCATTATTCACTGGGAGGCCGGAGGGAGAGATCGTCTGTTAGTTCATTAACTCACCAGCTCATTCATGCCTTAGTCAAGAAGCTGGTTTGTTGGTGTTATTGGCGGTAACTATGTAACTATTAGTTAGTGTTAGTCGCTCCGTGTTTCTCGTTTTGTCATTGTTATCATCGTACTTGTTATGGCTTTGGTTTATTCTGAATGTAATTGTCACTGGTAAGACTTTCCCCATCATCAATTTCTTCATTATTAACATTACCATCATTATCATCATTATCTTAATATCGTCATTACCAACCTACTGATCAATACTAGGGCTATTGTGATTACTAAGTCTCCATGGCAAAAGCTTGAATTATCTTTAAGACTATGAGTATGCTTGCTTAATTAACATGTTTATTTACATATATATCATATGCACACGCAGATACACACACACACATACACACACACACACACACTCAACACATATAAAATATAAAATATATATATATATATATATATATATATATATATATATATATTATATATATATGTAATATATATATAAAAATATATATATATATATATATATATATATATATATATTATATATATATGTGTGTGTGTGTGTGTGTGTGTGTGTGTGTGTGTGTGTGTGTGTGTTTGTGTGTGTGTGTGTGTGTGTGTTGTTATATATGTATATATACATATACTTTTTTGTTTTTTTGTATATATATATATATATATATATATATATATTTTTTT
>NC_051399.1:23748796-23755084 GCF_015228065.2 Penaeus monodon | reverse complement strand
GTCGCTGAAAAGACCCAGGAGCGGACCAGTAAACTACTTTTATATGTGGCGAGGGGGGCTGGGGGGGGGGGAGGTTGCGGGGACTTTAAGAAGTAGGTCAAGGAAGAAGAGAGGAAAACTGATTCCGGAGCTGTGTAACTCTCTCTCTCTCTCGCTCTCTCGCTCTCTCTCGCTCTCTCTCTCTCTCTCTCTCTCTCTCTCTCTCTCTCTCGCTCTCTCTCGCTCTCTCTCTCTCTCTCTCTCTTCTCTCTCTCTCTCTCTCTCTCTCTCTCTCTCTCTCTCTCTCTCTCTCTCTCTCTCTCTCTCTCTCTCTCTGCCTCTCTTTCCCTCTCTCCCTGTCTCATTTTCTCGTCCACCCATAAATCACTATATCTATCTATCTATCGATCTATCTATGCCTATTTGTCTATCTTAATTTTCCCTTCCGTTTTTATATCTCTTTTTTTCTAACTTCCCTCCTTCCCTCTCTCTCACATTGTCTCCCCGAATTCGTGATGTTAGTGAGATCAATAATTCGACACTCCAGTGAAAGGATTCTCGTTACGTCGGTCAAGCTATAGCCTTTCTATAACTTCTTTATACTCACTCTCCCTCTTTTTCTCTCTAGCTTATCATTATCATTATCATTATTAGCATTATCTTTGTAGCCATAATTACCCTTATCATTATCATTACTATCACAATTATTGCTATTATCATTATCCTTATTATTATCATTTTGTTTTCATTATCATCATTAGTATTATTATCATTATTATCATCATTATCATTACCTTTATTGTTATCATTACTATTTCTAATATTATAACTGTCATTACTATAATTGTTATTATCATCACTGTTATTACTATTACTTATTATTATCTTTATTATTATTATTATTGTTATTATTATTATCATTATTATTATTGTTACTATTATTATTATTATTATTATTATTATTATTATTATTATTATTATTATTATTATTATTATTATTATTATTATTATTATTATTATTATCATTATCATTATTATTAGAATGTTTTTGTCATTGTTATTATCATTATTGCCGTTATAATCAATATTATCATTAATATAATATAAAATTTATCATCATCACCTTTGTTATTATCATTATTGGTAGTATTGATATTACTATTGTTATTATCATTATCATTATTATCATTATCATCATCATTATTTTCATTACTATTATTGTCATTATTGTTCTTACTATACCTACTACTACTACTACTACTTCTACTACTACTATGGTCATTATCATTATTATTTTATCATTAACAATATTATTATCATAATTATTATTACTAATAATATTATCAACATCATTATCATAATTATTTTTATTAGTGTTGTTATCATCATTATCATTATAATTTTTTTCCCCAAATTATTGTCATTTTTTTTTATTATTATTATTATTGTTATTATTTTATTTTTTTATCAACATTATAAACATTATGGTTATTATTTTTTTCACTATAACAATTAGCATTATTATTGTTATAATTACCTTTGTCATCATTGCTGTCAATCTTGTTTTTGTTGGTTGCTTTCGTTATTATAAATGCCGTTAATCAGTATTATTAGTCTTATTGCTACCTTTTCATTATTATTATTATCATTATTATTACTATCATTATTATTATTATTATTATCATTATTATTATTATTATTATTATTATCATTATTATTATTATTATTATTATTATTATTGTTATTATTATCATTATTATTATTATTATTATTATTATTACCATTGTTGTTGTTGTTGTTGTTAACATCATATTATAATTTCTATTATTGATATCATTATTAGTCTTATTGTTTTTGTTAATGCTTTTTCTAATATTATTGATATTATAATTATTGTTTTCATTACCATCATTATTACCGTTATTATCATTATTATCATCATTATCATTGTTGTTGTTATTATTATTATTATTATCATTTTTAGTATTGTTATTATTGCTATTAATATTCTTGTTATCATTCTCATTAACTTTTTCTTTGTTGTCATTATCATTATCATTCTTGTCATTATAATTATCATCATTATCATTATCACTTTTTGTCATTTTTATTTTGTCATGATTATCTCTATCAATTTTATCATACCATTATTATTAGTTTTATTATTATTATCATTATTTGTGTTATTATCATCATTGCTATTATGATTATCATTAATAACATTATCATTATTTTTTATATTATTACCATTATTGTCATTACTATTATTAATATTATTATTACTTTTAGCGTTATTAATATTTTCATTGGTATTATTGCTGTTGTGATCATTTTCGTCATCATTATTTTTACTAGATTATCAATAGCATTATTATTATTAGAAGTAGTAGTAGTATATTTTTCTTTTCACAAGAGGATAGTATATAGACATTTTAGCAGATAACTTCAGTTGTACTGTTTGCATGTTTTGCAGGTAATACAACTAATATATTCATATGTATATACTATACATAAATACATACATACATGCACATATATGCACATATGCTGACATAGATAAATAGGTACACATATACACAAGGGACATACTTACACTGGGACATGCATCCACCCATCCATCAAAACATACATATATACATACACGCATATATACATACATAAAATACATGCAAACAGACATGCACACATGCGTACGTACATACAAACATACATAGTTATATACGTGCATACAAATATACATACATACATACGGACATATAAGCAAACAAACTAACATGAAAAGCCCATACAAACGTTAAAAAATACAAACACTTACATATAAATAACAACATACACACATACACACAACATACAAAACTTACAGTGCTAGGGCAGCAATCAAATGCTCGACGTATCGATCCATACAGAAAGTTCATCCATTTTTTCCACCCCTATTAATGGCTTTTAAGGTCAAAAGGACATGTTTCTATATTCGGTTCATATTCACAACAGTGAAGGAACAAATTTCCAAATCCTTTTCACTAAGAATTTTTTAATGTTTTGTCGTTTTTTTTATCTTGTTTTTATTCCGTTCATCCGATGTGAAACAGAGCCAGTATTTCAACGATTTTTTCCTTGTGTGATATTTTTTTCAACTGGATCAAAACATTGTTGCCAGAGAAAGTTAATGATAATGGTGTGCAAAAACTTTTTTTTTTTTACTCCCAACTACTTATCAAACGATTTTTTCTTTCTCTCTCTCTCTCCCTCTGGTCAGTGGCGCGAGTTGTCTTTCCTTCCGCTGATGTCCACGCCCGCGGACTGGTGGAGTCGTCCTTAATGGAAGATGCTGCCTAATTCAATCTCAGTGTCTTTTCTCCTGCCGATAGACTCCTCGTTTCCCAAATCCTCCGCTTCTCCCTGAGCCGGCCACACCGGCGCATTATAGTCCGCCCGATCCTCCTACCTGACCTCCCTTCGCTTCCGTTCGTCTGTCCTCACCTGGCCCTGTTACCACTTTCCACCTTACTCTCTCTTTATACCACTCCTCTCCTTTAACTCTTCAGACCTGAAGATGGAATCGGGTGGATTTCGAAACTCTCTCTCTCTCTCTATCTCTCTCTCTCTCTCCTCCTCTCTCTCCCTCTCTCTCTCTCCTCCTCTCTCTCTCTCTCTCATTCTCTCTCTCCACACACACTACACACCACACACACTAAGATCATGTTCAAACAGTTAGAGTTCAGTTGAACAGATACAAGTACAAGGCGTAGAGCTAGAGCAGTGGACAAGTATATAGTACCTAGGACAAAATCGTTTACAACAAACACATTCATAGCGAAGAAGTAATAAGCGGACGCATCAGGCTGGCTGGAGCGCTTTGGGAGACACAGTAGATACCAAGAAGCTCTTTGCATTATGTTTAAAAAGAAAAGTCTATTAAAGCAAGGTCTACAGTTATGACCTATGGATCAGAAACATGGACTACAACACAAACTAATGGAGAGGAAATATATAAGTGCCCAGAGAGGGATGGGGAAGCCTGATGCTGGGAATTAGCCTCAGAGATCGGATGATGGGCGCCGTGGGTCAGGAAAGACCAAAAATAGAAGATTACTTGCGGCACAAAAAGAAAAAATGGCAATGGGCAGGTCATATACATCGGAAACATGATACACAGGACAAGAAGTAACAGACTGGGTATAGATAATATAAAGAGACCAAGGGCCAGGACAAGAAGAGACGGCATGGGACGAAATAACGCAATTTGGAGGGGCCGCGTCACCTGGATACCCAAAACCCAGACAGACAAAGCTTGCCCCATTGGGAATGCTGCCTCCGTCCTGCAATGGACTTACCCAGGCTGATGCTTATTGATGATGAGATATAATTATATAATATTATCTATATAATATATATATATATATATATATATCTATATATATATATATCAAAGACTATATTATATATTATAATATATATACAAATATTGTGCATATATATATATTCATTCCCTTTTAAATGGTAGGTTCATATGAGCCGCCGTGGTCACAGCATTGTACTTAATTGTCGTTTATGTTGTGATGCTTTGGAGTGAGTACGTGGGTAGGGTCCCATAGTTTCCCTCCCGGAGAGTGCCGGTGTACCTTTTTAGGTAATTCATTTCTCTCATTTCATCCGGGCTTGGGACCAGCACTGATGGCGGCTTGGACCACCAAGTGGATAGGTAGGGCAATCGAGGGCAGTTCCTTGCCCAAGGGAGCAACGCGCGGCCGCTGACTCGAACCCTAGAAACTCAGTTGCCGTGAGTGGACCAGTTTGGAGCCGATGCTCTAACCATTCGGCCACCGCGGCCTTGGCGATCATGGGCTTCAATGATTTTTCTTGGCATTTGAGCGGTGGTTTGCCATTGCAAACCACCGGTGTTTTTTTTTTTTTTTTTTTATTCGAGTCACCATCTCTATTTGACCCGCACTGACTTGGGCTGGCTGGGCCACCCGTGCTAGGCAGGCAATCGCGTGAAGTTCCTTGCCCAAGGGGAAACAACGCGGCGCGGTGACTTCGAACCCGCGAACTACGATTGCCGTCGTGACAGTCTTGAGGTCCGACGCTCTAACCATTTCGGCCACCCGCGGCACCATACCCAGATATATATATATATAATATATATAATAGATATAATCATATATTATTAAATATATATTATATATAAAGAATATATTATGTATAATATATGTATATATATATATATATATATATATTATAATATATGATATATATATGATTTATATATATGTGTATTGATAATATAATATGATATATATATGATTATATTATAGTAATATATAAGTATAGTATAATATATATATATATAGAATTAGATATAATATCATATCATTGTATATATATATGCATTATATATGGGTTTTATATATCTCTCTATCTCTCGTATCCATATATTATATATATATATATATATATATATATAACTATATATATATATATATATTATTTATATTTATATATTAATAGTATTATATATATTATACATATTATTAAGATATAGATATAGACATATTATACATAGAGTAGGTATATATATGTGTGTGGATGTCTAGATATAAAACATATTATATACTCTATATATAGATGTATATATATATATATATATATTAGATATGTATATATATATATATATATATATATATATATATATATATAATATATAGAAATATATATATAATATATATATATATATATATATACACGTTCTAGCAACTCATGTGACCACCGCTAGTGCCTTTCGGTCCATCAAGCTGCGTGAAGAGAGGTAGCCTAGTGCATGAGCAACATCTTGTTCTGGTCATCACTGATGCTTTCGCACGTATCAGCATTGATTCTACCTATACGGGAGTGGGTAGAGGCCAATAATTGCCATCGTCGGACATCGAGCGAAGGTGACTACGATGTATGTGTATATTGTCTATATATATATATATATATATATATATATAATATAATATATATATTTTTTAAAAATATATTATATAATAATATTGTATTAACATACATAATATACGTATATAACATAATATATATACATAACATTAGTATATGTATTACGTATATATATAATACTATATATATATATTATATCTATATCTATATATATAATACTATATATATTATATATGTTGTGTGTGTGTGTGGTGTGTGTGTGGTGTGTGTGTGTGTGCAATAAATGTAAAATATCAATGATATATATACATAATGATGTAATGTATAGACTTTACTTTTTTTTCCGTTTTTGTTCGTGCCATGGCCGATGCGGTG
>NC_051399.1:23728796-23733796 GCF_015228065.2 Penaeus monodon | reverse complement strand
TCTTCAACTTTTTGAGGAACAATCTAAGTTTTAAAATCATTGGGTTTTGGTCTGAATTTGCGTCTGCACCCGGATATGCTCGAGAGTTTTTTATTACATTCCGATATCTTAAACGGATCAAAACATAGTCGATTTGGTTTCTGGCTCTATCACCAGGACTAATTGTATATCGTCGTCTGGGGTGTACATTAAATATATGTAAATCCGCGTGTGTGCTCATGCGCGGATGTGGGCATTGTGTGTGTGTATGGATGCGCACATATATTGAACCGCGATGTGTGTGCACGCGCGTGTATTTGCATATATTGGGTAAATCAAACCTAGATGCGATATTGGGTGAATCTGCCGTAGATATGATGGTAGGTTGAGAACCACCAACAATGATTACTTAACCAACTAATCCCCTAGGGAAGCATTATTGGGTCAGCCATCCCAATATAAGGACCCAGACAACTACATCATATCATGAAGTCGAAAAAAAAAAGAAAATAAGCAAAAAAGTGTAAACGGGTCCTCACAAGGTTATATATATATATATATATATATATATATATATATATATATATATATATATATATATATGTATATATATGTGTGTGTGTGTGTGTGTGTGTGTGTGTGTGTGTGTGTGTGTGTGTGTGTGTGTGTGTGTGTGTGTGTGTGTGTGTATGCATATATATATATATATATATATATATATATATATATATATATATATATATATATATATATATATATATATGTACAATATATTTTAAAGCAATGTAAATACATTTCATCACCCTTCAAACAAACAAAAAAAAAAAAAAAAGCCGCAGGAAAGGCGAGTCTCTTCACCCGCTTGCTTCTGCGCCGCTGGAGTCCTCTCGCCAGCGTTCCAGGAGCGGATCTCCCTTTGAATAAAGTCAATATCGGCCCTCCCTCCCTTTATTCAGTTATTTGCTCGTATGTGGCACCCTTTTCTGTGGATTTCTTGCTCTTACTCTTTCGTTTCTCTACGTTCATTCCCCTTTTAAACAATGCATGGAGTTCAAACCAAGTTCGGTGTATCCCCTACCCCCTCCCCCTCCGCTTCCCTCTCCGCTCCACCTCCGCTTCCCCCTCCCCTCCCCCTCATCTCTTCTCTACCTATCCCTGACCTCAGTGAATAAGAGAAGAACTCAGGTCAGCCGGAGGACGTCGAAAAGCAGGGTCATCCTCAAATGAAAGCGCACAACGGCTTAAATGAAGGCTATAATTTCACTCTCGGTTTCAAAACTGTGCCGTGAGGAGGCAAGGGGAGGCGTGGGCTGGTAAATGAGTTATGTTGTGTACACCTATCGGTTTAATTGTCTTAATGTTTACCTCTTTATCTATCTGTCTATCTGTTTATCTATCTATCTATAAATCTATCCGTTTGATTATCCATCTTTTTATCTATCTATCTATCTATCTCTTTATATGTCTATCTATATAATTATCTGTCTATTATCTGTGTAACCATGTATCTGTATATCTCCTTGTCTTTCTATCTATTTACATATCTATCTATCTGTCTGTCTATCGATCTGTCTACTTAGAAAAATACAGACGGAGAGAAAGAGAGAGAGCGAGAGAGGGAGAGAAAAGGAGAGAGCGAGAGAGGGAGAGAAATGGAGAGAGCGACAGAGAAAGAGAGAGAGAGAGAGAGAGAGAGAGAGAGAGAGAGAGAGAGAGAGAGAGAGAGAGAGAGAGAGAGAGAGAGAGAGAGAGAGAGAGAGAGAGAGAGAGAGAAATAGAGAGAGATAAAGAGAGAGAGCGAGAGAAAGAGAGAAGGATAAAGAGAGAGAGAGAGAGAGGAGAAGAAAAACGCATACTCTAAATGCATTTCCCTTAAACTTTGGAAGAAAAAATACTAGGAAATTACAGTTCTTTCTGTCTGAAATTGCGCATATTAGATTCGGCTTCAAAGTTAAACAAACAAACAAGCAAAGAAAAACCAAATAGAATTTCCAAAAGTGCCTCTCGGGATTCCCAACAAGCACTGGTTTAGTCTTGACAAGTTTTTAACTTTTTAATGTTTTCTTTCTTTGTCGTCCCTCGGTTTTCTTGCTTTCTTTGGCCACGCTGTTTGACCTTTGTGGTTCTCTGTATGTCTTTTTTTCTATTCTTTTACTGCATATCTATTTTTTTCTTACTTCATACATAAATACATATATACATACACACACACACACACACACACACCACACACACACACACACACACACACACACACACACACACACACACACACACACACACAAACACACACACGCACACACACACACACACACACACACACACACACACACACACACACACACATATATATATATATATATATATATATATATATATATATATATATATATATATATATATATATATACATATATATATATATATATATATATATATATATATATATATATATATATATATATATATACGTTTTTTTTTCTTAAGTGCCTTGTCATAAGAATGTTGGCGATCATGGATTTCCATGATTTTCTTGGCAATTTAGAGCTGTGGTTTGCCGTTGCCTTATATATACGTATATGCATATCTATACTTTTTTTTTCTTAGCTTTATCCCTTTCTTATATGGGGTCGCCATGATCAGGTGCTGGCAGATATCTTTTATGGCCGGACGCCAACCCTATTTACCCGGGCTTGGGACCGGCACGGACGTGGGCTGCCTTGCCCACCCAGTGGCTAGGTAGGCAATCGAGGTGAAGTTCCTTGCCCAAGGGAACACCTCGCCGGCCGGTGACTCGAACCGTCGAACTCAGATTGCATACAGTCTTGATTCCGATGCACTAACCACTCAGCCACCGCGGTCTCTATGCATATATATATATATATATATATATATATATATATATATATATATATATATATATATATATATATATATATATATATATACATACACATATATGTATATATATACAGTTTATATATGTATGCATATATTTATGCATACACACACAAACACACACACACACACACGCGCGCGCGCGCATATATTTGGACCAAAGAGAACAAGAAAACCGAGAAAGAAAGAAAACATTTAAAAGTTCAAAACTTGTCAAGACTAAACCAGTGCTTGTTGGAAATCCCGAGAGGCACTTTTGCTTGTTTGTTTGTTTAACTCTGAAGACGAACCTAATATGCGTGTGCATGTATGTATGCATGTATACGCGTATACCCATGCAGATGTTTCTATTCATTAAGCCTTGTCTTTATAAGGTGAAAGAGAGACCACTGATGATGCAGAGCCGGACACATCCCTTCAGTCCGATGCAAGAGCCAGCCGAAACCTTCGCCTGACCCTTTCCACTTTTTCTCCTTCTCCTCTCCCTCTATAGTCTTTCCTCCTGCGTGCAACAACTGCCTCCATGAGAGAAACCGCATCCTCAATACGGTGTGGAAATGAAAAAAAAAAGATTCAAACTCGTTAAGAATTCCTCTTCAGACGAAGCAAAACACCATGTGTATAAATCTCTCTCTCTCTCTCTCTCTCTCTCTCTCTCTCTCTCTCTCTCTCTCTCTCTCTCTCTCTCTCTCTCTCTCTCTCTCTCTCTCTCTCTCTCTCGCCCTCGCTCTCTTCCTTTTTTTTAAGAGGAACTCGCCAAGTTCGAACCGTTTATGTTCTACCTCCTTATTCCCTCTCCCTTCTCCCTGCACTCTCCGTCCTCTTTTTCCTCGCGTCCTCTTCCTTTTATACATTCCCCTCCCTCATCCTTTCTAACTCTTCCCTCTTCTTCCACACACCCTCCTCCTTCTCCTCGCACCCTCTTCCTCCGTACTCCCTCCTTATTTTGTGCCCTCTTTGTATACTTCCTCCTTCTCCTCTCTCTCCTCACACCCTCCTCTTCAACACCCCTCCCCCTACTTTCTCCCTCCCCCTGCAAACCCCCTCTTTCTTGTCCTTTACCCCCACCTCCCAATCTCCCATGGTTGTAACTTCGCAAGATCATGGCTTAGGAACACTGTTATTAACTTTGGCACAATGGGGCGAGAGACCGTTTAAAAAAAAGAAAACAAAGGGGATTGCCTAATTCAAGGAGCGAATGAGAACGAGGTGCAAATCACCGATTATTAAATTTCTTCCTTTCGCTCACCCCTTTCTTTCCTTCTTTCTTCCTTTCTCTTTATATTATTTATTTATCCACTGAAAGGTGACATTTGTGCATCTACGTATATGACGGAGTGAATGCTTGTGTACCGATGCAGTTGGTCTGAATGAACATGTGTCTTAACAGCTACATATACTCATGCAGTATGTTTCATCAATGGGTTTGATCTGACGGTGTAGAACGGTAGCATGTGGAATCAGTCGCTGAAGAGATGGAAGGAGGAGAGAGCGGAGAGAAAGGAAGAGAGGAAAATGAGAGAATATTGGGTGTTGGGGGCAGAAGGAGAAACAGAGAGAGAGACAGACAGAGGCAGACAAACAAAGAGAAGGACAGAGAGAGGGATATGAGAGAAAGGGGGTGAGAGATAGATAGATAGATAGATAGAGAGAGAGAGAGAGAGAGAGAGAGAGAGAGAGAGAGAGAGAGAGAGAGAGAGAGAGAGAGAGAGAGAGAGAGAGAGGCAGACAGACAGACGGAAAACCAGATTCAATCAGCGGAAATATTCATCTGGTAGGAGATAGACCCTTAAGCGGTTTTAATATGCCAATTGTCGAGTTTTAATATTTGGCAGTCATAAATTTTCGTTGTTTATTTTCAAATTCTGATCTGCGTCTATGAGTGAAATAGAATAATGTGTCAAAGCACATATCATATATTTTCTCTATTACCTTTGAAATTTTTGTTTGTGCAAATGGAGCAAAAATCAACCTGAGACATGTTCATTACACTTAATGTAATTATCATAGAAAATAACATCATCTACATTCATATACATGTTCATATGTAACGTCAACAGTTCTGCTCAATTATTATTTTTTCTTTGATATTCGTTCTACTTCACCTCATTTCCTGATATTAC
>NC_051399.1:23718796-23721296 GCF_015228065.2 Penaeus monodon | reverse complement strand
TATACACACAGTATATGTTATATATCATACATAGCTACATATAAGTACGTATATGAATATACACGTATCCTAATGTCCCAAAACAAGCTTCAGGGTTTCGTAAACTTGCCTGGGATTCATTTGGTCCAGTTTCCATCAGATTGTTGCAATTGATTAATTTAAAAACATTCCCGGTCCTAAATCCAGAGTCAACTTAATCACGTAATCCGTTCTCAACATAACCACCTCTAAATTTGGCACGAAAACAAGTTATGTTCAGAGATACAGTTTCCCCGTCCGCAAGATTAACCAGTTAGAACTTTTTATTACTGTGATTCGGGAATGTTTTTGTCTCCCGTTGGCGAACTTTATTTCCCGATTTATTAGCGCAGATGGAGAGTGTTCCAGGAATTTATGCGTTCTGTGTTTGATCACAGCTATTTACTGTGACGAGAACAGAGCACAGAGGCGACGGAATAAACGGTAGCGAATGACAGTGGCATGCAATGGAGGCCGATCTGTCAGAGACACATCCTGACAGCCGGCCAAACGACGGGTCACGCGCGGTGGCCACGAGGCGCGGATGCGGGGATGGGGTTGCAGATCAGGGCTCCCAGTGAGGGTAAGGGCTTGTTGTCTGTTGGTTAACTTCGGTTCACTTCAGTGCCTCGGCTCTTCGTTTCTCTCAAAGGTCAATCTTCTTGCCTTCTCCATTTCGTTTCTCCATTTCGTTTCTCCAGCTTTTGCTGTTGTCAGTCCACTCAGACAGTCTCTTCTCTGTCTACAGTTGCCATAAATAAGCTACCAACTCTTTCCTTCCAGTAATTTCCTCTACTTTAATCTCTCTGAGAGTCCCTCCTTCTCTGGTACTCTGCTGGCTTCTCCCACACACTTGGCAAACTTACCTCGTCATAAAGCAAAACATAAATTGATATCGGCACGGCTCCCCCCTCCCCCTCTATCCCCACCAAGCTCCACTCCATACCTGATACCGGCCGGGGGCGTCAGTGTAACCTCTGGCAATTGAGTGTACTAATGCCAGCTTGCGTCAGAAAGAGGTGTTTCTAATGACGTAATTCCATGTGCCTGGGCGGGGCGAGTGCTGTCCATTATAAACGTAAATATAACCATAAAGTAACATACAATACTTACAACCCAGGAAAGCACCCCCAGCCTCTTTATCACTAAGAATATGAATTATATTTTGGAGTTCCTGAGTAGCACCAGGCATCCAGTGAAGGGCCAGGCGTGTGGACGGAACATGAATATTTCAGAGCATTTCCATGTACCAGGCAAGTAAAGTACAGCACTTCTTGGCGACCATGCCTAGAGGCGGCCGCAGTAAGTACACTAAACATAGATGGAAGGAAATCAGACCAAATAATGCGCTTTATTTACCTTGCTTAGTCGATCATAATGGTGTCTATTGTTGGCAGTGTTATTGCCTATTCAGCTGTTTATGCGCACATTAATTAATATTTTTTCTGACTCTTCCTTACCTCTGTTTTCTCTTGCACATGCAGTTAATTAATAATGAGGCAAATTTTCACTTTTGAATACCCTCTTCTTATGTAGAGTCAAGGTATGATGTTATTTGTTGATAAAGAAAGGAATATGTGATTCGATTACATGTGGATCTCGGCTCATTTGCAACGACAAAAAAGTAAAATCAAGAAAGTTTATGTTACGTATATTGGCAAGGGAAAACGACTATCATTTCAAAACATGAAATATAATGAGCAAGAGGAATTCTTAAAAAATCGTACCCAGTGCCATTTGCAACATGACGAAGAAACTAGAATGCATTTCAGACCGTTGCAGGTGATATCACAGGAATCAGATTCATCTATCGGTGGACAGAAAAAAAAAAGAAACAGCTAATTCATAAAAATGCATTTCAGCATCGTGCAAGAGTTTGGAATTCAGTAGCGCATCGCAGAATTACCTCGTAGTTGCAACTGCCACGTTTAATACATGTCTGAAATCCAAACCTCCGCGAGAGGGACACATAATAGCATGTTTTATCTCTTATGATCTCAGGTCACCAGCATGTGACACGTTTATTTGTGTGATTATGGAAGCTGAAGAAAACGCAGCCTGTTACCCAGAAAAGGGCCTCCTTTGCATACCATCAATTTGTTGTTTTCACGGTATTGCATTTTTCGCTACGTCGTTGTATTCTTTGTACGTTCTTGTATGGGCGTATTTTTATCAATTGTATATGGTTGCATTCTTCGGATGTCTTTGTTTTTTCTTAAGGGAGTTAACAACATGGGATTAGGGAAGAGGAAAAGTAGACATTTTTTAGGTGATAATCAGTTTCACGGTCACAAACCGCTCCTCTCTCTCTCTCTCTCTCTCTCTCTCTCTCTCTCTCTCTTCTCTCTCTCTCTCTCTCTCTCTCTCTCTCTCTCTCTCTCTCTCTCTCTCTCTCACTCACTCTCTCACTCATTCACTCCGTCTCCCTCTGTCCCCCGTTTCCTCTCCCTCGATCTCATTCCGCCTCTCACACAAACACACC
>NC_051399.1:23696590-23699090 GCF_015228065.2 Penaeus monodon | reverse complement strand
TAATGAATATAATAAGGATGGGAATACCAATAATGATAACAGCAAAAGTGATAATGATCACAAAAAACAACAGATACATCAGTGCAAAATTCCCGTAGAGGGAACCGAGGCACGCCGCCCCTCTCCGTGGGCCACAGCCTCCGTCGGGAGTGGAATCAGCACTGCCCCCTCTGGCCCGGGGCTCGTTGCCGATGCTTCATCCCTCGCCCGGTCGCTCCGCCTCGTCGTCGTCTTCTTCGCCGTTGTCCTGTTTTTCCTCTTCGTTCTTCTCGCTCCTCCTCTTCTTCCTTTTCCACCTCATCGTCTACTTCTTCGTCGGCGTCCTATTTTTCCTATTCGTTCTTCTCGCTCCTCTTCTTCCTTCTAGGCCCCGTCGTCTTCTTCTTCGGCGTCGTTTTTTTTCCTCTTTGTTCTTGCCCCTTCCTGTTTTCATCCTTTGCCCTTCTCTCCTCTTTACCCTCGCTTTCGTCGCCTTCCTGTTCTTCCTCCTTCTTGTCCTCGTTCAAGTTCTTCTTCTTTTCTTTGTCCTCCTCTTCTTTGTCAGTGTCCTTAGCCTCATCCTCCTTGTCCTTGTTCCCCTCCCCCTCCTTCCCCTCTTCTCATTGTCCTTGTCCTTAGCCTCATTCTCCTTGTTCTTGTTCTCCTCCCCTTTCTTTCCCTCTTCTCATTGTCCCCTTGGCCTCTTCTCCTTTCCCTTAAGCCCCCTTTCCTTAGCCTCCTTGTCCTTCATTATCGCCCTCCTCAATGTTCTTGTTCTCCGCCTCTTCTTATCATTCCGTCTCTGTGTCTTCTTCCTCACAAAGTTGTCCTTGAAAAATCTCCTTCCGGGATTTCTTGGCGCATGGCGGAGGAGGGACGCGGCTGGAGACGCAGTCGCTGGTTCAGTGGCGGAACTTCGGGCCTGCGGAGGGGGAATGGCACGTGGGTGATGGTGATGAGGATGATGGGGATGAGGAGGAGGAGGAGGAGAAGGAGGAAGAGGAGGAGGAGGAAGAGGAGGAAGAGGAAAAGGAGGAGGGGAGGGTAAGAAGGGGAGAAGACATAATGGAGGGGGAGGAGCAACTAGGAGGAGGAGGAGGATAATGATGATAGAGGAAGGACAAGAAGGAGGAGCTTAGGGAGGTCTAATAGGAGAATGGGGAGAAGGAAGAGTAGGAGGAAGAAGAGAAGAAGGAGGAAGAGGATAAAGAGAGAGTGGAAAGAAGAACTGAGATGAAAGAATATGAGGTAACGATTGAAAAAGGAAGATGTGGAGGCACAGCAAAAAGCAGATGAAAGATAATAGTAAAGACGAAAAAAGCAAGAAGGAAATTCAAGAATTCATGGAAGCGGAACTTGCTGTGCCCCAAATATCATAAGATTATTACTCCCTCATCTTCATTCTTGCAATCAGCCGGTGTTTGCGGAGCGGAAAACCAGAAAATACCCGCTAGCGGTCCTGCTCGCAACTCCGGACGCCAGACCTTCGATGTCCTTGAGCCTCGGCCTGCGTCGCCCCCCTCCTCCTGGTCCTATCTCTCTTCTCCTACTTCTCTTCTCTTCCTTTCTATTCCTCCTCCTCTCCCTCCTTCTTCTGTTCCCCCTTCCTCCTCCTCCTCTTCTTCCTCTTCCTCCTGCCTCCCCTCCCATCCTCCTCCTCTTCCTCCTCCTCTTCCTCCTCCTCTTCCTCCTCTTCCTCCTTCTTCCTCCTCCTTCCTCTCTCTTCCTCCTCCTACCTCCTCCTTTCCACCTCCTCCACCTCCTCCACTCCTCCCCTCCCCCTCCCCCGCCCCCTCCACCCCTCCTCCTCCTTCCTCCTCCTTCCTCCTTCTTCCTCCTCCTTCCTCCTTCTTCCTCCTCCTCCTTCCTCCTTCTTCCTCCTCCTTCCTCCTCCTTCCTCCTCCTCCTCCTCCTTCCTCCTCCTCCTCCTTCCTCCTCCTCTCCCTAACCCTCCCCCGCACCCCTGCTGCCTGCAAGCAAGCGGGAGGAGCCAAGGAACCTCGGGGGCTCTCTGAGCGAAAAGCAATTTGGCGAGCCGGGTCCTTCCTTGTTTTTACAAGTTGCTGCCGGGAATGGGGAGGAAAACATGCGGCCCCATTGCTTTTTTTTCGATTGAACCCCCAAACAAAAACAAAAAAAAAAAAAAGGGGGGGGCCCAACAACAAAAACCAAAAACCCAGAACCACCCAAAAACAAAGCACCCCATTTTTTTCTTCTAAAGATTTTTTGTTGACCAATGAAAAATTGTAAAGAAAACCCAAATAACTAATGCAGTTTAAAAAAAAACAACCAAACCAGAAAAAAGAAAACACAGCGAAGAAAAAAAAGAAAAGGAGAAAGAAAAATAAAAGGGAGAAAGCCGGGAGAGGGGAAAATAAAAGGAAGGAAAAAAGAAATTTTTGAAAATGGAACGAAGAAAGGGGAGAGAAAGGGGGGAAAAAAAGGAGAAGAGAGGGAGGGAGACGAAAAGGGTTGGGAAACAGATTTTAAAGAGGAAAAAAAAAGGGAAGGAAGAGAAGGA
>NC_051399.1:23659090-23674090 GCF_015228065.2 Penaeus monodon | reverse complement strand
GAGGGTGGTATTGCAGTTTTCGTTGCAAATAGGTCTGAAGGGGTTAATGGTGGCCAGTCGGATAGGATTAAACAAATTGGTGATTATGTTTCCCATTCAGGTAATTTTATTATGATAATGATGGTGATTATGCATTGAAATGCTTAGGTTGCTGCCGGTGATTACATGTATGTCATATTCAGCAAATGCTCGAGTGTGTCGTTAAAGTGTCGAGGTACATTTAATGGCATGAATTTACAAGAATTTTTTTTTTTCGGAATTAATTGTGGTTCTCAAAATGTACCATATACACGCACACAGGCAATACGAACATGCACACACACACACTCACACAAACACACACACACACACACAAACACACACACAAACACACACACACACACACACACACATGCACGCACGCACGCACATGTGCACCCTTTCACAGTGTCACAGACATACGTTTACTCACACCTGTGAACATCGATTATAATCAAATTAATTAAATCCACTGCAATTAGAGGACGAAAACCCAACGTAAAAACCTGTCGCAGTTTTGTATTATAAAAGTAGCATCGATAAATTTCATCATCCATCACAATGAAAAAGGCATGGATGGCTGCAGTTGCCTCGAGTGAAATATACTTAGGTCTGACACAGGACAAAGGCATCTGTTGGTTACTCCATCGGGCGTAGAAAACAACCATGCAAACGTAAACAACAGGTTAGATAAAAATACATTTACTGAGACTCAGTATAAAGTCTGAAGCAGATTTTTTCCTGAGTTTGTTGTTCTTGTTGTTGTACCCGGTGAAAGTCTGTTTTGATATCATAGAGAGTGAAGTCCTAAGAGAGAGGGGGGGAGAGAGAGAGAGAGAAAGAGAGAGAGAAAGAGAGAGAGAGAGAGAGAGGGAGAGAGAGGGAGAGAGAGAGAGAGAGAGAGAGAGAGAGAGAGAGAGAGAGAGAGAGAGAGAGAGAGAGAGAGAGAGAGAGAGAGAGAGAGAGAGAGAGAGAGAGAATTAAAAATATATAGAGAGGGGGAGAGAGAGAGAGAGAGTTAAATATAGATAGATAGATAGATAGATAGGTAGATAGATAGATAGATAGAGAGAGAGAGAGAGAGGGAGAGTTTAAGAAAAAAACATATATAGAGGTAGAAAGATAGATAGATAGAGAGAGAGAGAGAGAGGGAGAATTTAAGAAAAAAATATATATATAGAGAGAGAGAGAGATATAGATAGATAGATAAATAGATAGATAGATAGATAGATAGATAGAGAGAGAGAGAGAGAGAGAGAGAGAAAGAAAGAGAGAGAGAGAGTGAAAAAGAAAGAAAGAGAGAGAGAGAGAGAGAGAGAGAGAGAGAAGATAAAGATAAAGATATATATAGAGAGAGCATCTAATATCTCTCTCTATCTGTCTATCTATCTATCCATCTATAACTCTCTCTCTCTCTCTCTCTCTCTCTCTCTCTCTCTCTCTCTCTCTCTCTCTCTCTCTCTCTCTCTCTCCTCTCTTCTTCTCTTTCTCTCTCTCTCTCTCTCTCTCTCTCTCTCTACCTTTCTAGCTAGCTAGCTAGCTAGCTAGCTAGATATATATAGAGAGAGCATTTAATCTCTCTCTCTATCTGTCTATCTATCTATCTCTAACTCTCCTCTCTCTCTCTCTCTCTCTCTCTCTCTCTCTCTCTCTCTCTCTCTCTCTCTCTATCTATCATCTATCTATCTCTCTATCTCTCTATCTATCTCTCTCTCTCTCTCTCTCTATCTCTCTATCTCTCCATCTCTCTCCCTCTCTCCCTCCCTCCCTCCCTCCCTCCCTCCCTCCCTCCCTCCCTCCCTCCAACCCTCCCTCCCTCCACCCTCCCTCCTTCCCTCCCCCCCTCCCCTCCCTACCTCCCCCCCCTCCCCTCTCTCCTCCCTCCCCTCCGTCCCTCCCCTCCCTCCCGCTCTCTCTCTCTTTCCATTCCATATGCAAGCCACCAGGACTCGGCAAAGCGCATCCGATCCCCTGTCCTGCCGGCGACGCGAGCGCTCATTCCCAATCGGCTGGGCCGGAGCGCTCGCATTGTTTGCGGAGAGGTGAGGCGGAGGCGAAGGTGGAGGTGGTGGAGGTGGAAGGGGGAGGGAGAGGGGGAGGGGGAGGCGGAGGGGCTGGAGGTGGAAGTGGAAGGGGGAAGGGGGAGGGGAGGGGGAGGGGGTGGAGGTGGAAGGGGGAGGGGGAGGGGGAGGCAGAGGGGGAGGGGATGGAGGTGGAAGGGGGGGGATGGGGGAGGCGGAGGAGAAGGTGGAGGCGGTGGGGGGTGGAAGTAGAAGGGGGAGGGGGAGGTGGAAGGGGGAGATCGTGTAGGTGAAGATGGAGGGGGGGGGGAGATGATGATAGTGATGATGATGTTGTTAATGATGATGATAATGATGATGATGATGATGATGATGATGATGATGAGGGATGATGATGATGATGATGATAAATGGATGATGATGATGACGGTAATGATGATGATGATGATGACGATGATGCTGATGATGATGATGATGATGATGATGATGATGATGATGATGATGATGATGATGATGATGAGGGAAACGAAGGAAGAGCTGGAAAAAATCGAGTGAAGATGAAATGAAGGAGGTGGTAGCGTGGTTGCTGGAAGAAGGAGGGAAAAGGGAACAGAGAATTAAGGAGAAGCAAGGAGAGGCAAGAAGAAGCAAGGAGAAGCAAGAAGCAAGGCGAAGCAAGGATGATGCATGAAGGCGCGTGAGGTTAATTAAGCTGAGGGCCTGTCGCCGCGCTCGTTATCTCCACGTGCTCTGACCCGGCTACTTATGGCGGCGCTGTGGCGGAGCAGCCCTTCCAGCGTGCGTGCGCGCGCGCGTGGCTCCTAGAGGGGTTTCTTCGCGCCTCTTATTTCTCGTTTGTCGAGCTCTCCGTCTCTGTTTTCGGTTCGTTTCTTGCTTATCCAACCAGATCTATTTATATGGCTATATCTATGTCTGCATTTCCCTCACACGCATATATATACATATATATGGATATATATATATATATATATATATATATTATATATATTATATATAAAATATTATATATATATATATACACACACACACATGTACAAATATATAACAAATGTGTGGTGTATGTGTATGTGTATATTAATATAAAATATATATATATTATAGGTTTTATATATATATATATAATATTATATATATATATATATATATAAAATATATATTATATATTATTATATATATATTTTTACACAGCTACTTACAACCCCGCACACACACACACACACACACACACACACACACACACACACACACACACATATATATTTATATATATATATATATATATATATATATGTATATATATATATATTATATTATATATATAATATATAATATATATATATATATATATAAAATATATATTATATATATATAGTTATGTGTATCGGAGAGAAATTATGTGGCATGTGTGTGAGCGAACTCGAATTTGCGTAATGTGTGTAAGTCCCAAAAGAACATTTCCCCGCGGAGAACAATCCTCGGCCTGACACATTTCCAATGTTCTACGCATCCGTGTTCATCCCAGGGGTGAGCCACGCTTCCTGTGCGAGAGTGGCAAAAGTGGATCGCCTTGAGGAAGTGGAGCATTACCTTTGAAGTCCGCAGAGGATACGCGCCGTCGGTCTGCCGCGTACAATTACAACAGGTGTGCGGGGCTTTCACCTACAGACACGGCTAGATAATCCCAGCTCATGCAGCTTGCATTTGTACCGCAAAAGCTCAGTGATGAGAGGAGGGGAGAGGGGGGGGGGCGCTCTGATCCAACCTGTGGGGATTTACTGTACTGATGTATATATTAATGTTTAAATCACTGTATATCTGAGTTTTGTGTTTCTCTGGGGTTAGTTTCACTTGAGAGAAAAAAGGTGTATGAGAGAGAGAGAGAGAGAGAGAAAGAGAGAGAGAGAGAGAGAGAGAGGAGAGAGAGAGAGAGAGAGAGAGGAGAGAGAGAGAGAGAGAGAGAGAGAGAGAGAGAGAGAGAGAGAGAGAGAGAAAGAGAGAGAGAGAGAGTGTGTGTGTGTGTGTGTTAGATAGACTGACATGTATATATGGACATACAAACAGACATAAACAGAGAAAGATAAAAAGAGATAGGCAGACAATTAGATAAGCAGATGGCTGGACCCAAAAAAAAATCATGAAAAAAGGGTATTGACAAGACTCGTTAAATTCAAAAGCTCTTGCGAGTGCCTTGCCCCAAACCGAGAAACGTACCCATGAATATGCTAATATCTTCAAAGTGCAGCCGAACCAATGTGTGCCACGAAGATTACAGGATCTTATCTCGCGGAATCTCATGTGGTCTCGGCCATTCACGAGATGCGGAGGCTGTGTCCGGGAGGGAGGGAAGTCTGTATGATTTACCTGTGCTGCTGCATGGCTGTCGATCCTCCTCTGACCGGGTAAAGCCTTAACCACGCTCTTGCTTTTTCGCCCTCCTCCTTCTTTTTCTCCCTTTTCTCTCTTTTCTTTACCCTTCTTTTACTCTTTCTTTTCCCTTTTGCTATTTTTTTTCTTCTTCCTTTTTTCTTCATACGTACAGGTGAGGTCCAAACAGATGTACTATAATCAAAGACCCTCTAGTACATAACGGAATGGAAGATGTAGGAGAGAGATAAGTCCATGCTTGTTAACAGTCTCTTTAAAAGTGGCCAGGTTGTAGGATACTGGATCAGATAAGACAGGAGGATTTTTCCAGAGTTTAGATGGAGGCTGTATAAAACAATAGATGTGAGACAGAGTTTCCATCTTAGGTACAGAAGCTTAGAAAGGTTGATGATATAATAATGAAGGATACGCTCGACCCTACAGATTCTCATGGTCGCCACCTTCCTGTGTGTTTGGAAGAGCCTCGAACTCCCGAACTCAAGATTAGCACTCGGCCACCTTAGCCCATTGAGCCACTAACCACACAATAACGAGAACGAAGAGATCTGTCATTTCTGATTTTCTTCGAGTTACCAGACATGGTGACTATGAACTACAGAGAGCTGCAGCCATGATAGAAACGAAAGAAGAAAGAGACTGCAGCAACTAAGCGCCAATTCAACTAAAGTTCGAATTTGAAATATAACATATTATAAGGCGCAATTAGTTGTGAAATTCCACGTGGTAAGCATTGGGTGGAGACTGAGACATCGAAAGTTTCACTACAAGGCCAGACGCGAGCTCAGGCCTTTGAAGTGCCCAAGGAGGCCACTCTACTCACACCACAGGGATCGAGAGCCGAGTATCAACTATGAGCTACAAAGGCAAGCGGGATACTAGTAGACCTTACTTGTCGAAAGCTTTACTAATGATCTGAAAGAAGTTTGCAGTCTTCGAGGAAGGCGAGCGGTTGATTGGCAATGAGGGCTTTCGGTGTCTTGCCCATTAGGGATAGAGCTGTTGGTCGATAGTTGGAAGTTCTTTTAGGAAAATCAGGAGTACATTGGTTGGTTACATGTGATGAGCAGATAACTTTCGAATATAAGAGGTGATTTCTGCTTTCCTTTCTTTTTTTAGGATAGGAGCAAATTCGAGAGAATGAGATTTCAAAACAAATCGTATATCAAAAGGGGGGGCATTTAGATATGAAGGGGTGGAG
Organism: Penaeus monodon; assembly: GCF_015228065.2. Lineage (NCBI taxonomy): Eukaryota > Metazoa > Arthropoda > Malacostraca > Decapoda > Penaeidae > Penaeus > Penaeus monodon. The sequence continues at coordinate 23,668,447 of NC_051399.1, read as the reverse complement.
ATTTGACAGGGTCGACATTAATCGGGGGTAAGAACAGTGGCTAATCCCCTTGACCAAATAGATCACAGCCGGTTACAGAAGTTAATAAACAACTTGCAAGACCCAATTATCCAGTATACGTTCATCAGTATATTCCAAGAGGTCTAATATCGAAACCCCATCCCAGTCAATACACATCGAACTCGACTCACCCTGTTCCCTCCCTCTCTATCTGTGTGTGTGTGTGTGTGTGTGTGTGTGTGTGTGTGTGTGTGTGTGGTGTGTGTGTGCGTGCGTGCGTGCGTGCGTGCGTGCGTGCGTGCGTGCGTGTGTGTGTGTGTGTGTATGTGTGTGTGTGTAAGAGGTGAACATCATTTTATCTCTCTTTATCTATCATTCTACCCCCCCCCCCCGCCTCCGCCTCCGCACGCGCCTAACTCACCTTTCCTTCTTCCCCCACAGAGGAGTCCTGGCGGCCGCCCACCGCCTGAACCTGACGTCCCACTTCCACTGGATCGCGTCGGACGGCTGGGGCAAACAGAGCCACCTGGTGGAGGGGCTGCAGGACGTGGCCGAGGGCGCCATCACCGTCGAACTCACGAGCCAGGTGCGATATTTTTCTCATTCTTTTCTTTTCTCTCCTTGGGATCTATATACACCTGTCTTGTGTATATTTAGTCTATCTCACTCTGTAATTAGATGATATCCATTATATATGTATGTGTTTATGTATATATATAAATATAGTTATAGATATCTATATTTATTTATTTATATATGAAATATAATATATGTGTATATTTATATAGTATATATATATATATATATATATATATATATATATGTGTGTGTGTGTGTGTGTGTGTGTGTGTGTGTGTGTGTGTGTGTGTGTGTGTGTGTGTGTGTGTGTGCGCGTGTGCGTGTATGCATATAAGACATTTTTAGATATATGTACATATACACATATAGTACTTATCATATATACATACATACACATATATACATATATTTGATTTATGTATATACATATATGTAAATATGTATTTACATATATATCCACATATATGTATATATGTACATACATATATATATAAATATATATATATATATATATATATATATATATATATATATATATATGTATGTATATATGTATAGTTGCGGAATTATATTTCACTACACTTGCTGGGTTCCACTTTTGTGCATCTGGCAACGACATCGATGTAAACATAGAGTAAATTTTTATTGTTATAAATGAGGCGAAACCCCTAGGTTGTTTGTAACAAAGAGTGTGATTGGTAGAACATAAATGACCAACAAGTGTATTAGTATCTACTTTTGGAAGCTACGTAAGCCATTTCATCTTTCGTTTTCTTCAAACAAGTGATAACAAAACATGTAGCATTAGCCATCATTGACTTTGTAGCTGGATGTTTTATTTTAATATGATTTCCTGGAATTGTTTTTTAATCGATATGGCAATGCCATGGAGCTGAGGCAACACAATAATATTCAATTATAGCTGCAGATTTCTTGAAACATGAAATGCTTCATTCTTTAAACATCTATGTATGGCAGCTAAATGTGTGTATGTGTGTGAGTGTGTGTATGTGTGTGTGTGTGTGTGTGTGTGTGTGTGTGTGTGTGTGTGTGTGTGTGTGTGTGTGTGTGTGTGTGTGTGTGTGTGTGTGTGTGTGTGTGTGTGTGGAAATACTAAGTCAATACTTGGTGATGAGTAACGAAACATTATGTATAATTCGTTTCTAATGCTTAAATTTCACATCAGTTTTCACTATCATTATTCCACAAGTTGTGGCGTTTCCCTGAGGAGTCGCATCCGCATTCGAACAGCCGAGTGAGAAAATACACGTTTGCTTGTTTCAACTCGAGCGACTACTAGTTGAGTGGTTAGAATTTCAAAACTGAATCTCCCTTCTTTTTTTCGGCGAGTCCATGCATGAAACCCCACCCCACTTATTGTCGGTCATTTTCCCCATTTCATAGATACGTCGTCTGTCACATCTGAAAAGTAAATAATGATAGATAATCAGAACATAAAATATGACGTATCATGTATAAACACAATCATGTACGAATAAATATCTTTAACAAAATCTGAATTAAGTCTATGAACAAATTGAAAAAGAATAATGATATTTACAACTGTTATATCTCATTCAGCAATGGAGATTCCTGTGCGTTCTCCATATGCTGCTGGGTTAACTGGAGGCGTTGACAATATCGCTTGTTCAACCTCTCTTTGATAACTCTCTGTGATGAACCCCATCTGCATGTAGTCGTTTTCTTCACCGTGCGGCTTGTTAGCAGGAGCTGTAGGACTTGATATGAATTTTAATTGCATTGGTGAGGGGGTATCCGGAACGAGGGCTGTCGTTCAGGGTGTCCTCCTCTTCCCGTCTTATTCACCTGTATACCATCGAGCGGGAGAGGCCCGGCTCTCTGGTTATTTCACTGGGAGAGAAATTGCTTTCCTATTTACAATTTCAGATTGCCTTGTGTCCATCTTGCAAAAGGTGTCAGCTTGGCAGCCTCGTTTCCAACTCGGATTTTCCATGTCATTGGCATCATATACCATCGGGCGTATTTCCTTTCCTGTTTAGCATGGATTAGGATTTGCCGCGAAATGAATATTCAAGAATTTATGAAGATTCGTTATCAGAAAGCGTATCAAACATATGATTTCGTGTTTTTATTTTCTCTCTAGATGTTTCCTCTTTCTTCAAACTACTGAAGTTACAGGTGAACAAACAAGCGTTTAGATGACTTTTCACACACCGGGAAATAAGTATTTTTGTCGGAAACATATTAAGGTTATGTATCAAAGCTTTGACGTGCACTGTCAAACACAAGGGAAGCATGAATTGCATAGGTGTCAGATAAAAGTAGAGAGCGAGATTAAATTCCTATTTCATCAGCATAAGCAAAAATTTTTCTTTCAAGATATCAAATATAATATAGCACATGTAATGTAAAGTTTTTATACTTGTTTTTCACCCTCCTTGGAACCACTCAGCTAGTAGTTACTCGAGGTGAAACAGGCAAACGTATTTTCTCACTCAGTTGATCGAGAGCGACTTCTCAGAGTCACAGCTTACGGAATAATAATAGCGAAAATTATGGTCAGATTTTAACACAAGACAAAAATCATTATACAAGTTTTTTAGCTACTTATCATCAAGTATTGACTTCGTATTTCTATAATCATTGCACGCACGTACGCGCACGCACACACACACACACACACACACACACACACACACACACACACACACACACACACACACACACACACACACACACACACACACACACACACACACGTATACACATATCCATTATAGCGCTACTGCAGTTTTGTGTTAGGCTAATGTTCTGTAATGAAAAATATAATGTGGCATGCTTTTTGTTTACTGAATAAATGTTTTAGAGTTTTTGGTTCTGGCGAAAAATGAAAGTCACTCCACTAGTTCGATTAGCCGATACTAGGCGGTGCAACTACGAAAACCATTTAAAAAAGTATCAGCGAATCTGAAGAATTTTATTTGATACAGCTGCCATACACAGATTTTTTAAACCATGAAGCCTTTTCAAGTTTCAAAAAATATGCAGCTCTAATTGACGCTTGCGGTGTTGAAAGAAGGGAAAATGCCGCCTCACCTCCATAGACGTTGGCATGTCGATAAACAAGCAATTCCAAATCGCATTTGAAAAATATCCCAGTACAAAGTCATTGATAACTAATACTAGATATTTTGTTATCACTTATTTGAAGGAAACGAGATTAAATGGCTTACGTAGTTTACAAAAATACATACTAATACATTGTTGGCCATTTATATTCTACCAGTCACACTCTTTCTTACAAACAACCTAATGTTTCCGTCTCATTCATAAAAATGCTATTTACTATTTATATGTTTACATCGAAGTACCTGCCAGATGTACAAAATTGGGATCCAGCAAGTGTACTGATATAAAATTCCGCAACTGTACATATATGTGTGTGTGTGTGTGTGTGTGTGTGTGTGTGTGTGTGTGTGTGTGTGTGTGTGTGTGTGTGTGTGTGTGTGTGTGTGTGTGTGTGTGTGTGTGTGCGCGCATACATATACACATGTATATAAATACTTTTATATGATATATATATATATATATATATATATATATATATATATATATATATATATTCATATATCTATATATTTACATATTTATATATTTACATATATGTATATACACATACATATGTGTGTGTGTGTGAGAAAGAGTATATACATATATACGTGTGTATGTAGATATATATACATATATGTCTTCTTTTAACGGTAGGTTCATGTCTGAGCCGCCGTGGTCACAGCATGATACTTAATTGTAGTTTTCATGTTGTGATGCTCTTTGAGTGAGTACGTGGTAGGGTCCCCAGTTCCTTTCCACGGAGAGTGCCGGTGTTACCTTTTTAGGTAATCATTCTCTCTATTTTATCCTATCTATTTATTATCCTATATATATGTATATACATATAAATAGGAATATATATATACGAAATATATACATATATATAGAAATATATATATACGAAATATATACATAAATATACACAGAATGTAGTTCGTCAGTCAAACTGTAGTGGACCGCCTGTCTACGTCCCCCACGGTCCCCTACATTTGCCTTTCGTCTCTCTCATGTGATGAAGGACGGCGCCTATATATATGAATATATATATATATATATATATATATATATATATATATATATATATATATATATATATATACATATATATATATGTATATATATGCATATATATATGTATATATATGACTGCCGCGATGGTCCAGTGGTTAGAGCACTGGACATGGTCCCGAGTTCAATTCCCCGTCACGGCAGTCGTAAAAAAATGCCTGCGCTCAGACTGCTGGTTCGAGCCCGATCTCACGGCGAGAAAACGACATATCGCCCTGAGAAGTCAAAGCGCAGGTGTCGTAGGGGAAGTCGCCGCCGTGGCACAGATGTTAAACGCCGAACCGCGGTTGATTAGAAAGGGCATCCAATCAGGCTAGAGTGAGACTGCCAAATATCCTCTCAAATAATGAATTGAGAGATTTCCTGCAGCGGAATAAATGGCTGTTGAAAGAAAGAAAGAAAGAAAGAAAGAAAGAAAAAAAAAAAGAAAAAAAAAAAAAAAAAAAAAAAAAAAAAAAAAAAAAAATATATATATATATATATATATATATATATATACATATATATATATATATATATATATATATATATATATATATAATATATATATATATATATATATATATATATACATATATGTATATATATATATATATATATATATATATATATATATATATGTGTGTGTGTGTGTGTTTATGCATGATTTATACATGTCTGTATAATGTTTACACATACACATAAATACGAACAAACAAACAAACAAACAAGCACACACACATACACACACACACACATATACATAAATATACACATACATATATATGCATATATATACATATATATACACCTATATATATTTATATATGTACATATATATACATATATACATATGTACACATGTATGTACTATATATACATATGTACACATGTATGTACTATATATACATATATACATATGTAGACATATATATAAATATATGCATGTATATACACACACATACATATATATGAATATACATTATATATATATATATATATATATATATATATATATATATATATATATATATTGTGCGTGTGTGATTATAATGCTTATAAAGCAATTCTAAATAGATCCTTTATGCATACAAATGCACATACATAAATGGCTGCAAACAATCTTACATAGAATTTACACGCAAACTCTCCGTACTTTGGAGATGCTGTAACTTCCCTACATTCACAACCAAAACCTCTCTTAGATCCTCACCTTATTAGCAGGCAGAAGCTCACTTTCATCGTGTATTGGCTAATGAATCTTCAATGAGAGGAGAAATCCCGAGTGAATTCACTATGAGGCCGTCTGAGTCCCGTGGCAATTAGAGTTTGTCCATACAGTGGTAAGACAGGGAGGGGTTAAGGAAGGGAGAAATGAGAAGAAGGGAGGGAAGGAGGGAGAAACAAAGGAAGGAGTAAGGGTGGGAATGAGGGAGAGTAGGGGGAATGAGAGGCAAGAGAGAGAGAGAGAGAGAGAGAGAGAGAGAGAGAGAGAGAGAGAGAGAGAGAGAGAGAGAGAGAGAGAGAGAGAGAGCGAAAGAGAGAGAGAGAGAAGGAAAGAGTTAAAGACTATTGACTATTTGATCATCATTTACACTTATTATTGTTTTTATAATCTTCATTACTATCACTATTATCCTTTTTATGTTCCATTACCATGGCCATTGTCATCTTCGTCATCGTCATCGTTATCGTCATCGTCATCGTTATCGTTATCGTTAGCATTGTCGCACTGAATTCGAGAAATTAATTGTATTATGAGCATTTAATTATTATGGAATTTATATAATCACTTTTGCTCGAGAAATTATTTCATGTGCAATCTATTATTACGGAATACATTTAACAATGTTTTACTCGAGATATTATGTTTATTTCATGAGCAATTGCGTTTGTTTCATGATATATTATTATGAAGTATATTTTTCACTTTTCTATGTGATTAGTGTAGTTGTAATAATACACTATTATTAATTTATTATTTCAAGGTCTGTGATATCATTTTTTTTTTTTAGTTTTGTCCTCGTCTATTGAGAAGGGAAACTCCGAGCCATTGCTACAAGTAAATGGAAACGTGAAAACAGGGAATAACTATACTTGTTGTCTATTTGTTATTTATTTAGCACTCAAGACATTGTTAAACGAATGATGCTCTACACACTCACCTCAGTTACTAACCTTCCGCATCACAGGTTAATTCTAACACTAAATTGTAGCGCAACACTTCATTATCACAGTCACTTCACCATTAGTCATTTAATCGAGTCATTCCACTGTCCGCACTGGCGCATTTTTGCAGCACTTAGATGCAGTTGATAGTACTTATCAGTTTCAGAAGGAATGGCACTTGAATTTAGTTTATAAAACACTTCTGAACAAGGGTCGAGAGCACGTCCCTCACAGCCGGAGGTGAACAGCGACCTCTCACCTCACGGCAGGTTAGGCCTCAGACACCTGCTATAACCAGTAGCAGCCTTACGGATTTCTTTAGCGCGGGAATATCTGCATATGCGAAGAAGCTTAACCACCTTTTTATTCTTCCATTCGCGCCTCTCATTCGCTAGTGTTTATACTTCTATATTTAACTATATTTATCTATATATGGTTATAATAATTAATTGTAATCATCGTGATCATTTCATAATAATTACCATCATCATTATTTTCATTATCACTTTCATCATCATTATTAATATCATCATTATTAGCCATAATATTGTAATCACCGATGTGTACATATAATTTTTTAAAGTCATTATCATGACTTATTATCATTATATCATTGTTATTATCATTATTACTACCATTAGCATTATCTGTTTGTTATCAGTATCATTTTCATTATCATTTTTTGAAAAGAAAAATTACTGTTTCTATTATAACATTTTTATTATTAATATATTTTTTTATTATTTTTTTTTATTATCATTATTATTATTATCATTGTCATTATCATTATCATTATCATTATCATTATCATTATTATTATTATTATTATTATTATTACCATTATTATATTCAATATCATTATTATAATGGCCTTCCATAATTTCCGCGTGAAACACGAAATACCTTTCCATAATGCATTTCCTGGGAACATTGATTTTCAATTTCGAACCGGCACGTATTCCAACACGTATTCCGGATTTTGTCACAACTATTTGCATATTTTCTGTAGCATTCGTTGTTCCTCGGAAGTAATTTACGCGATATATAAAACCAATATATTTTATTTTCCTTTTTAAAGCTCCTATTGGACTCCGATAATTGCATAGAACATCAGTGAAATTTCATTCTGAAACTATTATTTTTGCCTTGATTATATTTTGATAGTAAGGAGCTTTGGGCGATTTCAAGTCTACTGCATAGGCTAATTACGATTTCTTTTTTTCAAATATGCGTAAGGGAGAGAGAGAGAGAGAGAGAGAGAGAGAGAGAGAGAGAGAGAGAGAGAGAGAGAGAGAGAGAGAGAGAGAGAGAGAGAGAGAGATTGGGGGGATAGCATGGCCGTGGCACAGTTGAAGTGTGTTGAAGTCTCCCCGCCCCTGGACTTCAACTCGACTGTTCGGGCAGATTCAGGTAGTTAATTCCTGTAATTTCTCCATCGGCGTCAAGGCCAGCCAACAAGGTATAAAGCCCCGAACCATGCATTTCACAGGTTTATGAGCCCTGTTTTACTATCCAAATTTTACTGAAGACTTCGTCACGGAGATTGAGGCGTGGATGGCATGACACCGTGCCTTGGCTATCGTGGACCGAGTTGCGGACGTAATCGCGGCACAACGGCGGCCGGAGCTTCTCTTCCTCCGACAGATGCGACTTCATTTGTTTGGTATTAATGTGATTAGGTGTATCGTTAAAATCTGTGATCTGAGTTTGTATTAAGGGCTAGCAACTGTTGCCGGGAACGCTAGGGTGCATAGAAAAGGCGTGACTATATGGAATAATTGAGAATTATAGTTTATAAAAAAAAAATCCTACGATCGTGTACTGAGATCCTGATGAGGCTGAGGAGATGGTCATGCATGATGCAATTGCCATGATGCACGGCGTCACAGAGTATAGCTGATACACTGGCTTTTCTACGATTGTTTGGGATAAGACAAGGCTCTCTAATCCCATGCATCCCAACTTATTAAAATATCTAAAAAAAAAGAATATGGATACCTGATCTAGCTGCATATAATAAGCACTCCTGATGACGATTTGCCATTAACTAGACAAATGTTGCATAAATATACAATTACTGAGGCAATTGCCTGTGGTATGGACGTCGATGAAGGAAAGGCATTTATTTATTTATTTATTTATTTATTATTATTATTATTATTATTATTATTATTATTATTATTATTATTATTATTATTATTATTATTATTATTATTATTATTATAATCAAAGGAAATTATTCCGACATCAATGATTACCGATAGGCTTATAGTAAGATAGTGAAATCTTTATATGAACCTTGGTTCCCTAATTACATGACTCCCCATCATCATCAGTCGAGCTTCGCAGGAAATTCAAGATGGAGGTGAACAAATTCTTCGTGTTTATCATAAAAAGCAATCATCTTCAGTCCACTGTTAAGAGACGCATTTTCGAGACTACCCTGATGTTCTATATGATTTACGGATG
>NC_051399.1:23631590-23634090 GCF_015228065.2 Penaeus monodon | reverse complement strand
AAGAGAGGGAGAGTAGGAATGAGAGAAGAGGGAAAGAGGAAGGGAGGGAAGGAGGCAAGGAGGGAGTGAGGACAGGAGGTTGGGGGAGGGAAGGGAGGGAAGGAAGGAGGGAGAGAGGGAGGGAGAGAGAAGGGGAAGAGGAGTGGGGAGGAGGGAGTTAGGGAGGGAAGAAGGTTTGGAGGGAAGGGAAGGGGAGGGAGATAGGGAAGGGGAGGGTAAAAAAGCAAAATAAGTGGGAAAAGAGAGGGAAAAAAGAGAACTTTGAATTTGACAAGTTTGTTGAGACAAAAGCGCACATTTCAAAAGGATGAGGTAACATAGGTTATCCTCACTCCTATCTTAACCCAACCGCCCTATATGACAAGAATACATGCCATAAGTAATACAAGTTTATTCATTATATTTACACATAGATGGCTCTACAGGTGCTAAGTCATCAAGGAGTCAGTTATTAGTCCTATCTATCTCACCTGTTTACCTTTTTCCTCGACTTTTGGAAAGGGTCTTTTGCATGATTTCATTGTCTTAAATGTTGCCAAGATTTTAATAACAATTTAATAATCACAACATCAATAACAATAATAACAGTAACGATATCAATTGTATTAAATAGAAAATAACATAGTTTCCCGCCAACTCATGGAATGGGGAAATCAGGATCGGTAATTAGGGTTTACTGATAGACTCCTATAGGCCGCGGTGGCCGAGTGGTTAGAGCATCGGACTCAAGACTGTCACGACGGCAATCTGAGTTCGAGGGTTCGAGTCACCGGCCGGCGCGTTGTTCCCTTGGGCAAGGAACTTCACCTCGATTGCCTACCTAGCCACTGGGTGAGCAAGCCAGCCCAAGTTAGTGCCGGTCCCAGAACCGGGTAAATAGAGATTGTGACTCGATAAAAACACCGCATGTGCTCAGCCACCAAGGAGATAGACTCCTTGGTGGCTGAGCACATGTGGAGCCCTCTGTATGTAACAAAATAAAAAAAAAAATACGGAGGGCAGAACATAAATCCGTGGCGGTTGGGTTAGTGAGTGTGGGCTCACATCACAAATACAGAGGAAGGGGAGAGCAGGAAGGAAGGAGGGAAAGAAAAAAGAAGGTGGGACGGTGAAGGAGGAGGGAAGAGAGAGAGAAGGAATTAAGATACAGAGACAGAGAGAGAGTTAGACTGATGGACAGACAGACAGATAGATGGAAAGAGAGGGAGTAAGAGAAACACAGATACACAGAGACTGCGACAGAGACAGAGCAAAAGAGGTCGAAAAAGAGAGAGAAACCGCAATGAGAGGAGAGTCAGTGATGCAAACAGAGCGAGTGATCGAGGCCGAATCGAGAGAACTTCGCCCGGCCGGATAGTGTGGATCGCGGGCAAAGTTTATTCCTGATATAAACAACATTTCGCTCTCGTGTGGAAGCTGTAGTCAACGTAAAGCGGAGTCTATTCATCCAGCATTTCCCGAGCATCAAATATCGCTTCTCACATTATTTGTTTCGGTTCCATTACTGATTCGTGTGTTACAGCGAAGCGAGGGAACCGATATTGCCTTTTAGAAGAACTGGTCTGATGTGAGCGTTGGAATTTAGTGCAAGAGATAAATACTGCAGTGTATATTTATTTCGAGAGATGATTGGTAAAATATGTTTTTGCATTTCGATTAAAAAGGGCTATTGAGACTGGAAAGGAGTTCACTTCATTTCTGAGTTCATATGTGAATCGAAAAAATAAGTTGTGCATGTTATTTTCAGAGCAATATTTCATGATATTCTACTATATTTGCGTGTTTTTAATTAAGGCTCGTACACATTTAATGAAATATAATACAATTTCTGTCTCTTTTAGCATCATTCCTGGATCTGTTCTAGATTAGCTCCGAATTTCGCTCTGTCCATAAATTTACACTGTTTTTTTGTTTTTTCATTTTTCCACATAGTATTCTCTTCCTGTCAGTTATCCAATACATACCCCGTGCACAGGATGTCCGCCTCAAAACGGTGTGCGCTGTACTATAGCCACGTACTTTAAAAGGGTGTACATTCTGCGAATTATGTATAAACTAAACATTTTGTACCCTTACACATGCTATCAACATCACTTTCTCCGGCGCCGTAATGTCACCGCCATCACCAGGGCCAACACAGGCAAGGGGGGAAATAACCTTAATGAGACACCGTGCATTGTGAGGAGGTACTTTGTCCCCCTAACGACTTGCAACGCTGAAGTCGATGTAGGTCGTGGGAGGAGAACTCTTGCACAGACGCCCATGAATTTAAACAAAACACAGACACACACGCGGACGTGTATATATATATATATATATATATATATATATATATATATATATATATCTATATATATATATATAATATATATATATATATATATATATATATATATATATATATATATTAATACATATGTATATATATATATATATATATATATATATATATATTATATATATATATATATATATACACACATATATATGGCATCCACTT
>NC_051399.1:23564093-23566593 GCF_015228065.2 Penaeus monodon | reverse complement strand
TTAGGAAGATAATGACATAGACGGAGATTCGTTAAGGGTCTTTGTTGCTTGTATTAATTATGTCAGGTCTGCGTCAAGGCGATGAACTCACAGTCAGTGTCCAAGCACGACTGTGACCTCACCGTGACTGTGACTAGTTTATTCTCGCTGGAGGAGAATCTGGAGACGTGTGTTCTCGAAGTTTAATTAGGACTGAGATTCATTACATCTTACGACAATCCAGGAGCAATGATGGCGTTGCCGTTTTAAAAGAAGTGAAGATTCGTCTTGTCCAATCGGAGTAAAGGTTATGTAAATAAATAACGAAAGAATCAGTAGAAATCATCAAACGTCCTCAATCATTAATATTCCATCGATACACTTGAAAACATATTGTACATAGGAAAGAAAATAGTAAAAAAAAAATATCTAACAGCACGTTCCAAACGCAACTCGAGCTAGAGACTGAAATAAGCCTAGGTAGAACAAAAGACAGACATATCAATAGAGATGGTAAACTGAGGGGAACCACCTGGGATTGGACAGGTGTGCTGGGTCGGGGCCGGAGCTCGCTGTCAAGGTGATCCTATTCTTTTATCCCACAGTTCAAAAGTTAAAGGGATAAAAGATTCGGCAAGTATTTAGAATTATTTGTATATACATATATACATGCATATATATATATATACATATATATTTGTATGTATGTATGTATGCATATATATATATATATATATATATATATATATATATATATATATATATATATATATATATATATATATATATATATATACATGATTTATTTCCTTTGAAGTGCATGTTTCTCTTACATGTACTATGGTGCTCTTTTCTAAGGTCTTCAGGCTATAATTTCAACATATTCTTGAGTAACAAGGGATATGAATTAAGTTTTAATCTTGATCTCAGTCGCCTTTTACTATGATGAATTGTATTTGGCCGAACGTCTGTTTGACCAATTACAGACGAGATTTGTTTCTCTTTGTGTCTCCGTCGACTGATTTCAACCAATCAGGAGGCGTGTCTTAAGTCGCCAATGGTCTGTGGTTTGGACCAATCACCGTGCGCGTCTTCTGTTACTGAGCCCGCAGGAGACGCCGCATGGTTGTTTGGGCTTATCTGTTATCTCGACCTGCCTGTTCACTGTGTTTTTATTTCGACGTTACAGGAATTTCATTTTACCACGGCTGATAAATACTATATCGTTACACGAATGGATCTAACTGTGCGTGATGTGTTCGAAAGCGTGCTTGAGGACGGGTTTCCCGACTTGTACTTGTCTTTGGTCTTTGTGTCGTATAAGTGTAACATAATCAACTGTAAATCTGCCAAAGAGTATAAAGCTCATATCACTTAACTCTTCTACAACCTTTGCAGTGCCGTCTAACAACAATAAAAATACAAAAAGTTATCAAATTACATGATTATTTCCTTGCCTTCTTACTATCCGTTCTGACATCATGAATGCAGACTTGTATAATACTATCATTATCATTAAGAATTAACTGTTAACTAATTACTTCATTGCAAGCAACTGCCAGAACTTCTCGCACTTCTGGTAACAGCTGTTCACCATTACATGTTTCAGCCGATGTCCTCGTTCTTCTCAAACAGCACTTTAATGGTCAAGTCGTTAGCACTGAGAATTTTCCTACTGTGTGCATGACTGTCCGCATGAACCGCATGTGAATGTGAAAATGACATACAAGTCTCTCTTCTCAATGCGTGTACATAAAGCATCATGTATATTTCATAGGGAATTAACTCACAATTACTGTTAAATGCACCTTGTACATATATATACTTAGGCATTTGCACAAAAATAATACCTGAAGCTTGATTGTTGATCGTAATGCATGACAAAGGGTCTAAGAAAGTAGGCGGAAATAAATGGATTTATTGCGTTACGTGTTCACTTGCTCTCTTTTCTGTCTTCTTCTCATGCGTAGAATTAAAGGAAAACGTTTGCACTATTCATTGTCTGTGTTGTTGTGAATAATACCAAATTTATCGATTTGTTTTGTATCTTTTGTGTATATGATTCCATAAACGTTTTCTTTCTCTCTTGGTTTCCTTTCTTCGGCACTATTTTCGTATCATAGGGTCTTGAAAAAAGATAATGACATGTAGATGATATTAGTGTTTGTGTACTTCGGCACCTGCAATTTCTTTCTTTCGTAATTCGCACACCGTTTCATCTTCAGCGCACCCATGTTTGTTTTGAATGTCAACATCACGCAAAAATCCATCAGTTTTTGATCGTATCGCTCTGTTCCTCAACTTCCGCAGTAATAATGTAGTTCTCACCTTTTACTCGCCTTTTACTCAAAATTGACGCGGCCAGAGACGGTGTACTCATTACATCCGAAGAGAATGTCTCGTTTTCAATTAATCATCAAAAATGTTCGGGTAGCTTTGGCCGTGGAGTAAAGGGACGAAGAGTCATCTCTCTTTTTCGTGTTGGAACGATTGGCGGGGAAATCGTAAGTAGAGGCATCGT
>NC_051399.1:23538607-23541107 GCF_015228065.2 Penaeus monodon | reverse complement strand
TAATGCTAATATAACAATAATGATAATGATAACAACAAAATGCAAATAATAACAATAATAATGATAGCAATGATAATTAATAATAATAATAATAATAATAATGATAATAACACTGATGATATTAATAACCATACTGATGATGATGATAAAATTAGTAATATTAATATTAATAGAAATATAATGTTATTAATGATAACACTTAATGAAGATAATGATGCTAACAATTATAATCATAAGAATGATATGATAATATTGATGATAACAATAATGATAATGATGATAACGATATTGATAACAAGGATAATAATGGTTATAGTGATGATTATGAATTCTGTTTTTATTTTTTTTAAAAAAATGTAAAACAACATTTTTATAATAAATATAATGCTAATTACAAGAGCGATGGTGATGATAAAATCAACATGATAATAATTGAAGATATATCTTATGATGATGTTGAATAAAGTAATAAGGACAGTGTTCCTAAATAGGAAAGGATAGAACCATAGAGTTATCGTTACATTGTTTTTCAGAGAGATAGATTAGATAGAGAAGAGTAGAGAGAGTATTGAGAAGAAGATGCGAGAATCATCATTATGATTATTATCTTTATCATTGTCATTTTTCATTATTATTATTCATATCATTATTATTATTATTATTATTATTATTATTACCATTATTATTACTATTATTATTATCATCATTATTATTATTATTATCATTGTAATTATCATTAATTCCATTATTGTTACATCTTGCTCTTGGTATTATCATCATTATCATTATTACTGTTTTGATCATTATCATTATTATCATAATTATTGTTGTTATTATCATTATCATTATCATTGTTATGATCATTATTAATATCATTATAATTATTATTATTATGTTGTTACTACTATTATTTTTGATCATTATTATTGTTATTACTATTAATATTATTATTTATTACCATTGTCCATCAATATTATTATTATCATTGTTATTATTATTATTAGTAGTAGTACTTGTTGCTGTTGTTGTTGTTATTGTTGTTATTGTTGTTGTAGACGTAGTATCATCACTATCATTATCCTTATTGTTATTATTT
Organism: Penaeus monodon; assembly: GCF_015228065.2. Lineage (NCBI taxonomy): Eukaryota > Metazoa > Arthropoda > Malacostraca > Decapoda > Penaeidae > Penaeus > Penaeus monodon. The sequence goes on along the minus strand of NC_051399.1, from coordinate 23,540,011 downwards.
CCATATAACCATGATCATTATCTTTATAACTAGTAATATTGTTATTATTGTTATCATTATTTCTCTCAACAGTATTGTTATCATTATTTCTAACACTATTATTTTTATATTTTTTTTCTATTATCATTATTTTTATCATTTCTATAATTTTCTTATTATCATCAGTATAATAATAATAATTAGTAGTAGTAGTAGTAGTATTGTCATTATTATCATTATTATCATTTTTATCATCATTATTATTATTATTATTATTATTATTATTATTATTATTATATTATTATTATTTTTGTCATTATTATTATTTTCATTCAGGGCGGGATTAAGCCCTGAGAGGCCCTAAGTACCTACACTCCGCTGTCAAGCACGATTAGAAACGATATTTATGAGAGGAAAATGCAATCAACAACACCGGGGATTTTAACCGGAAACGAAAGTGAAGAAATTGTTTATTCTATTATAACAAAAAAATAATAAGTCATTAGAGTTTTAGACGGAGACCCAGCCCGGAGACCAATGGCGAGGCAGAGTCATTAGATTGGAAATACGGTTCCAATCCAACAGTAGGTACTATCACATATTACAGTTATGTAATGTGCTCGCAATGAGTACCTACATATTGAAATATTTACATATATTATATTATTTATATTAATCAAACTTTAACGAATTGAACAGAAATTTAACTTGCTTTTAATGAGATATTAGCGAAGTTTTAGCGAGTTTTCCAGTCTTGCGAAGAGTAAACTTTTCCTTTGACGACCGATTCAGCTTCCCCTTAAATTAATTTGTTTTTAATGAAATATTAGCAAAAATCGCTCCCTGAAATACTCGACCTTGTGGAAGAGTCGAATTTTCCACTGCTGACGTCCAATTCAGCTTCCCCGCAGTTAGGTACGTAGGTACATACAGCATAGAATACAATATGTTGTGTTACCTAGATGGAATCTGAATATTTTAATTTAGGTACTTCTCATATTAATGATATCTAATTAGGTATTTGGTGCCCCTTCCCCCCTTGATGCTCTATGCATGTGCTTATTTTGCTTAATGGTTAATTTGGCCCTGTTGTCATTATCATTATCCTCACTAGCATTATCATTACCATTATTTCCATCTCGTCCCTGTAATGGATAATCAAACTCCGTAGAGTTGAGAGGTTTGTTTGGCAGCGTGTTACCCAACTACAGGTAATGTTCATGTGGAGTTTGGCGTATTTTGGTGATGACTCTCAGGTGATTTGAAAGTGATCCCGTATTTACAATAAAAAGAACAGTAAAATAACATCACTGGCTGACTAAAAAGGCAACATCAAAAAAACATCCATACTATACATTTATTACGCACAAAATCTTTCGAACATTACCAATATAGAAGACAACACACCATACACTTGCTTGTTAC
>NC_051399.1:23521107-23523607 GCF_015228065.2 Penaeus monodon | reverse complement strand
ACCAAGTTCAGTTTAGAAGTAATAATTATATAATGGAATAATTATAGATTTGATTGTCAAGTTTGAAGAATGATATAATTGAAGACATATAGATTTGAATTCTAAGTGTACTGATATATTGAGTTAGCATAGAGAGTAAGGAATTAATGATTTACTTTTACGAGATCTCAGCTCTACGGAAGTGTGACTTAACATTGATGATGATTGTTAATTTCCGGTAGAGCGTAAGAATAAGTTTGTGTTTTGTATGTAATCATTAAGTATTTCCTAGAATAAGTTTGCTTGAGTTAATTGCGGCTTAGCAATATTAATTCAGTATTATGATTGCTTGATTAAGCACAAGACATTGTTTGAATTTAAGTTAGTAATTGTGTAAAGACATTACTTAGTATTTTAAATTGCTTGGTATAAGTAATTCATCTTGCCTAAATATAATTCTCACTATTTTCTGTATTTCAATCATTGTATGTGAAGAAAGTAATTCTTTTATTAACTGCTTACGTCTATTTTAAGCATTGACATTGGTTAATTAATAACAGCTTGCTTAAATTTATATTATGTAGTTTGTATGTTAACAATTAGAGTAAAGTGGCAAGTTATTTGTTAAAGTTAAAAGATGGAAAATTAATATGGTATAATTATTGTATTGGATTATAATGAACTCAGATGTTATATTATTGACATATAAATTTATGTGATTGACTTTACATGTTTACTATATATAATACTTTACAGTTAATAAATTAGTTGTAGATTCTCTAATAAGTTGTGAACTTTCCTAAACAAATTAATACAAGTTGAAAGAGTAAGATCTGTGAGAGAAATATGACTAGTATGAACTATTAAGATTATATCAGATATTGAGGAGATAATATATTATGTTGATGCAAAGAGGCAACAACACTTAGCACACATGTTTTCCCACGGACGTGACCTCTAAGTTCACCTGGATAGGGATTGCTTTGACTTTGTTGTATGGTTATGGCATTTTTTACAGATGGAATGAGAAAGAGAAATGATGAATGCAGTATAACAACTTCTTCAAAGAAAGAAATAAAAAGAAAAGAAAAAAAAGAAGAAAAAGAAAAGAAGAAGAAAAAAAAAGAAATTAAAGAAAAGAAAAGAGAATCTATATATTTAAATCTAAAAATGCACATTTAAGAAATTACAAAGAGTTTCAGCCCAAAATCGCATTGAGTCGATCCATAAGAGATAGTCAATACTGAAAATGTCTAAAGTTCTGTATAAGCACAACTATTTCAGCGTTTTTATTCATGACAGAACGCAAAATGTTTTTGTTTACCCAAGGATTTGTAAACCCGTCATAATACGCTGCACATATTTGGATACGTACATCAAAAGATATGTGTAGCCAAGGTTTTGCGATGTTTCCTGTGCGGGCAATATCCAATTTACCCGGCGAGCTTATATATTGCAATGTACCGTTGCATCTGAATTGCCCGTGAATCAGGAACCAGATGCAGGAATAACACAGTTACTGATAGTGGTGCAAGATCTACATCCTAGATTGTGGACGTGAAAATTTTGTAAATAATTAGAGGAAAAGGTTGCCATGCCATCAAATCGAAGAGAGAACAATCTTCAAGTAGTGTTTACACAATAAGTTGTGTATAAGCAATGGTTGGTTGATGATGTGAATTAATTTATCCATTGCTATGTCTGTTCTCCTATGTCTGTGCAAATTTCCTTGATAGAATTTAGCCATACAATTATCCGTTGTGAATATTTAATATGATGAATTTAATCAATGATTTCCATCTACGTAATGCAATATGCTAGCACCCTTTTAACTACACGCCCATTTATCAGTTGCGTTTTTTTTTGGGGGGGAAGCGTTTAGTAGTCTATTCGACCTAATATTTGCATCCCCCTCAGGGTAGTACAAGTACCCATTGAACAAACTGTATTGATGAATGATATACATGGTATACATAAATAAACGTGTGTGTGTTAACGGAAGTGCTGTACATTTGCGTGCATCTATATGGATACCTATCTGTGTTTCTCTGTTTATTGATAGGTTATTAGATACATGATGACTGAGTACGGCGCATCATGATTACATTTGTTTTTTATTTAACTGTCCTTTTGTAATGGTAGTAATAATTATTAGATGGCAAAATGAGATAATAAATGATGGGTTGAAATAAATAATAGGTAGAAGGAGAGAGAGAAAGAGAAAGGGAGAGAGAGAAAAGAGAGAGAGATGATGAGAGAAAGAGAAAGAGAGAGGGGGAGGAAGAGAGAGAGAAAGAGTAAGACGAAAGACATTATTGAACTTCACCATCTGAATGTGCTCTTAGCTGAACGCTATTAGCAATTTAGTGGAGAGACAATAAAAATGTATTACGCCAATTGTTACAGTTAGTAAACATTCTTGTTATTTTCACACGGTTCTTATTTTAGAAGTGTAGTTCTTTTTTTGGCGGTAGTAGTAATATTAGAGTATCATCATCATCAAATGATGATGATGATATCA
>NC_051399.1:23478607-23488607 GCF_015228065.2 Penaeus monodon | reverse complement strand
GTACGAGGACAGTAAATGTTCAGTGAAAATAAAACTGTAAATAAAAGGCAAACACTTAGCAGTAAAAGTCTCGAATAAGTTACGTTGCTGTCATACATATACACTGTTAGAAGACTAAAAATGATAACATGGCAAGTAAAACGCCTAGCATTTAAGGTATCACTGGATTTAAACTATTTCAGATTCATTTACGTAATGCATTCTTATTTGCATTGCCTTCATTTACGTTCATTTAAAACCCATGAATTTGTAAAACATTCATTAATGAAATAAGATGATAAAACGGGCGCTTAGTACAAAGTAAAAAACATTTAATTAAAGAAATTATTCAGAGCGGTGATTATTCAAAAGAGCAGTGTCACATCACAAACTGAGAAATCGATAAAAAAGTATATAGCAGCAAAACATGACCTTTTCATAATACAAAACGAATTAAAATACAAATTAAATACATGGACTAAAAGTAGGAACATAAAATTAAAATGCAATTAATTGAAATAAAAACGAAAAATAAAAGAAAACGGGATGGGTGAGAACTGCAGTGTATGTATGGAGTGACAGCAGGAGTGCCACGCCCCCTCTTGGTAAATGGTACATTCCTCAGTATATGTATATATATATATATATATATATATATATATATATATATATATATATATATATATATATATATATGTGTGTGTGTGTGTGTGTGTGTGTGTGTGTGTGTGTGTGTGTGTGTGTGTGTTTGTGTGTGTGTGTGTGTGTGTGTGCATGCGTATTTATCTGTCTGTCTATATATCTATCCATCTATTTACACACACACATACACACACACACACACACACACACACACACACACACACACACACACACACACACACGCACACGCACACATATATGTGTGTGTGTGTGTGTGTGGTGGGGGGGGGTCAGGTGGTAGCATCGGGCCTTGTGGGAGAGCGAGCCCCGAAATGGGGAGGGCAGCGAGCGAGAGGCTGGCCAGCTGACAGTTGCCTTGCTTGCTTGAGATTTGCGAAGTTCTGGCTTCGCCCGGGCCTTTCACTTATGGCCCGGCCTGTGTCAGCTTTTTATGGCTGTCTCATTTGTTGGTCTGACAGTCGGTGCTTACCTTGGCGGTGGGATTGCCAGCAGGCGCTCCTGTAGCCGTGGTGTAAGCATCTCGCATAATCTCTTTACCAGCACGACGGCTGTGTTCTGTGGGGTTTGTCTTAGGAATTGCGTGTGCACGCAATTCTCCAAGTAGTGTACCAGTGTGGCGTTCGGCTCGCCGCAATGCATGCAACACCTCTCTTCACGTTCTATGGTTTGTATAATCTGCCATGCACAGTGGTAACCTAGGCGCATTCTGTGCAGAATGACTTCGGTACCTCTGTTGTTTATTTCAGAGAGTGCCAGTGGTTCATAGCCTGTGGCATCTGAGTACCAGCTGGCCGAGGGGGAATATCTCGTTTCCTCTCTGTGAAGCTGCAGGAGGAAGGAGTTGGCCGTCACCGTACACTTCCTCCTAAGTAAATTTCGGCTCTGATGTATTATCATAGGATTTGGGGGCATACCCCGGCCGATTTCGGCTAATCTGTCAACAAGCTCATTGCCTCTGATCCCTATATGGCTGGGAACCCAGTTTATGATAATTCTTCTACCCTGAGCAAGCATCCTTTGTGCTATTGTGCGGATGGTTGTCAGGAGGTAGATGTTGTCAGTGGGTGAGCGCTGCTGAAGACAGTCGACGGCTCCTTTGGAGTCTGTGTGTATGACCACGTGTCCTTCCCTCACGGACGCGTGACTCAGTGCTCCCATGATAGCAACTGCCTCTGCCTGTAGCGAGGAGGCGTTGTCTGTTACCCTCATGGATATTGTGGCATCCCTTGCTGCGAAGTCGGCGCCTGCAGTGTGGGTCAAGGGATCGACCGATCCATCCGTGTAATATGTTCTGCTCCCCGGAGGGGTGATGGTTGCAATGGACAGTTGCCTGTGCTTGGGGCGGTGACGCCCAGATGTAAACATTGACCCACAGGAGCTTTTTGTGTTTTAAATTTTGTGTTTAAAAACTTATTATAGCTTTTATCTGTGCTAGTATTTATAACAGCCCTCTTTTCATCTTTACATATCATATTTTCCATTAATAGTCCAGCAGCTAGTCATACAAGTTAAGAATCATGCTCTCATGTTATTTCACATTTAACATCCTTTGTTTTGCCGGATATGTAGTTAAAATACCAGTCAAAATTACCTGCTAGGTTTTAATTGAGCTTAAAAGTCCATATGGCAGCATCCTACCGAAAAATATTCCTTGGCATTCTACACTAGCTGTGTTTGTAAACAATGTGCGCGTGTAGGTTTGTGCGCCACTCAAAAGTACTGCGCTACAGGCCGTTCTGTTGACATTGTGCGATTCGTAGGGCTACAAAGTGCTTGTTGAACCCGAAAATAAAAAATGACTCTTTTCCGAGAGTATGCGAACATCTGTTAATGGTAAGGAACTCTTAGTTATCATAAATAAAAGAGTGGAATTTTGGTTTTATTTCTGGTAACAGTAACGAGTAAACCATACAAAATTATGCATCTAGTTATTACCTGATATCTCTAGGCGCACATTCATTGGCTAAACGTGGTGACATCATTAGCTCTCCCCCCCCCTTTTTGACACCAATAATTTGTGCGATACTTATGGTAAGTGTTATTTCAATGCCATTTCTTTGAAAATTGTTCAGTAATGACAATGGTAAAAAATATGGAAAATAAAATAAAATAAATAATTAAATTAAAAAAGGTGTCTACTATTTGCAATGAATAAAGGTGATGCGGCGGGGCAAAGCTCGGAAGTTATCGACTAGGATTTTCAACAATATGGAATGGGTCTGCGTATTGTGATAATGGTGTAATTGTGATAAAGATAAATGTTCTAATGCTCCACGTTGTGATAAGGCATGTTGTGATACCACTATGTACAAGTTGTGATGACTGTATTACCGTACGTATATTGTGATAATAATGCGATATTATATACACTGTGAAGTGTAGATTATGGTGCTTAGTTTGTGTTGCTTTGTAGCATATCGCCTATGTTAAATAATTAGATTCTCTGTGTGATTTGTAAAGACACCTTGTGGCAAGGAAAAACATCTTAGGAAGAACGGGAAACGTAATTCTAAATAAATCAAGTAATATCAATTTCATGACTTTTGGTACGTTTTGTTTTTGGTATTATTGGTAAAAAACACTCTGTGTGTGTATGTGTGTGTGTGTGTGTGTGTGTGTGTGTGTGTGTGTGCGTGCGTGTGTGTGTGCGTGCGTGTGTGTGTGTGTGTGTGTGTGTGTGTGTGTGTGTGTGTGTGTGTGTGTGTGTGTGTGTGTGTGTGTGTGTGTGTGTGTGTGTGTGCGTGCGTGTCTTTTTTAAATTCAACCTCGGGTTAACACGGCGAGCATTGAGGTCTTGGCAATCGATGACTGGTTAATGGTTACTGCAAAATGGAGGGCTCTTCAATCCTTTCACTGCTTATTCGTGATTTATGGATTTTCTGTTACCTGGGATGAGGAGGCATGCAAAATAAGGATTCTTTTCCTGCTTCACTTTTCTTCTTTTCTTCTTCATTTTTTTTTTTCACTTTCCGGTCTACGTTTGTATGTCAATTAATTACATGTCCCAAAGCTTAATATTAAGTTAGATAATCATGCAATCAAGCTACAGGTACATTAGTTCCATGGCTGACTAAACTGTGTACAGTCTATATCATATAACCGCATAGTTAATACCAAAGGGATTAACTATGCAATTGCAATGTACAAAGAGGGGGAGGTGTAATACCATTTGAAAGAGGAATCGCCGAGTATCCCCCTAAAGCTGCCGTACATTGGTTATTGAGTCATTTGATCGCTGAATTTGCTCGGAAACCCATGGCGTAGCTCTCTCTCTCCTACCCCGTGCTGCTGCTAGCATGGGGCAGGACAGGATTCCTCTTTCCCCATACTATGTAGATGCGTAATGGCCACTGCCTTTAGCCCGGATTAACTGTTATTCTTCCCGTGCGTTGCTGTCTCTCTTGCTCAACGTCAAATCGAATTCTTCTGTCCTCCTCTGAACTGTTCTCCCTCCTGCACCTACTCCAGAGTTTTATCTCCGTATACTTTTTTTTCTTATCCTCTCTTTCTTCGACCTTTTCTCTAGGCCTTTCATTCCTATTTTCCCTTTTCCTCCTCCCCTCTTTCACCATTCTTCTCCTTCTCCTCCATCTCCACCTCCATTTCCACTCCCTCCTCCTCTTCCCTCTCCTCTCCTCTCCTCCCCTCCTCTTCCTCTCCTCCTCCCCTCCTCTCCTCCTCCTCTCCTCCTCTCCTCCTCCTCCTACCTCCTCTCTCCTCCTCCTCCCTCCTCCTCTTCCTCCTCCTCTCTCTCCTCCTCTTCCTCCTCCTCTTCCTCCTCCTCTTCCTCCTCCTCCCTCCTTCTCCTCCTCTCTCTTCCTCCTCCTCTTCCTCCTCCTCTCCTCTCCTCCTCTCCTCCTCTCCTCCTCTCCTCCTCCTCCTCTCCTCCCTCCTCCTCTCCTCTCTTCCTCCTCTCCTCCTCCTCCTCCTCCTCTTCCTCTTCCTCCTCCTCTTCCTCCTCTTCCTCCTCTTCTTCCTCCTCCTCTTCTACCCCTCCTTTCCTTTTTCTTCTTCTTCTTCTCTTGCTCCTCACTTTCATCATGATTGTAATCATCATCATTCACCCTCCCCCCCACTCTCCTTTCCCCTTTTCCGTTTTCTTTTTCTTTTCTTTTTTTCTTTTTCCTTTAACTTACATTATTTTACGTTTTTTCTTTCTTTCTTTCTTTCTTTCTTCTTTTTCTGCTAATTCTGTTCGTCTTTCTTTTTCTTTTCCCTACTTCTCCTCTTCCTCCCCCTCCTCCTTAGTCTCCTTCTCCATCTCCTCCTCCTCGCTTCTTCTTCTCCTTCTCCACTTCCTCCTGCTTTTCCTCTTCCACCTCCTCCTCCACCACCTCATTCTTCTTCTTATTCTTTTCTTCTTCTCCTTTTCCTACACCTCCTCCTCTTCCTCTTCCTATTCAATTTTCTTCTCCTCCTCTTCCTCCCCCTCATCCTCTTCCTCTTCCTCTTCCTGTTCCTCCTCATCTTTATCCTGTTCTTCTTCCTATTCCTCCTTTTCCTGCTCCTCCTCCTCTTCTTCCTTTCCTTTTTCTCCACCTCTCCCTTTTCCGCTTCCTTCTCCTCTTCCTCCTCTTTCCTCTCCCCTTCTTCCTTTTCCTCCTCTTCCTCCCCCTCTTCCTTCTCCTCATCTTCATCCTCCTATTCCACCTCTTCCTCCTCTCCTTCCTCTTCTTCCTCTTCTCTTCCTTTTCCTCCTCTTCATCATCATTATCCATCTTCCTTACCTTTTGTCCCTCCTTCTTACTTCTTCCCATCCTCTTCCCCCAACTTATCCTCTTTCTCTTTCCCCTTCTTCACTTACTTCTATTATTCTCTTCTCTTATTTCCTCATGCGAGGCACCTGGGTAAAAAAGCAACCGAAGATCTTTAAGCCTTTACGGCATTTTAGCGAGTCGGCTGCGCATGCCGCGTCCTCACTGGGGTATACGTCCGGGGGTAACTGGTCCTACTTAGCCTGAGGAAGCGGCCTGAAAATCATACCAACTCTCCAACCTCGCTTCGAATCCGCTGCCAACGAACGAGCTACCAACGAGCCTCAAGTCCAACCGACACGTGCAGTTCCCTTCTAGCCTCGCAGCTCCTGGCTGCTACATTTGCTGAGCCACCTACTCTGCGTTTTACTGCGCTACACATACCTGTCAGGCTGATCCGTGCCGATACTGGAGCTCTCTTTGACACTCTGGATAACATGTCTCCTAGTAACAACGAGGTTTATGATCGATGGTTTACAATGAATAAAATCTAAAAATCGGCATGCCCATAAATTACTTGATGATTATAACTCATTTATACAATGATTCTCTACAGAAGACCAGAAGCAGCACCAAGAACGTTGTGACCTATCACAAACCACAGCCGTTCAAGTGCGACCTTATATAAAAAAAAAAAAAAAATCAGATACACCTCATTACGATGCACTAATAAAGACACTGAAAAAATCACAATGGCCGCGCCTCCCTCCCAGAACAAGAAAATCAAATTGGCGAACAAGACACTTCCAGACTCCATAGTACATATTCTTCACGTTAACCATTATACAATGGTACTTTCAAAGTAAATAATCTTAAATCATTAGCTTTGTCTTACGCTCCCGATATTGTCATTTTCCAAGAAGCACATTTAACCCACCTCGTCTCTGACGAGGTCGTTTCGCTGAGAAACTACCATCTGCGTCAGAAGGATCGACAGGGTAAGGGTGGAGTCACCATGTTCACCCACCAAAGCTTCCGTTTCACTGAAGTAAGTATTGATTCTACTTTGGAATTTGTTGCATTCAGAGTAAAAGGCAATAGCACGTATGTGACTATATGTACAGTTTATTATCCACCCAATAATGTGATGATTTATAATGAGCCTTTTGCTCTTCAGGATGGTCTCCCACTGAATAAATTATTTTTTGGTAAATTTTAATCATACGTTATTGGGTTCCCAGCAGGAGGATGCTAGTGGTTCTGATTTGGTCCTTTTGAATGATGGTTGTCCGACGCGGGTAGACGATAGTACCGGTAATTTGAGCTTTCTCTTCAACTATAGCAGCCAAGTGCCTGTGGCACACCACTGACGACTCATTGGGAAGCGATTACTTTCTTATTTGTATTATATATTCATGCAACACAAGAAGAACGCCTTCTGTACCTGAATTTAACTTCTCAAGAAGTATCACGTTGTTAGAGAAACCTATGCAATGAATTGTATATTAGATGCAGCAATGATATCGATTCTTAAGACTTCGACAGGCAGTTCTCATACATAAGCAGCTCATAAATTTACCATCCTGCATTCCAAACAACCAAGGGTATTCTCTGGGATTTGAGTGTATCTCGGACCGCAGTCTCCATGAGCAAAATTCGCGAAAAATACCGGAATTCGACGATCAACAAATAATTTTAATAAAAAAAGAAAGAAAAAAAGTCTGTAATCGTAAATTGTTTAAGAAACGTACTCAGAGGTCACCAACCTAGCTATGTTTACGTATCCTTGTTTATGTAAAATAAACTTATCAGTATCAACATCACTACCAGTTCCTCTAACCGCTCAAACCGCTCTTTTTAACTTCTCTTCCTCCTCCTCCTACACCTCCTCTAAACCGCTCTTGTTCCTCCTCTTCTCCTTCTCTTCCTCCTCTTCCTCTTTCACTTCCTCGATGTCCTCCTATTCGTTTCTGTCCTCCCTCTTCCCCCTCTTCCTCTCCTGTTTTATTCTCCCCCTCTTCCTCTTTATCCTCCTTCTCCTCTCCTTCGTCCTCCTCTTCTTTTATAACTCTCCCTTCCCCCGTTTGATAGAAATGCTCTCTCGCTCTTTATTTTTCGCCTTTGTTGCTGACTCTTAAAAGTTGTCTATGCATATAAACTGCCATCCACCGTGATTCCGTTATCTATGCTATTTACTGTAACGTTGCCTGCTCTTTCACCCTCTGTATTCGGTGGGTGTTATCAAGCCCTAGTCAATCCAAGGACAAGAATAGAATATGGGTATAGGGGTTGAGAGAGAGAGAGAGAGTGAGAGAAAGAGAGAGAGAGAGAGAGAGAGAGAGAGAGAGAGAGAGACAGACAGACAGACAGACAGACAGACAGACAGACAGAGAGTAACAGACAGATAAATAGATGGATATATATAGAGAGAAGGTGAACGAGGGAAGGAAGGAGGAAGAATCAGACGTATGAGTACTCGGACTGAAAACGAGAAACGGAGACAGAGAAAGAAAAGAGGATAATTGAGTAATTCAGTTTCTGTGCAGATGTATACATCTGTATACATCTGCACACGTCATGATGATATCAATTCAGGATTATATACTATACTACTACTAATACTACTGCTAAAATAATGTTAATGACACCAATAATGATAAAGACTATGAGGATGATAATGATAATAATAATAATAATAATAATAATGATGATCATAATATCAATAATAATAATGATAATGATGATAATCATAATATCAATAAGAATAATGATAATAATGATAATAATAATAATAATAATAATAATAATAAATCGCAATGATAATAATAACATAATAATTTCAATAGTAATAATGATAATAATGAAAATAATAACCATAATAATGTCTCTGTGTATGCTGTGTGTGTTGGGACGGGGGCAGCGAGCGATATAAAGCTTGTTAGACGTTTATGCATATATACTTTCCGGTCTTGTGTGAAAAATCACGCAGCCATTCGTGCTCGAGGCAATGGCGTATGAACCAATTTATGAACCAAAATATGAAAAATTCTTGAAGAAAAGAAAATTGAGTGTGTGCTTTAAATTCCATAAAAATTATATCCATATACAGTACACGCATGGATATACATTTATATCTATATCTATATTTATATCTATCTATTTGTCTACATCTATCTATCTCTATATATATAAATATAGATAGATACATGTAGACAAATAGTTAAATATAGATATAGATATAGATATAAATACACACACAAACATACAAACATACAAACACACACACACGCACACACGCACGCACACACACACACACACACACACACACACACACACACACACACACACACACACATATATATATATATACATGTGTATGTGTGTGTGTGTGTGTGTGTGTGTGTGTGTGTGTGTGTGTGTGTGTGTGTGTGTGTGTGTGTGTGTACATATATATTATCATCATCAAGCGGCTATCACCGACGGGAGCGCAAGGCCGCATTCACCCTTCGCTTCCAACCACGAGGGTCCCTCGTGGCGAGTTTCCAGGCAGGCCCTAGGCCCATCTCTAATTCCTCGTGACAGGTCTCGTCGAGCTGCCCAAGACAGGGCCTCTTGGGTCGTCCGACAGGCCTCCTTCACCCCGGGTTGTCACGCAGAGACAACCTGATGGGCAGGGTCGTCCACAGGGAAGCAAGCTAGGTGCCCATATAGGTACCGAGATCTCCAAATGCTCTTGTTGATCGAGTTCATGGCTACTGTTGCCAGACCAATCCGTCTAGCGACTTCTTGGTCTGACAAGCCAGAGATATGGACTATGCTACCAAGGTATGTAAAACTCTCTGTAACTTCAACGTCCTCGCCGCAAGCATAAATCGACTGAACAGGTTCTCCTAACAGGCCCCCAAAGTCCTGAATCTTGGTCTTGGTCCAGGAGACCTCTATGCCCAAGGGTTTCGCCTCATTGCTAAATGCATCAAGAGCCCCTACCAGTGATTCCAGGTACTCAGATAGGATAGCAACATCGTCAGCAAAGTCAAGGTCTAAGACCTTGATATTACTTAGTGTTGCTCAACACTGACTTTGGCTAGTAGCTCTGCCCATTATCCAGTCCATACAGGTGTTGAAAAGTGATGGTGCAAGGACACAGCCTTGCCTCACCCCTGAATTAACAGGGAAGAAGTTTGACAGATCCCCACCACACTTTACAGCACTTCCAGTACCAGTATAAAGGGTTGCTATCAGGCCAATAATCTGCGTCGGAATTCTTAGTCTCAGGATCTCCCATAGCGATTCACGATGCACCAAGTCAGACGCCTTCTTGAGGTCGATGTAGGCAGCAAGCAACACACGACCAAACTCATGATGGTGTTCCACAATTACTCGAAGCACTAGTATTCGGTCTATTGTGGACTTGCCAGGAGTGAATCCAGACTGCTTCAGTCTCTGATGCCTCAGTAGGTGGTCACAGGTGGTACAACTGCTCAAAATACTCAGCCCAACATTCATGAACCCCAATATGATCTGAGATGATCTGTCCATCCGCTGATTGGACTGCAGTCATCTGTGAGGAGGGCTTAGAGTTCAGCTGTCTCAGGGCTTGATAGGTAGGGCGAAGGTCGTTTACCAAGAAATGGCCTTCAACCTCCTCAGCAAGATTCCTGATG
>NC_051399.1:23471107-23473607 GCF_015228065.2 Penaeus monodon | reverse complement strand
ACTGAGGTGTGTTTATTTTTTCATGTCTTTTTTTTTCTATCTTAATTTCTTTTATCACTGGTTTAGATATCGAGAAAAGTTCGGAATAAATTCCACACTCTAATTCAGAAAACATTTTTATGGGGCACGAAATGAAAAACTTGATTTTACAATTTTAAATAGGCACGATATAGTAAAAAAAATGTGGATGTTATTTATAAAGTAAATGTTGGCAGCGACCATAGAATGGTCAGAGGCCAAATTAACTTGACACCTCAGAGGAGAAAGGAGTAAACGCGTACGAAAACCGCACGGAAACCATTTAAAAAGGAAATATTCAAAAAGCTAGAATGGAACGGAAGGGTATCAAAATAGGAGACGAATACCTAAACAATCTAAGATTTGCAGATGATATTGTTCTTTTCAGTGAATCTGCAAATGAAATGCAGCAACTAATAAACGATCTGAATAGAGAAAGTCTGAAAATCGGACTTAGGATGAATAAGAAGAAGACTAAGATCATGTTCAACAATGGAGTTCAAGTCGAACAGATACATGTACAAGGCGAAGCGCTAGAGGCAGTGGACAAGTATATATACCTAGGGCAACTCGTACAGACAAACACATCTAGCGAAGAGGAAATTAAGCGACGCATCAGTTTAGACTGGAGCGCCTTCGGCAGACACAGTAACATACTAAGAGGCTCCTTGCCATTATGTTTAAAAAGAAAAGTCTTTAACCAATGTGCCTTACCTGTCATGAAATATGTATTAGAAACATGGACTACAACCAAATTACTGGAGAGGAAACTAATAAGTGCCCAGAGAGGGATGGAGAGACTGATGCTGGGAATTAGCCTAAGAAATAAGAATGAGGGCGACGTGGATCAGGGAACAGACAAAAGTGGAAGATATATTTGGGAGCATCAAAAAGAAAAAAATGGCAATGTGCATGTCATATACATCAGAGACAGGACAACAGATGGACAAAGAAAGTAACAGACTGGGTTATAGATAATATAAAGAGGCCAAGAGTCAGACCAGTGACAAGATGGCGTGACGAAATAACGAAATTTAGGGGCCGAGACTGGAAACAAAAAACACAAGACAGACAAAGTTGGAAAAGATTGGGAGAGGTCTACGCCCTGCAGTGGATTAACTCAGGCTGATGCTTATGATATATATACACACAAATACATACTCAAACACAGACACATTTGTGTGTGTGTGTGTGTGTATAACCACATAAATACACACACACACACACACACACACACACACACACACACACACACACACACACACACACATATATAAAATATATATATATATATATATATATATATATATATATATATATATATATATATATATATATATATTATTATAGCATGGTCAAAGGCCATGGGAGTCCACCCTATACAAAACAATCCACCGTCTTGTGGTATCTATAGGATGAAAGGACTGCGAGAGTCAACCCTGAGGGAAAAAAACGGAGCCAAAGTCACGAAAGCAGTTCGTTGTCGCTTGCGACCTCGTTCTGGCAACTCCTGCGACACTGTAGTGAACTCTATATAATTTTAAATGTAAAGAAATAAACAAATATTACTATATGCCTTTAAAAGCATCACCAGCTGTTTGCGGGTCACCTCAGGGTAAACGACCATGTTTCACCTTCCCGCTAGGTATCAATGATTAAGGCGAGATAAAGACCTTTGTTTTACTTTACTTTTTTATCTGCTCAACTTTTAGTGTGAAAATCATTTTATCTGTCTTTTTATATTGTCCTTTTTATATCTAATATTGATATTTTATTTTTTTAATCCTGTGCAATCAAAAAACCCAAAACCACACGAGCATTGTTAAGAGCCTGTCAGACCATGCTTTTTTTTTCTTTTTTTTTTTTTACACCAATCTCCGCTAGCCTGATCTAATGTGCAGGGGTCACACAAAAGCGATGGACACTTGCCGGAAATCTCCCTTGCTCTCTAGACCGTTAAAATGCGCAGGCAATGCTTCTCTAATTACTTATAGTGGCAAATTTGTGTATTCGGCTCGCTGTGTAACACCTGTGGGACTGATTGTACAGATAAGTGTTGTGTTTTGTTATTAGGAATATTAATATTACAGGTGTAACATTATTATATATATTCCCAAGGCCGATATATTAGTAAATGTTTTAAAATGTTCTAGTTCTTTTGTGTTACCTTTTTTTCATTAAGGAGTTGTGCCCAGGCTTCTTTTTATTTTTGGTTTTATTTCACTCTCGTAGGTGACACAAGTACACAGATTCAACATGGAATCACAGAAAATGAAGGAAACTGTAAAGGAAAACGGGGCAGCCTAGCGTTTGAAAAAACCCAGTGTTTTAACGTTGTACAACCATTGCTATAGTTGACTCTTTCAGGGTCACTTCGCAGCTTACTGTAATGTTGCATTCACTACAACACCGCTTGTGCCAGACCGTATCGGTTCTTTTGATCCATCAGTTGCGTGGAGAGAGGGAGTATGCTACAAGGGCT
>NC_051399.1:23443003-23461007 GCF_015228065.2 Penaeus monodon | reverse complement strand
ACCAAAAAAATTTGCCAATATAAATAATTATTAAAAGAGGTGCCTTCGTCTCCGTGATTATGTCCGGTCAATACCCCGTTGCAGTCTTCCGTCCTCAGATCTCTGGCTTAGAGAAGCATTGCCTGCGCATTTTAACGGTCTAGAGAGCAAGGGAGATTTCCGGCAAGTGTCCATCGCTTTTGTGTGACCTGCACATTAGATCAGGCTAGCGGAGATTGGGGGTAAAAAAAAAAAAAAAAAAAAAAAAAAAAGCATGGTCTGACAGGCTCTTAACAATGCTCGTGTGGTTTTGGGTTCACCTTGATTGTACAGGATTAAAAAATTAAAATATCAATATTAGATATAAAAAGGACAATATAAAAAGACAGATAAAATGATTTTCACACTAAAAGTTGAGCAGATAAAAAAGTAAAAAAAAAAGCATAAAACAAATCTCGCCTTAATCATTGATACCTAGCGGGAAAGGTGGAACATGGTCGTTTACCCTGAGGTGACCCGCAAACAGCTGGTGATGCTTTTAAAGGCATATAGTAATATTTGTTTATTTCTTTACATTTAAAGCTATATAGAGTTCACTACAGTGTCGCAGGAGTTGCCAGAACGAGGTCGCAAGCGAAAAACGAACTGTTTTCGTGACTTTGGCTCCGTTTTTTTCCCAGGGTTGACTCTCGCAGTCCTTTCATCCTATAGATACCACAAGACGGTGGATTGTTTTGTATAGGGTGGACTCCCATGGCCTTTGACCATGCACGGACTGAACTGCAAGGCAGCAGTCGGGCATCGCTATCGTATCTTAATAAGATTAACCCAAAATTTGCACGGATTTGATAAAATTGGGCCATACACACACAAAAGTATGTATATATGTATATATATATATGTATATATATATATATATATATATATATATATATATATATATATATATATATATTTTGTTTATGTGGTTATATACACCACACACACACAAATGGTCTGTGTTTGAGATGTGTTTGTGTGTATATATTCATAGCATCAGCTGAGTTAATCCACTGCAGGGCGTAGAACCTCTCCCAATCTTTTTCCCAACTTTGTCTTTTTTTTTGGTTTTCCCGTCTTGGCCCCAAATTTCGTTATTTCGTTGCGCCAAACTACTCCTGGTCTGATCTTGGACTCTTTAATTATCATAACCCAGTCTGTTACTTTCTTTGTCCATCTGTTGTCCCGTCTCCGGTATATGGGCATGCACATTGCCATTTTTTCTTTTTGATGCTCCCAAATATATCTTCCACTTTTGTCTGTTCCCTGATCCACATCGCCCTCATCTAATCTCTTAGGCTAATTCCCGGCATCAACCTCCACATCCCTCTCTGGGCACTTATTAGTTTCCTCTCCGGTAATTTGGTTGTAGTCCATGTTTCTGATACATATGTCATGACAGGTAAGGCACATTGGTTAAAAATTTTTCTTTTTAAACAGAATGGCAAGGGCCTCTTTGTATGTTACTTTGTCTGCCGAAGGCGCTCCCGTCTAAACTGATGCGTCGCTTAATTTCCTCTTCGCTAGATGTGTTTGTCTGTACGAGTTGCCCTAGGTATATATACTTGTCCACTGCCTCTAGCGCTTCGCCTTGTACATGTATCTGTTCGAATTGAACTCTATTGTTGAACATGATGTTAGTCTTCTTCTTATTCTCCTAAGTCCGATTTTTCAGACTTTTCTCATCAGATCGTTTATTAGTTGCTGCTTTTTCTTTGCGATTCACTGAAAGAACATATCATCTGCAAATCTTAGATTGTTTAGGTATTCGTCTCCTATTTTGATATCCTGTCCGTTCCATTCTAGCTTTTTGAATATTTCCTCAAGATAAGCTGTAAACTGTTTTGGTGGGATAGTATCGCCCTGTCTAACACCTTTTTAAATGGTTTCCGTGCGGTTTTCGTACGCGTTTTCTCCTTTCTCCTCTGAGGTGTAAGTTAATTTGGCCTCTGACCATTCTATGGGCGCTGCCACATTACTTTATAAATAACTTCCACATTTTTTTTACTATATCGTGCCTATTTAAAATTGTAAAATCAAGTTTTTCATTTCGTGCCCCATAAAAATGTAAATTATCACAGTTTCTGAATTAGAGTGTGGAATTTATTCCGAACTTTTCTCGATATCTAAACCAGTGATAAAAGAAATTAAGATAGAAGAAAAAAAAAAGACATGAAAAAATAAACACACCTCAGTAGGTTTTTTTTTTCCCCCCCCCCCAAAAAAAAAAAACCCTTTTCCCACTTTCCCAAAAATTAAAAACCCCTTTAAAATTTTGAAAAAATTTTACCCCAAGACAATTTTTTTCCTCCCCCCAAAGTTTTTTCCCGTTTTAAATTTTAAAAATATTTTTTAGATATTTTAAAAATTGTGTTTTTTTTGGGTTGTGTTTGTGGTGGTTGATTTTGTGGGGTTGGGGTTGGGTTTTTGTTTGTTTTTGGGTTTTTAAACTTGTATAAAAAATTATATTTTTATTATATTATTTATAAATTTATAAATTTTTTTTTTTTTTTTTTTATTTTTATTTTTTTTTTTTTTTTTTTTTAAAAAATTATAATATATATTTTATTTTTATATTTTATATAATTTAAAATTTTAAATAAACATTTATATAAAATTATAATTACTATTAAAATATATATATTAATTTTTTTTAAAATTTTAAAATTTTAAAAATTAATATATATATATATAATATATTTTTAAATTTTATAATATAAATTTTAATTAAACTTTTATATATTTAAATCGTACTTTTTTAAATATAATATTATATATTATATATATTATATTATTATATATTATATATATTTTATATAATATATATATATAATATGAATATAAATAATATATAATATATATAATATTATATTAATAAACTTTTTAATATATATATTTAATTAAATTAAGTTTTAAAAAATCCCAAATTGTTGGGTGTGTGTTGATGGTTTGGGGGGTGGTGTGTGTGTGTGTGGGTTGTGTGTGGTGTGTGTGTGGTGGGTTGTGTGTGGGGTTTTGGGTGTGTGTGGGTTTGGGTGTGTGTGGGTTTGTGTGGTGGTGTGTTGTGGTGTGGTGGTGTGGTGTGGGGGTGTGGTGTCTGTGTGTGTGTGGGTGTGTGATGTTGTGTGGATTTTTTTATATATTTTAATAAAATTCATAAAATAAAAATTAAAATATATTAGAATATTATTTAATTTTTAAAATGTACACACACACACACAACCCCCACCAACCACACACACCACCAACACCGAGACACCACATAAACACCACACACGCACCACAACACACACACCAACACACAACCACACCACCCCACAAACACAAACACCACACCCAAAAACACCACGCACACACACTCAACAATTGTTTTGGTGGAGTGTTATATTATATATATTATATTATTATATAATATATAAAAAAATGTACACACAACAACACACAACAAAACACACACAACACACAAGAACACCCCACACACACACACAATTTGTGTGTGTGGGGTTTGTGTGGTGTGTGTGTGTGTGTGTGTGTGTGTGTGTGTGTTTATGTGTGGGGGCATGTGTGTGGGTGGGGTTTAAATATAAATTTTAAATTTATATATATATTTTATATATAATTTTATTATTTAATAAAGTCAAAACCCAAAACCCCCCACACAAAAAACACAAAACCACACCACACACCCAACCCCCCACACCATAAAACATACAACCAACACACACAACACACAACACAAAAAAACCACCACACACACACCCAACCACACACACCACCACACACCCACACACACCACATATATATAAAATTATATATTATATATATATATATAATATATAAAAGCTAATATATAAAATAAAAAATAATTTTAATATAAATCTATAAAAAATTATATAATATATTATGTATATATAAATATATATTTTTAATATATAATATATATTTATATTATTATATAATATTTAATATATATAGTTTTTCCAACAACACACCCACACACAACACACACACACACACACCAAAAAGCACACACACCACCCCCTATGAGTTGTTCAACATATTATTTATATTATATATATATATATAAAATATATTAAAATATTATTATTTTCCAACACACACACAACATATATATCTAAATCTTTCTTCTATCTAGCTAACACACACCACACCACACACCACCCCCCACAAAATATATATTTATAATATATATATTAATAATTTTAATATTTTAAAATATATAAAAACTTATTAAAACACCCACCCACACACACACGCACACGCACACACACCACACACACCACAACAACACCACACACACGCCAAAAACCACAGGACTACACATTATATATATAACCCAAAATACCCCAAAACCACCAAATAAAACATACATATATATTTATATATATATAATAAAATATAAAATATAAAAAATAATATATATCTAATTTTATTTTATATTATATATATATTTATTAATCCGCCCCTTTTCCCCCCAAAAAACCTCTGGAAACGCCCCACGCCCCCCCGCAAGCAAGCGGCTGTGGGTCCCGTTGGGGGGGCAAATGTCGGGGCACGGTTGGGAACGAAAGTTCTTGTCCCCTGCCCCCGCAGGTCCCAACCCCCATGAAGTTGGGGGAAGGGGGGAACTCACAGGCGGAAGAGGACCCCCAGCCCCCGACCCCCTTTATTTGGGGAAGCGTCGGGGGGGCGGCAGAGGTGGAGCCCCCCGAGTGACCACCCAAGAAACCCTCAGGTGACTTGGGGGTGGGCCCCTTGGAAACTTGGGTTTCTTGCAGCAGGATAGTGGTTCCCTCGCTTCGAGGGAATTGGAGGACTGGAGATGGGGTGGCTTAGGGGGGTACCCCTATACTGGTCGGGTGCAGTGATGGTCACTACCTCCAGGGTGTAGCGATAGCCATCCCCAACCCGACTTCGCCCCGGTATTTGAGGGAAAAAGGGGGTTGATGACAATTTGGGGAGAGAGGAAAACTATGGTTCTTCTTTTTGGTAAACCCCTACCGATTTTTGTAAATTTGATGGGAAAGGGTTTCTCGCCAAACTTACTTTGGGGACGTTGCCCGGAAAGTTGGGGGCTTGCCTGGGGACTTCAATGTGGATGGGGTGGGCGAGCGGCTGTGAGAGTTGGTAAGTCTCAAGCTTTGGACGGGTAAGGGGAACGGGATAGGGCCAAGGAGATAACCTATTTTTTTTAGAGGTGGGGATCCTCCAGACTGCGAGTTTCCAGGACGGTTTCTTGGCCTGACCAAGGCGGGGTTGGGCTCCCTGCGGGTCCACTTCAAACTCCCAGCCCCCGGGGGCCCTCTAGGTTTTCACTTGAAGCTAAGGAGGAGGGGGTTTCCCCGGGGTTACCAGGAGCCCTACCGATTCACAAAATTGCGCCCCCTGCCAAAACCTTTGTTGTGGGATTTTTTCATTGCAAAACCCCTTGAAGCGCCCAAGAGTCCTTTGGGTATCCCCAAGGGAAAAGGCAGAAACCTACCCCGGAAATTTGGGGGCCATGAAGATGTCGCAGGGCTGGCTAAAGGGCAACGGTCTTGCGTCACCCTTGGTGATAGGGATGGACCTGTGAGAAGGGAAAAGGAACGTTTACGGGAATCTTGTGAGGAGGTTGAAGGCCTTTGGAAAACCCTTCGCCCACCTATCAAGCCTGGGGGACAGCAAAACTCTAAGCCCTCCTCAAGTACTGCAGTCCAATCACGGATGGACAGACTCCCGATATATTGGGTTATGAATGTTGGGGGAGTTTTTTGAGCAGTTTTCCCACCGTCCCCACCTACTGAGGCTCAAGACGAACCCGCTGACACCCCGGAAAGCCAAAAGCCCGAAATAGTCTTCGGAAATTTGTGGAACCCATCTGGTTTGGCGGTGTTGCTGCTGCCTACTCCCCCCAAGAGGCCTGTTGGTGCATGTGACGATGGGAGATCCTGAGACAAGAATTCCGACGCAGTTTTGGGCCCCTTTGAAAACCCTTTATATGGTACGGGAAGTGCGAAAAAGTGTGGTGGGGATCTTCAACTTTTTCCCGTTTTCAGGGGTGACAGGCTGGTCCGCACATACTTTTAAAACCCTGTATGGACGGGAAATGGCGGGCCTACAGCCAAAGTCTTTGTTGAGAAACATAAGTAATTAAGGGTTTAGATTTTGATTTTGTGACGATGTTGCTATCCATTGAGTCCCGGGAATCACGGTGGGGCTTTTGGCTTTAGCAATGAGGCGAAACCTTGGGCATAGGGTCCCTGGACCAAGCCCAAATTTCGGACTTTGGGGGGCCTGTTAGGAAAAACCTGTTCATCGATTATGCTTGCGGCGGGGGCCTTTGAAGTTACAAAGTTTTCATATTGGGTAAAAGCCCAATTCTCTGGCTTGTCAGCCCAAGAAGTCGAGACGGATTGTCTGGAACTCCATAAAACCGTAAAAGGTTTGGAGTCTCGGTCCCCATAGGGCACCGTTGTTTCCCTTGGACGCCCCTCCCTAGGTTTGTTTGCGGAAAACCCCTGGGGGAAGGAGGCCTGTCGGACGACCCAAGGCCCGTCTTGGGGCCTCGCGAGACCGTCACGGGGAATTAGAGAGGGCCCAAAGGGCCTGCCGGGAAAAATCCCCACGGGGCCCTCGGGTTTGGGAAAAAAGGGTGAATGCGGCCTTGCGCTCCCGTCGGTAAAGCCGTTTGGATGATAAATATTTAACAACAAACCACACAACCCACACACAACACACACACACACACACCACACCACACACACACAACACACACAACCCATCAATGTTTTAAATATATAGTGGGGGTGGGGTTTTTGTGTGTGTGTGTGGGGGTGTGTGTGTTGTGTGCGTCGTGTGTGCGTGGTGTTTTTTATTTTGTTTTTTTTGGTGTGATTTTATCTATATCTATATCTTTTTTAAAACTTTTTGTCTACAGATCATCATTTTATAATTGAAAAGATAGAGTAACAAAAAAAGATAAAAAGAATAGAATAAATGTTACCCATGCGTGTACGTTTTGGATAAATTTTTTTATGGAATTTAAACCACCCCAAATTTTTTTTCTTCAAGAATTTTTCATATTTTGTTCATAAATTTGGTTTTACGCCATTGCTCGAGCCCCGAATGGTGCGTGATTTTCACACAAAACGGAAAAAATTTCAAAACGTTAACAAGCTTTTTTCGTCGCTGCCCCCCCCCAAACACAAGAACACAGAGACATTTTTTAAAGGTTTTATTTTTCATTATTTTCATTTACTATTTAAATTTTTTATTTATTTTAAATTTTCGATTTATTTTTATTAATTATTATTTTATTTTCATTATTTTCATTTCTTATTTTCATTGTTATTTTGGTTATTTTCATTTTATTATTTTTTATAATTTTAATAATAATTTTTTTATTCATTTTCCTTTTTATTATCATCATTAATTATTCTTTTTGATTTATGTTATCTCATTTTCATATTATTATTGATTATATCTCATTATTAATATTTTTTTATTATTTTCATTTCATCCCATGTCTTTATCATTTTTTGTCTTTAAAATTTTTTAGCTGTTATTTGTAGTAGTAAAATAAATCCGAATTGATTCTCATGACGTTGCAGTGTATACAGAGTATAATTGCACAGAAATGAATTTCCAATTCCCTTTCTTTTCTGTTCCGTTTCCGTTTTTTGCCCCAGTCTTAAAATCTGTTTTCCCCCTTTTTCCCTCGTTCCCCCTTCTCTTAATATATCCCTCTTTTTCGTCTGTTCTCTCTTCGTCGTCTGTTGTTGTCTGCTTCCTCCCCTCTCCTCTCTCTCTCTTCCTCTCCTCTCTCTTTTTCTCACTCTTTCCCCTTTTCCCCAACCCCTATACCCATATTCTTTCTTGTCCCTTGGGTTGATAGGGCTTTATAACACCCCCCGAATACAGAGGTGAAAGAGCAGGCAACGTTTCAGTAAATAGCATAGATACGGAATCACGGTGGATGGGAGTTTATATGCTAGACAACTTTTAAGTCACAAAAAAAGGGAAAAAATAAAGAGCGGGAGTTTTCATCAAAGGGGGGAAGGGGAGATTAAAAGGAAGAGGGGGACAAAGGAGGGGGAGAAGAAGATAAAAAGGAAGGGGGGGGGAAAAAAACAGGAGAGGAAGGGGGGGAGAGGAGAACAAAAAACGAATAGGAGGACATCGGGGAAGTAAAAGGGAAGGGGGGGAAGAGGAGGAGGGGGAGGAACAGAGCGGTTTAGGGGGTGTAGGAGGGGAGGAAGAGAATTTTAAAAAGGCGGTTTGGGGTTAGAGGAAGGGTATGATTTGATACTAAAGTTTTTTAATAACAAGGATACAAAAACATAGCAGTTGGTGACCTCGAGTGTTCTAAAAAATTTTACGATTACAGACTTTTTTTTTTTCTTTTTTTTTTAAAAATTTATTTGTTGATCGCGACCTTTTTTTTCGCGAATTTTTGCTCAGGGGGAGACCGGTCTGAGATACATCAAAACCCCGAGAAACCCTTTGGGTTTTTTGGAATGCGGGTGGTAAAATTTATGAGTGCATGTATGAGAATCTGTCGAAGTCTTAGAAACGATACATTGTGATTAAATCAATTTTTTGATGGTTTCTCTAACAAAGGTTTCTTCTTGAGAAGTTTAAATTTGGTACAGAAGGGGTTCTTTTTGGTTTGCGAAAAATAAATCAAATAAAAGAATCGCTTTCCCCAAAGAGTCGTCAGTGGTGTCCACGGCCTTGGCTGCTAAGTTTAGAGAAAAGGGCAAAATTTCGGGACTTTTGTTACCCGGGGCAACCACTTCAAAGACCAAAAAGAACCCCAGATCCCCCGTGGAACCCAAAAGATATAAATTACTAAAAAAAATTTATTTGGGGAGACCATCCGAAGGCAAAAAGGTCATTATAAAATTTTCACATTTGGGGTGGATTAAATGTAAATAGCCATACGTGTTTTCCTTTATTGAATCAAAAAATTCCAAAATGAATCAAAACTTTTCTCAGTGAAACGGAAACTTTGGGGGTGAAAATGGTGACTCCACCCTTACCCCGCGTCCTTTACGCAGATGGATTTTTTCAGCAAAAAGACCCCGCGGAGAGGGGGTAAAGTGCTTTTGGAAAAAGCAAAATCGGGAGGTAAGACAAAGCAATGATTTGATATTTTCTTTAAGTACATTGTATAAGGTTAAAGTGAAGATATGTTAAAAGGGGTCTGGAATGTCTTGTTTGCCAAATTTTTTTTGTTTGGGAGGGGGCGCGGCCATTGTATTTTTTCAGTGTCTTTTTTAGGCTCGAAAGAGGTGTTTTCTGATTTTTTTTTTTTTTTATATAAGGTGCCTTGAAAGGCTGTGTTTTTAAGGTCCAACGTTCTTGGGCTGCTTCTGGTCTTCGTGGAACATTTTAAATGAGTTAAATCACAAGAATTTTGGCAGCCGTTTTTTTATTTTATTCATTGAAACCCTCGATCATAAACCTCGTTGTTACAGGGGACATGACCAGGTGTCAAAGGAGCTCCGTATCGACGGGTCAGCCTGCAGGATTTGGCAGTAAAAAGCACAGCCAGGGCTCAGCAAAATTTGCAGCCAGGGGTGCGGGCTAGAAGGGAACGAGTTCGGTTGGGCTTGAGGCTCGTTGGGAGCTCGTTCGTTGGGGCGGCGACGGGTTTGGGGAGTTGGTATGATTTTCGGCCCCCTTTCAGGCGTGGACCCGTACCCCCCTTTTCCCCGTGGGACCGGGTCGCAGCCGACTGTTAAAAAGCCCTAAAGGCTTAAAGTTCGTTTCTTTTTCCCCCCGGCCTCGCTGGGTGGGGGAAAAGAAGAAGTGAAGAAGGGGGGAAGGGATAAGTGGGGGGGAAAAGGGGTGGGGGTGAAGGGGGCCCAAAAAAATGGAAATGGAAAAGTGTGAAAAGGAGGAAAGGGGAAAGGGGAAAAGGGAGGAGGGGAAAAGGGGGGTAGGGGATGGAGGGAAAGGGGGGGGGGAAAGGGGGAAAAGGAAAAAGGGGGGGGAGGAGGAAGAGGGGGGCGGGGGGGGTGGGGGAAAAAAAAGGGAGTGGGAGGAAGGAGAAAAAGGGGGGGGTGGGGGGTGGAGGTTAGGGGAAAGGGCGGGGGGGGTGGGGAAAGGGGGAAAAGGGGGGAGCGGAAAAAGGGGGGAAAAAGGGCAGGTAAAAAAAGGGGGGAAAAAGGGAAGGGGGAAAGAGGGGGGGAAAAGGGGAAGGGGGGGGGGAAAAAGGAGGGGGGGGGAGGGGAGAAAGGGGGGAAAGGGAAGGGGGGGGGGGGGGGGGGGAAAAAGGGGAAGGGGGGGGGAAAAAAGGGGGGGGGGGGGGGGGGAAGGAAGGGGGGGGGGGGGGGGGGGCCCGAAGGGAGGGGGGGGGGGGGAAAGGGGGGGGGGGGGGGGGGGAAAAAAGGATAAAGGGGGGGGGAAAGGGGGGGGGGGGGGGGGGGGGGGGGGGGGGGGGGGGGGGGGGGGGGGGAAAGGGGGGGGGGGGGGGGGGGGGGGGGGGGGAAAAAAAAAAAAACCCCGGGGAAAGGGGGGGGGGAAAAGGGGGGAAAAAGGGGGGGGGAAAAAAGGGGGGGGGGGGGGGGGAAAAGGGAGGGGGGGGGGGGGGGGGGGGAAAGGGGGGGGAGTGGAAATGGAGGTGGAGATGGGGAGGGAAAGAAGGGTTAAAAAGGGGAGGAGGAAAAAAAAAAAAAAAGGGGGAAAAAAAAAAAGGGGGGGAAAAAAAAAAAAAAAAAAACCCCGGGGGTGGGAAGGGGGAAACCCCAAAAAAAAAAAAAAAGGGGCGTTGAGAAAGGAGAGGGGGGGAAAAAAAATTTTTTTTTGGGGGGTGGCCTTTAAACCCAAAAAAAGGGGGAAAAGGGAACCCTTCCCCCCAAAGCAGAAAGGGGGGGGAGAAAAACTACGCCATGGTTTCCGACAATTCCGATCAAATGACTCAATAACCAAAGTCCGGGAGCTTTAGGGGGGTAAACGGCGATTCCTCTTTCAAATGGTATTACACCTCCCCCCTTTTGTAATTTTCAAATTTCATAAATTTTAAACCCTTTTGGGAAATTTAATTGCGGTTATATGAATAACTGTACACGTTTATTCCAAACCATGGAACTAATGTACCTGTAGCTTGATTTTCAGATTATCTAACTTAATATTTAAACTTGGGAAATGTAATTTAAAGGCTACCAAAAAAAACCGGAAAGTGAAAAAAAAAAAGAAGAAAAAGAAAAATTGAAGAGGAAAAAAATCCTTTTTTTTGCATGCCTCCTCACCCCGGTAACAGAAAACCAAAATCCCAATAACAGTGAAAGGATTGAAGAGCTCTCCATTTTGCAGTAAACCCTTAACCCGTCATCGTTTCCAAAAACCTCAATGTTTGCCGTGTTTAAACCCCATTTTAATTTAAAAAAGACACGCACGCACACCACACTCACACACACCACACAACACACCACACACACCCCCCCCACCACACCCACAACAACACACACACACCCACACAACACCCCACCCAGCACACACACCAAAAGGGGCCAAAAAAAAGAAAAACCACACACCCCAAACACACAAACACACCCCCCACATACACACACAGAGTGTTTTTTCCCAAAAAATACCAAAAACAAAAAGACCAAAAAATCCTTAAATTTAATCACTTGATTTATTTAAGGGAAAACGTTTCCCATTTTCCTAAGATTTTTTTTTCCTTGCCCCAAGGTTTTCTTACTCTAAAAAATCTCCAGAGAAATCTAAAATTTTTTAAATAGGCGATATGACAAAAACAAACCCCAAAAAAAAACCACCATAATTCTACACTTCACGTGTTATTTAAAATCGCTTTTTTATCACAAAATACGTACGGTAATAAGTCATCACAACTTGACAAGTGGTATCACAACTGCCTTAAAACCAAAAGTGGGGGGGATTACACATTTTCCTTTTTCACAGTTTTTCCCTTTTCACAAACACAGGGCCCATTCCATAAGTTTTAAAATCCTAGTCGAAAAAACTTCCCGGGTTTGCCCCCCCGCATTTCCCCTTTTTTCATTGCAAAAGGGAGACCCTTTTTTTTTTTTTAACATTTTTTTTATTTTTTTTTTTCCAACTTTTTCATGTCTTTACGAACTTTTTCAAAAAAGGGCTTGAAAAAAAACCCATAAGTATGCCCCAAATTTATTGAGGTAAAAAAGGGGGGGGGGGATAAGGCCCACGTTTGCCAATAAAGGGGCCCCTAGAGTATCGGGGAAAAACTAGATGCAAAAAATTGTTTTTTTTTATCGTTACTGTTACCAGAAATAAAAAAAAAATTTTCCATCTTTTTTAGAAAAAACAAAGAGTTCCTTCCTTAAGATTTTTGCATCTCTCGGAAAAGATCTTTTTTTTTTTTTCGGGTTTTCAAAGCATTTGTAGCCCACGAATCCCCAAAATTTCAACAGAAGGGCCCTGTACGCAGTACTTGGTGGCGCAAAAACCCTCACGCGCCCCTTGTTACAACAAAATAGTGTAGAATCCCCGGGGGGAAATTTTTTCGGGGTGCTGCCGGATTTTTAAGCCAAAAAAACCCTAGCGGAAATTTTTGATGGTTTTTTAAATACATACCGGGCAAAACAAAGGATGTTAAAATGGAAAAACAGAAGCTGTTCTTAACTTGTATACTAGTGTGGATTTTAAATGGAAAAATATGATATTTAAAAGGAAAAAAGGGGGTGTTTAAATTACACAAAAAAGCTATAATAAGTTTTAAACAAAAAATTTTAAAAAACCCCAAAAAGCTCCGTGGGTCAATTTTTCATCGGGGGCGTCCCCGCCCCAAGCAAGGAAAACTGCCCATTTGCCCATCCCCCCTCGGGGAGCAGAAAAATTTTACACGGATGGATCGGCGATCCGACCCCCCCTGGCAGGCGCCGACTTCGCAGCAAGGGAGCCACAAATCCTGGGGTAACAGCAACGCCTCCTGCAAAGGGCAGGGCAGTTGCACATGGGGAGCCTGAGTCCGGTCCGGGGGAAGGGAAAACCGTGGTATACCACAGCCCCAAAAGGGGCCCGTCGACTTTTCAGCGCGTCCCCCCACTGACAACATCTCCTCCTGACACCATCCCCCAAATGCAAAAAGGATGTTTGCCGGGGTAGAAAGAATTATCATAAATGGGTCCCCCAATGGGGATCAGAGGCAAGGAGTTTGTTGACAGATTAGCCGAAATGGGCCGGGGTATCCCCAAAACCTATGAAAAATACATCAGAGCCGATTTATTTAGGGGAAGTTGGTGAGGGCCCAACCCCTTTCCTCCTGCACTTCACGAGGGAAACGAGTTTTTCCCCTCCCCCCACTGGACCCGATGCCCGGGTAGAACACTGGCACTCTCTGAAAAAAACAAAAAAGGGTACCAAGTCATTTGCAAGAAAAGCCAGGTTACCACTGGCATGGCAGTTTTACAAAAAATAGAAGGAAAAGGGGTTGATGATTGCGCGGCCGAACCCCCTGGGACACTATGGAGAATTTTCGGCACACGCAATTCCCAAACAAACCCCCCCAGAAACACCTGTGTGGTAAAGAGATTTGCAGATTAAACCCCCGGCTACAGGGCGCCTCTGGGAAAACCCACCCCAAGGTAAGCACCGTGTCGACCAAAAAATGAACAGCCCAAAAAAATGACAAGGCCGGGCCCAAATGAAAGGCCCCGGGGGAAGCCAGAACTTTGCAAACTCAACAAACAAGGAACGCTGGCCCCTTCGCCGCTGCCCCCCCCTTTTGGGGCTGCTTCCCCAAGGCCGATCTACCCCCTTTTACCCCCCCCCCACCACACCCCACAACACATTTGTGGCGTGTGGTGGTGTGTGTGGTGTTGTGTTGTGGTGGTGTGTGTTGTGTGTTTTGTGTGTTGGTGTGTGTGTTGTTTGTTTTAAAAGAGGATAGATTTTATAGCAAAGATAAAAACGATGCACACCCACACACACCACACAAAACCCCCACACACACACACAACACAACCACAACACCACACACACAAAATATATTTATTAATATATATAATATAAATATATATATATATATATATTATACCCAAATTCTGGGAAATGTACCTTTCCCAAGAGGGGGGGGGCCTCCGCGGCCCCCTAATACACGGTTTCCCCCCTCCCGTTTTTTTTATTTTTCGTTTTTTTTCAATTAATTGCTTTTTTAATTTAGTTCCTTTTTAGTCCATGTATTAATTTTGTTTTTTAATTCGTTTTGTATTTGAAAAAGGGCAGTTTTTCTGCTATATACTTTTTTTCGTTTTCTTCGGATGTGCACTGCTCTTTGAATAATCCGCTCTTTAAAAATTTCTTTAAATTAAAATTTTTTTTTACTTTTTTACAAGCGCCCGTTTTTCATTTTTTCATTAATGAAGGTTTACAAAATTATGGGTTTAAAAGAACGTAAATTTAGGCAAATGCAAAAAAAAAGAAGCATTCTAAATGAATTTATAGTTTAAATCCCGTGAACCTTTAAATGCTGGCGTTTTATTGCAGTTTATTTTTAGTCTTCTAACGTTATATGTTGACCAAAAAACTTATTTGAGATTTTTCTGCTAAGTGTTTGCCTTTTTTTTACAGTTTATTTTTACTGAACATTTTCTTCCTGATGTCGTGTTTTTCTTTTTTTTTCTTTTTTTAAGTTTTTTCTTTGCATTTTTTTTTTTCGTTTTTTTTCAACCTTTTTCCCCAAATGTTTTTTCCTTTTCAAAACCCTTTTTTTACGCGCGTCCACCCAAAAGGGGGCCCCCTTACGGTTAAAAAAAGGAATTATTAAAAAGGGATCTGTGAAGCGGAGCCCATCCTAATGTGGCAAAAAAGTTAGATAACTTTATTTAAAATTTTAGTCAGTTAGTTTGATTGATAAAATAGGGGATAGGAGGGTATTCCTAAAGCAAAAAAAACTAATCTTTTAAAAATCCCTTTTTTAAAAAGAAAAACAAAAAACCCCAGCAATAAAATTTTCCACGAAAATAAAAATTACGATAACAGCAAAAGGGTTCCGCCTAAACCCCAAAATCCCACAAATCTTAAAATTGGCGACCCGGGGGGTTTTAGGGGGCCCTTACAGCGGTTTTGGGGTTTCAAACAAGGGTTTTTGGAAAAAGCAGGCCAGAAGGCGTTTCCAGAACGCGGTAGGCGCAGAACCCGTGGGAAAGTGCTGGTTTTTATGGGGTTGGGGGTGGGTTCTTAAAAAGAGAAAGGGAAACGCACGGGACTTTTTGAATATGATCTGAATAATTTAATGAATTTTATTAGAGCGTGGACATTGAAATAAAATAAAATAAAATTGATAAAAGGGGGTTTCCCAACTCTCTTTTGTTTAAAAATACGGCCCAAGCCCTTAATATCTCATTGGCAAAAAACGTTCGGATCCCTCTTGGATGGCTTTTTGAGGGATGAAATCCAAAGCACTACATTACCCCCCGTTCCGCGCCTCCCGCTGTGTACCATACATTTTTGCTCCCCGCTACCACCATGCTATTGCCCCGCTACCATATGTTTGGGCTATACACCATTATGCTTTTTACTCTCCTTACTACCATGTCACTCATACAGGGAAGGCACTAAAAAGAAAAAACGCATTTTTAACCTTTTCAAAGGGTTTTTCCTTTTCAAGAGCAGGGGAACGGGCCCCCCAAATTTTTATTTCCCCCGGGTCCAAACCCTTCCTTCCCCCGGGATTGTTTTCGGGCCCTGCTTACGGAGGGTACCGGGCCCTTTAAATAGAGTTTTTAAAATTAATAATATATATATATTATAAAATATATTATTTAATATATACACATAAACATAAGGTAATATATTTAAAATTTTAAATTCAAACCACACCACACACACCAACCACACCCACACACACACCCACACACACCCCGCCATACACACACACCCAAAATAATTATATTAATATTATATATATTTTTTATATCGTATTGTATATATATACGTGTGTATATAATAAAAATTTTTGTGTGTGTGTGGTGGGTGGTTTGGTACAATTTTGTGTGTTGTATAAAATATATTAATATATTTATTTAATATTATTAATATATTAATATACCACCTATAATAATATATAAAATATTAAAATTATATATATTATAAATATTAATTATATTATATATATATAATATAATATAATAAACACACACACACACCCCAACAACAACACCACAAAATTATATATATTATATATATTATTTATTTAATATTTATTTAAATATTTTCTTGTGGTGTGTGTGTAGTGTGTTGTGTGTGTTGTGTGTGTGTGTGTTGGGGTTTTTTTTTTTTTGTGGTGTGTTTGTGGTGTGTGTGTGGGGGGTGTGTGGTTTTGTCTTTTAAAATTATAATTTTTTTTTTTTGTTTGTTGTTATTTATGATTTACATTATAAAATTGTGTGTGTGTGTTGTTTATACTTTTTGATTTTTACACACACCACCCACCCCCACCCCACCCACACCCCCAAAACCCCACACAACCCCCACACCCCCAAACCCCCAACCCCCGGAATATTAATTATATATATATATATTATTTATATATAATTTCTAATATGTATGGGTGTGATATAGGTATTAAAATTTAAAAATTATATAAAATTTTTTAATATATTTTTTTATAATTTTTAATGAATATTAACACACCCCCAATAAATATTATAATATTATATAAAAATATATATATAATATGACAACTTATTGTCCACAACCCACACCCCCCCCACCCCACACACAACACACACACACACAAAAAAACACACACAACACCTATTTATAATATATATATACACCGATTATATATTACTTCCAGATATATTTTTTTAATTAAATATAAATTTATATATAATAATAATATATATATATATATATAAGCTAATAAGTTAAATATGAAAAAAGCATTTGATACATTCAACACCACACACCCCACACACCCACAACCACACACCCACACCCCCCACACACACAGAGTGTGGTGTGGTTATATTCCTTTTAATCCATTCACCCATCGCCTGTTATTTTATTCATTAGCTTTTGCTTCGGTGTGCGTTCTTTGCGGCGACCTAAATGATTCCCGGGGGGTTTTTGTGTCGGCCCATTGTCCCCTCCGCATTTTTGTCCCGGGGGAATCCTAAGAAGCCAAATTTAACGGGAATATGGATCAGGTTTCCCAAAGCGGCCCCCTTCGACGGGGAGGAGGGGGGTTTTTCCCCGCCACCGTAGCCCGCCTTGGGGTCGTGGGTTTCTTTCTCACGGCTGGCCCTTTGGGTCGGTTGGGGCTCCACTTTTCGATTTTTTATCATCTGTTTGTGGTAGTCATTTTGTTTGTTTTGGCTAGTATTTTGCCCTTTTTCTTCTTCTACCCCTTTTCCCCCCTCTTTTCCCCCCTCTCTCTTTTCTCTCCCCTCTTCCTCTTTTAACTATCTACTATCTTATCTATATATTATTTTTATTTTCAACTATCTAAAACCCCCCCCTCCTTCTCGCCCCTTTTTTTTTTTTTGGGGTTTCGTTTTCCGGTGACCGATCATTAGAGCAGTTTGGGCTGATTTTTCCCGACTTCAATTCCCCTTTCTTTATCTCCCGCTTTCCTTCCCCCCATCACCCCTCTCACTTCCTCCCTTCTTTTTCTTTCCCATACTATTTTATTCTTTTTCTTTTTTTCCCCCTCGTTTTTTATCATCATCTACTATTCTCTGTCTTTCCCCTAAAGGGCCACACTTAAAAAATCTCTTTATTAATCATAGGCTCTTCTCTCTGCCTTTAATTTTCCGTTTTTGTTTTTTTCAAGGCAGAAATTTGTGGAACAAATTTCTGCTCAGATATAATAATTTGTGTCAAAAGTAACCAAACACACACACAAACCCCCACACAAAAACATTATATATATATATATTACATATTTATAACATATTATACATATATTAAAATAAATTAAATATAATATAATACACACACACACACACACATCATACGAAATAAAACATAAAAT
>NC_051399.1:23421799-23433479 GCF_015228065.2 Penaeus monodon | reverse complement strand
GACTCTGCCTTCCCAGTTCATTCCGTGCGGGTAAAAGGCCCATGGGGCCCAACCCTATAAAAAAACAATCCACCGCCTTGTGACCCCTTTAGGATGAAAGGACTGCGAGAGCCCAACCCTGGGAAAAAAAGGGGGGACCCAAAAGTCACGAAAGCATTTGGGTTGTCGCTTGCGCCCCCCTCGTTTTTGGCAACTCCTGCGACACTGTAGTGAACTCTTTTAAAAATTTTAAAATTTAAAGAAATAAACAAATTTTACTATATGCCTTTAAAAGCATCACCAGCGTTTGCGGGCCCTCGGGGAAAACGCCAGGTTTCCCCCCTTTCCCGCTGGGTTTATCAATGATTGGGGATTTTTTTAAAAGGGTTTTTTTTTCCCCTTTTTTATTTTTAAAATTTTTAGTGTAAAAATCATTTTATCTGTCTTTTATATTGTCCTTTTTATATCTAATTTTGATTTTTTAATTTTTTTTTAATCCTGTAAAATAAAGGGTGCCCCCAAAACCCCCACGGCATTTTTAAAGGGACCCTGTCGGGCCCTGTTTTTTTTTTTTTTTTAATTAAATTTTTTTTTTTTTTTTTTAACCCCAAATCTCCGCTACCTGTTTCTAATGGGGAAAGGGGTTTCACAAAAAAGGGGATGGACATTCCCGGGAAAATCCCCCTTGCTCTCTAGCCCTTTTTAAAACGCAGGCAATCCCTTTCTCTAACCCAAGACCCTTGGGGGACGGAAACTGCAAAGGGGTATTGCCCGGGACATAATCCGGAACAAAGGCCCCTTTTTTTAATAATTTTTTTTATTTTTGGCAAATTTGTGTATTCGGCTCGCTGGGAACCCCCTGGGGACTGATTGAAAAGGGTAAGGTTGTTTTTTGTTATTAGGAATATTAATATTACAGGTGTAAAAATATTATATATTTCCCCAAAAAGCCGAAAATTTAGTAAATTTTTTAAAATGTTCTAGTTTTTTTTGTGTTATCTTTTTTTTCATTAAGGATTGGGGCCCCGGGCTTCTTTTTTTTGGGTTTTTTTTCACCCCGTGGGTTGCCCACAAGTACACAGATTCAAACTTTAATCACAAAAAATAAAGGGAAAACTGTAAAAAAAAGGGGGGCACCTAGCGTTTGAAAAAACCCAGTGTTTTAACGTTGTACAACCTTTGCATATTTGACTCTTTAAAGGGTCACTTCGCAGCTTACGTAAGTTGCATTCACTAAAACCCCCGTTTTGGGCCAGACCGATCTTTTCTTTAAACCCATCAGCTGCGTGGAAAGGGGGGAAGATGCAAAAAGGGCTAAGCTTGCCCCTAAAAATTCCCTTTCCCCCAAGCAAAATAGCCCAAAGGGGTTAGAGCACTGGAACCGACCCTCATGGTCCCGAGTTCAATTCCCTTCTTTCTTCTTTTAAAAGGGTTATAAACATATTTTTCACTCAAATACCCCCTGGTTAAATTTCCCCGTCGCAGCAGTCAAAAAAATTTGCCTGCTTCCGACTGCTGGCTCACGGCGGGGGAAAACGCCCAATCCCCTTGAGAAAAAAAACGCGGGTTTATCGTGGGGAAGTCACCGCCGGGGCCCAACGAGTGGTAGCGCCCCCCCGCGGTGGTTTTGGAAGGGCACCCCAAATAAAGGGTTGGAAACGGGCCATGAAAACCTTCAGTATAAATTTGAGAGAGGCCGATGTCCTGCGTGGAATGAAGGCTGTTAAAATAATTTATTTTAAAATATTATATATTTAATATATATATATAATATAATATAATATATATATATATATTTTATATATATATACATAATATCATAAAATATTAAATATAAAAATATACATTACTTATATAAATACCAAAACACACACACCCCCACACACACAATATATTATATTATTTATATAAAATTTATAAAATAAAATTTTATATATAATATATATATATATATATTATATAATATATATACAGTGATATTTTAAACCCGGAGTGATGCCGTTAGTACTCAAATTTTCAGCCCCTTTTGGGAAATAAAGCCCCGGGCATTAGCTTTTAAGTTGGGTTCCCACACCCAGGCATCTTAAAAGGGCTTTCCATTTAAACTTTGAAAATTCATTTCCCTTGAGGATGAAGGGGGGTATATCTTAGCACCCCTTTAAAATTTTACTTGGATTTTCTTACTTAGAACGATTTGGGTGGGGAAAAGAGGGGGAAAGGGGGAAAAAGGGGGGAGGGAAGGGGTAGAGAGAGAGAGAGAAAAAGTGGGACGGGGGGGGGGCAATCCCAACATTTTTCTTTCCCAAGGACAAGAATAAAAAAGGGTTTTGGGGTTTAGGACAAAAAAAAAGAAAAAGAGGGGAGGGGAAAGAAGCTTAACTTTAGAAAAAAGAAAGAGGAGAGAGGAGAGAGAGGGGGGGAGAGGGGGAGAGAAAAGGGGAGAAGAGTGAGAAAAGAGAGGCGGAGACGGGAGACAGAGGGGGAGAGAGAGAAAAGGTTTAAAAAAAGGAAGAAAGAAAAAAAACTTTAAACGGGAGAAAGAAAAGAAAAAAACAGGAAAGTTAAAACAGAAACGGGAAATCTGTGTGGAGAAAAAGCGATTTGAGTGCACATGAACAGGACGAATTCACCCTAACCTTTCACTAAAAATACAAAAAAAAACAAAAATCTCCCTATTCCCCTTTACACAGCGGGTGGGGGAAGGTAAATGACCTTAATTATTTCGCCTTTTTTTTAATTAAAAAAACGGAAAATTAAAAAAAGATTTTGTATACCTTCGGGCCCCGAGAGACAAAGGGGAGAATGGAGGGAAAACCCAGAAAAAAGGGAACGTTTTTTGGCCCTCTTATTGGGGGGAAAGCACTTTTTCCTTGGCCCCCCCCTTTTTCCCCTTTTTTTTCATAAAATAGATGATAGAAAATTTAGTAGATAAAAGAAAAATAGATAGATAGATAGAAGATAATCCCTATGCATAAAACCCCACATGCAAAAGCACACGCACACGAACAGCACACCCCACACATACCATAAGCGGGGTTGTGTTTGTGTGTTTTTTGTATTAAAAGAAATGTTTAAAAATAATAAAATATAATATATATATTTTTAAAATATATAATATATATCAAAATTTTACATTTATATACATATATTACATAAATTTTATTTTATTAATATATAATATTTTAAAAATATATATATTTTATAAAATTATATCTTTTATATATATATATAATATAATATAGCCCTATGGGGTGTGTGTGTGTGTGTTCATATATTTTTATATATATATATATATATATAAATATTATAAAAAAAAAATATATATATTATATATATAATGTATATAATATATTTTTAATTTTCTATTAAAATTAATATATATATATATATATTTTTGGTGTGTGTGGGGTTTTGGTGTGTGGTGTGGTGTTTGTGTGTGTGGTGTGAGGGGGTGTGTGAGTGAGGGGTGTGGTTTTGTGTGTGTGTGTGTGTGTGTGTGTTTGGTGTGTGTGTGGTTTTGTGTTTTTCGGGCTTTTTTTTCCCATATATAAAATTTTATATTATATATATATAAATATATTGAAAATTATAATTATGTGTGTTGTGTGGTGTGTGTGTGGGTGTGTGTGTTGTGGGGGTATGGGTTTTTGGGTGTGGGGTGTGGGGATAAATTTTAAAAATGTATATATAAAAAATATACATATAGATTATTTAGGGAAATAGAAATATATATAATATATAATATTTAATATTTTAAAAACCCTATAAAAAAAAAATTATATATAATATATGTAAATATTTATATATATATATAAAATAGTATTTTAATTTTAATATAAGATATAAATAAATATATATAATAATAAAATAAATGCTAAATAAAAATTTTAATTGACATTAAAAAGTATATATAATATATATTATATTAAAAATTTAAATATATATATATATATAAAAAATTTTATTATACTTATATATTTTTAAATTTATATATATATAATTATTTTATATATTTTTTTTAAATTTTTATATATATATATATATATTATTATATATATATA
This sequence comes from Penaeus monodon, assembly GCF_015228065.2. Taxonomy (NCBI): domain Eukaryota; kingdom Metazoa; phylum Arthropoda; class Malacostraca; order Decapoda; family Penaeidae; genus Penaeus; species Penaeus monodon. The sequence continues at coordinate 23,429,439 of NC_051399.1, read as the reverse complement.
ATTATAATTGTGTGGTGTGTGGGGTGGGGTGGGGTGTGTGTGTGTTGTGTATTCATATATATAAAATATATATATATTTATATATATATATAATTTTATATATATATTTATGTTGTGTGTGGTGTTGGGTGTGTGTGGGGTGGGGTGGGTGGGGTGTTGTTGGGGTGCGGGTGTGGGGGTGTGGTGTTAAAAAATATATCAATAATAATTATATTTTATATATATATATAATAAAATATATATTAAAATATTAATATATTAGGTAATATATTAAAAAATATAATATTATATATATATAATATATAAAATTATTTTATATATAACATATATATATATTTTAATATATTTATATATTATATATATATAAAATATAATTTTATATATATATAATATTTTATATATATTATTATATATATAATATATATGACTTATAATGTTTTTAAAATATATTACAGCTATGTGGGGGGGTTGTTCAGGCGCGTGGTGATGTGAAGCATGGTGTGGTAGCCTAGATAGTTTTAAAGGGTGTTGCATGCCTTCCCCTTTTTGCAGCTTCCCCCCCGGGCCCTAGCCCAGTGCAAAAAAGGGGAAAGCTTTTTGCTTTAAGTTCCCCTGCCAGGTCACAGCCTCTCCATCAAAAAGACTTTTTGCATTTGCCCCCCTCGCCCCCAAACCATGGGAAAAACCTGGGTCCCCTTGGGGTCCCGGGCTAAACCCTGTGGGGATTGGGAAAGCACCCAGGGGCCCCAGGGGAAAGGGAGTTTGGCCCCCCGGCGTGGGACACGTTTTCTGGCTTTCGTACCAACCCCCTGCCCCTGGGCCACCCGGGGGGAATGGGGCGGCCCCCGGGGAGGGGGCCTTGCCAGTCCTCCTCCCCCCAAAAAGGACCCTCTGGAAAACGCCCGAATATAAATAAAAGGTGCTGGGGGGGGGGTTTTTGTCCCCCCACCCGGGAAGTAAGGGGGGTGGGGGCCCCCGCTGGGAGGGAAAAATGCCCAGGGTGCAGGATTGGAACGGAGTTCCCTCGTCCCGCCTGCCCCCGGCAGCCCCCAAACCCCCCATTAAGTTGTGGGGAAAGCCCTGGGGAAACCCCCACGGGTGGTTTGGGCCCGGCCCCACAGCCTGCCGACCCCCTTTTTTTTGGGGCTGTGTTGGCGGGGGGGAAAGGGGGTGGCGGGGCCCCCGGGAGTGACCACCCGGGGGTTAACCTCAGGGGTGTTTCCCCCCCCGGGTGGGGCCTTTTGGGAACATGGGTTCCTTGGGGGGCGGGATGAGCGGTTACCTCTGCATCGCGGGAAATTGAAGGGGACTGGGATTTGAGGGGGGCCGGGCCCTCTCAGAGGGGGAAAAACCTGGAAAGCGGCACGATCAGGTGGGGGGTTTTACCCCTTCTACTTTTTGGGGCCGTAGCGAGGGTCACCACCCCCAGGGTGTAACCAAGCCACCCTCCATTTCCGATTTCACCCGCGGTGGTCGGGTGACCCCGGTTTGTGAGCGTTTTAAATGGCTTTTGAGACTGAAGCATGTTTTTTTGGTTTTCTTGTCTTTATTGCTGAAATACGCTCCTACCGATGTATAAAAAAACCCGATGTAAAAAGAGGCGTTCAAAGCCAAAAACTCGCTCTGTGGCAAAACGTTGCCCCCGGCAACATTGGGCATTTTTTGGGCGACTTCAATGCGGTTTTGGCTGGGGCCCGGCGGGCGGGGAATTTTCGTCCCCCCCCATGGCTGGGGAGCTGATCCAGAAAGCGAAATTTAGCCTCCTTTTCGGGATTTTTTGCTAGGCCCCCAGAAAATGGATCAGGGTTTTGGGGTCCAGCGCAAAAACCCCAAAAATCGCTGGACTTGTACAGGGGTACGGGTAATTTTGGCCAAGGAGATCGCCCCATTCTTGTCAGCACGTGATGGGGGAAATCCTTCAGAAATCCCCTTTTTTAAAGGGAGGGCATTTTCCGGGGCACCGACCATAGGCTGTTGTGGCAAACCCTGCAGGTCCACTTAAAAACTCCCGCCCCCTCCAGTGGCCCCATAAGGTTTTTCCACGGCCCAGACTGGGGGAGGAGATTTGTGCCCGTGGGTTCGCCACGGATCTCTAAACCGATTCCAGAAACCGGCAACCTGACGGACCCATTTGCTCGGTGGGGAGTTTAAAGGTTTGTAACCTCGAAGCAGCTCAGGATTTCCTTTGCGTACCCCAAAGGGACAAGGCAGTAACCCCCTCCCTGGAGCCCATTAGGCCCACGAAGGGGTTTCGCAAGGGTTTGGGCCGAAGGGAATCAAGTTTTGGCTTTCGTTCCATGGTGCGTAGGCTGGGAAACGGGGGCTGAAAAGGGAAACAAGGAACAGTCTATCAGGAATCTTGTGGGGGAGGTAAAGGCCATTTCTTGGAAAAAAGGGGGGGAAAACCTTCGCCCTGCTCCCAACCCCCCTGAAAAAAATAAACCCCTAAGCCCTCCTCACAGTGACTGCAGTCCAAACAGGGGTTTGGGACGGATCTTCGATCATTTTGGGGTTCTTTAAAACGTTGGGCTGAGTTTTTTTAAAACAGTTGAAACCGGTGGCCCTCCAACAGGGGGTTGGATGCAACGATTGAAAGTGCCGGGTGGGGACCTACCCATAAAGCGGGGAAACCCTTTTACCCAAAAACAGAGGTTAGGATGGCGATTTCCAAGCTGAAGAGGGGGAAAAAGCGCGGCATATTTTGGTTTATCCCGGGCTGAACTGCTAAAGGCTGGGGGTAAACCCCTTGGGCTGGGGGCCGCTTTACAATCCTGACTCCCTTTTGGGCAGTCTGGTACCACCCCCCCTCCCTTCTGGGGGGCGGGGGAAATCCCTTTTCGGGAAAGGGGGAAAGGGGGATCGAGGGGACTGTAGAAACTACCGTGGCATTACACTGCTCGGCAAAACCGGGGAAGGGTTCTCGCCACATTCTTCTGAAACGAATCCCCCAACCCCAACCTACTGAGGCACCAGAGCCCGGAGCAGTCGGGATTTACTCCTGGAAAGGTATACTACGCTTCGGGGAATTGGGGAACCCGTCGGATTTTTGGTCGGGGGTTTCCCTCGCACCCTTCATGGGCCTCAAAAAGGCGTTTGAACTGGGTTTGCATCGGGAATCCCCTAGGGGGATCCTGAGGCCAGGGGAAATTTCCCAAAACACAGTTTATTGGCCGATAGCAAGCCTCTATCGGGTACTAAAAATGCTGTAAATTTGGGGGGGGGGTTTATTTCAAACTTTTTCCCCCTGTTTAATTAGGGGTTGAGGAAAGGGTTTGTGTCCTTGCACCATCATTTTTTAAAACACGGGTTAGGGACTGGTTTAATGGGCAGAGCTACTGGGCCAAAGTCATTTGCGGAGCAACACTGGGGAATTTTAAGGCCCTCGGCCCCTTGATTTTTGCCGACGATGTTGCCATCCTATCAAAGCCCTTTGGGGGAGTCCCCTTGTGGCGGCTTTAGCATTTAGCAAGAGGCGCCCCCCCAAAGGCCCAAGAGTTTTCCGGGGACCAACCCGGGGGTTTTCCGGACTTTGGGGGCTGTTGGGGGAAACCCTTTTCCATTCGGACCCCATGCTTGCGGCGAGGAGTTAAGTCACAGAAATTTTTAAACATCCCTTTTGGTAGCGTAGTCCTTATCTCGGGGTTTTTGTCAGCCCGGGAAAAGCCCCGTAGACGGTTTTGGGGGGGAAAACAGGACCCAATGAACCGATCAACAAGACTTTTGGGAGAGGGTCGGTCCTATGCAAAAGGGAACAAGCTGCGGGGTTTTTCAAGGCCTTGTTTACTTCCAGTTTTGCTTATGGAAGAAAAACCCTGGACGCTACCAGTGCCTTGGGGTCTCGCCTTGATGCCTTTTGTAACAATCCCTTTTTCGTCGGATCGTGGGGTACATTTTGGCAGGACCACGGGTTCAACCGGCGGTTACCCGTTTTTAAAAAAACTGGCATGGGGCCGGGTTTCTTGCATAATCCCCGGGGTCGGCCCAAATCAGGGTTTTATGGGGCCCCTAGCTCCCTCCCCATGGACGGGCCCCGCCCATCAGGTTGTTTTCTCTGCGAGACAACCCCGGGGGGAGGAGACCTGTGGGACGTTCCCAGGGGAAAACCTGGCCCTTGGGAGCTCGACGAGACCTGTCGCGAGGGAAATTTGGGATGGGCCGGGTGCCTGCCTGGAGAAATCGCCTCGAGGGGGCCCCGGGGGCTGGAACGAAGGGGGTGGGGGGCCCAGCGCCCCCGTCGGCGTTAAACCCCTTGATGATGTGTGATGATATATACATAATGTGTGTTAAATATATAAAATAATATTTTTTTTTAGATTAAAGATATTTATATGGGGAATATAATGTATGGGGGGGCGGTTTCCCGGGGGTTTGAGCGGGCGGATCAAGGGCTGTCCCCGGGCGGGAAACTGAGTTCGAAGGTTTCCCAATCAAACCCGGGCCGGGGCGTTTTTTCCCCTTGGGGAAAGGGAAATTCAACCCCGATTTCCTACCCAGGGACGGATGGCCAAGCCAGCCCAAGTCATTGTGGTCCCAAGCCCGAAAAAGGAAGAGGAAGATTACCCAAAAAAAAGGGAACACCGGGCCCCTCTCCTGGGAAAAGGGAAATGGGGCCCCCCAACCGTACCACTCCAAGGGGCTTCACAAAAAAAGGAAAAAATGGGAATTAAGTTCATGCCCTGGGCCACGGCGGGTCAAATGAACCCCCCCGGGCCCCAAAAAAAAAAAAAAAAAAAAAAAAAAAAAAAAAAAAAAAATAAAATATATATAATATATATAAAATAATATATAAAATTTTATAAATAATACATATATAATGTAATTACTCTACATGTAAAACCTTTTCTTTAAAAAATATGGGAAAAAAATGTGTGTTTTGTGTGTGTGGGTGTGTGTGTGTATTTGTGTGTGTTTGTGTGTGTGTTTTGTAAAATGTTTTAATTTATATATTAAAAATTTTATATATATTATATTTTATATATATAAATATATATTTTGGGGGTTGTGTGTGGGGTGTGGTGTGTGTGTGTGTGGGGTTTTTGTCTCTGTGTGTTTTAGATGTTTTAATATATATAAATATATATTTTAATATATAATATATATAATATATATATATGTTATATATATATATATTTATATAGTGTGTGTTTTGTGTGTGTATGTGTGTGTGGGTGTGTGTGTGTTGTGGTTTTGTTGTTTAAAATTTTGTCGTTTTTGCGTTTGTTGTGGTGTTATGGTGGGTTTTGTGTGTGTTTTGGTGGGTTGCGTGTGCGGTACGTTTTGCGTGTGTGTGTGTGTGTGGTGTGTTTTGTGTGTATATATGGGGGATTTTTTTTAAAATTTTTTATACATATATATATAAATATTTTATATATATATAAAATTAAAATATAAAATACATTTTATCTAAATATATATAATATATAATATTATATATATATATATATAATAATAATATATATATTCGTTTTGTGTGTTTTCTGTGTGTGTTATATATTTTATATATATTTTTTTTTATATTTTAAAATATATATATATATATATATATATTTTATATATATCGTATTTATAGATAATTTTATATATATAATTTTTTTTATTTTTGGTGGTTTTGTGTGTGGTGTGTGTTTTGAGGGGGGTGGGTTTTATGTATTATATATATATATTATATATATTATTTTTATATATCTATATATTATATATTATTTTATATAATATATATATATATATTTTTATTAATTATTTACCTTTCGGGTTTTATATTTATATAAATATGTGTTAAAAATGGTGTGTGTGTTTTGGGGTTTTTGTATGTGTATAAAATAGTAATAATTAAAATATTTATATATATATATTATTATATATATATTTTAAAATAATTAATAATTTATATGTGTGTGTGTGTGTGTGTTGGGGGTGTGTGTGTTTGGGTGTGTGCGTGTGGTTTTTCTCTGTGTGTGGGAGATTTTATAAAATATATATATAAAATAATATATATATTATATATAAAATTATATAATTATATATTGTGTGTGTGTGGGTGTGTGTGGTTTTGTGTGGGTGTGTGTGTGGGGTGGGATGTGTGGGGTTTTGTGTGTGTGTGTTCGGGGTTTTGTGTGTGTGTGTGTGTGTGTATGTGTGTGTGTGTTGTGTGTGTGTTTGTGTGTGTGTGGTGTATTATTTTAATATATATATATTTTATATATATATATATAATATTATATAAATATATATTATATATTAAAATAAACGTGTAAATTTCAGTAAAAAAAATATTGGGGGTTTTGGGGCCCTTTCATGAGGAAAATGGGTTTCTTGTTTCTTGGGGGGCCCGGGAGGGGAAGAGGGGAAAAGCTCTAAAACGAAAAATATATAAAATATATATTATAAAATATAAATTTTTAAAATATATTAATATATATATAATATAAAATTATATATATATATATTATATTTATTAATTTTATATATATATATTATATGTACGTGTGTGTGGATGTATTGTGTGTTTTTTGTGGGTGTGTGCGTGTTTTAATAGATGATAGATTTAAAAAATAGAAAAGATGTAGATAAGAAAATATTTACGTTATATGTAATAATATATATACACATATAACATATATCATTTCCCTATGTATGTATAAAATGTATTAAAACCGCCTACACAAAACACACAAAACACACACACACACAAAACACCACACACACACACACCACCAACACCAACACAAAACACACCCGCACACACACCCCCCACACACACACCCCACACACAAATATATTAAAATATAACATATATAATATTATAATATATTTTAATTAATATATTACTATATATATATATATATATATATATTATAATATATATATAATATAAAATAATAGGGTTTTTACGTAAGGGGTTTTGTGTTTTATTTATATTTATTTATATATATATATATATTATATATATAATATAAAAAAAATAATGTGTGTTGGTGTGTGTGTGTGTGTTTGGGGATGTATATATATATATATATATATATATAATATTTTAATTTTATATCTATATAATATATTTTATAATATATAAAATATTTTAAAAAAAATATATGTACAAATGTTTTTATAACCAAAAAGTACAAAAATATAATATATATCTATATAAAATGATATAATATATATTTTATTTTTATATTATAAAATATTTTTATTATATATTTATATATATATATATATATATTATATATATATATATTTTTTAATTAAAATTTATATATATATATATATATAAAATATATTATATATATATATATACATTACAAAAATACTTTCAAATATTTTATAATATATATATTAATATATATATATATAAAATATATAAATTTTTAAAAATGTATATAAAATAGATAGATAGATAGAGAGAAGATAGTAGATAGATAGATAGATATTGTGTGTGGGTGGGGTGGGGTTGTGTGTGTGTGTGTGGTATGTATATAATAATATATTTTATAATAATATTTTATTTTATATATATATATATGTGTGTGTGTGTGTGTGTGTGGGTGTGTGTGTGTGTGGTGTGGTGTGTGGTGTGGTGGGGTGATTATATAAAATATTTTATATATATATATATTATATATAATAAAATATATGTTTTGTGT
>NC_051399.1:23406799-23411799 GCF_015228065.2 Penaeus monodon | reverse complement strand
AAAACCAAGGGTTTAGGAAATTTGGGGGAAATTTGTTGGAAAGTCGATGTTTAGGGCTGTGCCCTGTCTGGGGGTAAACATTGAGATCTTGGTGGCTTTTACTTATCTTGGGAGTGTAATGCCCAGCGACAAAGGGTTTTGACCGGGAAAATCACGCGACGGGCTCGGGCTTGCCTCGGGGGTAGGACTCCTCCCGTAGGGTATTTTGGGGCTGTCTATTGGATAGGAGGACTAAATTAGGCTCCCTTTAAAACGCTGGTGATCCGGTCTTATTCTACGGGGGTTTTGGGCCTGGACCCTGAACAAATTTCTCTGAAGGCCCGACTTTAAATCCTTTGGTACGAAGTGTCCCCTTCGCCGAATCATGGGGTATACCCGGAGGGGACAAATTTTCCAATCAGTCCCCGATTTTAAGACCTATTACCATTTTAAAACGTGACGCCAAAATTTAAAACTATGACATGTGACTGTTTTCCTGATGATGATTTTGACTTATAGGGTCATCTCCCAAAAGGGGTTGGGCCCAGGTTGGGAAGACCAAGGGGGAAAACCAAAGGAACTCTTGGCTGAAGTCGAAACAGATCCCGCCCAAATGTTTCTGGTGGGGAAGGAAAAGCTGCAAGGAAACTTGCTCGGAGGGACACCCCGGGGTGGGGCCAAAGGGGGCGCGACAAAACGCCAAAACCTTCGTATGCCCCCCTTATTTATGAATGATTCTGGGGTGTGTGTTTGTGCGTGTTGTGTGTGTGGGGTGTGTGTGGGGGTGTGTGTGTGGGGTTATGTGGGTGGTGTGTGTTGTACTTTTCCTTTCTTCTACTTTCCCCTTTTTATTAAAAAAATGGTTCCTCCTTTCCCCTTAAACCATTCTTACCCCCAGTGTATCACTTAAAACCCCAAAAACCTCCGCTAACATTCTACTTCGGGTCTCCTCCCACCCACTTATGCTTCTCTTGCGACCCTTTTCTTAAATCCCCCTTTTACACAGAGGGGGTTGTCCTTTTAAAACTTGCATCGAGGGCCTCCCTTTGACACCCAATTGGATCGGGGGCGAACCTTCACCAGGGAACCCACGTAGCTTCTTGAGCATTGTTCTCTCTCTTCTCTCTCTCTCTCCTCTCTCTCCCCCATTGCTCTTTTCTCTCTCGCTCTCTCCTCCTCCTCTCCCTCTCTCTCCCTTTTCCTCCCCCTCTCTCCTCTCCCTTTTCCCCAAATCTCTCTCCCCTCTCCCCCAAATCCCCCTCTCTTTTTCTCCCCCTCCCCCCTCTCCTAAACATTGCCTTCAAAACACCAACAAACCCCCCACCCCCACACACCCACCCAACACCCCATTTGTTTTTATTTTTATAATAATAATAATAAAAAGAAAAAAAAATTTTAATCTAAAACAACGAAAACAACAACCTATATTATATATATAATATTTTAAAATTTTTTTATAAAATATATATTTTTATATATATTTTATAAAGTTTTATATAAAAATTATTTTCAAAAATTTTAAAAATTTATTAATAAATAATATATATAAATATATATATATATAATAAAATAGAATTTTAGAAAAATAAAATTGTTTAAAAATACAAAGGGAAAAGGTTCCCTTCCTCGCAAAAGGGGTAAACAAAATTTTCCCCCCTGAAAGGAAGCGCCGGGAATTTTAAAAAAACACGTTTGTAGGGGGAGGAGGAAGAAAAAGGCAGACAGGGGCAAGCCCCACAAGGGCCAACTCAACCACCTTGTCCTCGGGGGGCTCCCCGGGGGGTTTAAAATCTATCTTCAAAAATAAACCAGCAAGCTAAAACCCCTTTTTTATTGACCCCCCCAAGTCCATCTCACTTTTCGCTCACATTTGGGTAAAAACGGTGGGTCCCCTCCTCTCTTAAAAGTTCACATTTGGTGGGTTGGGGCGGGGTCTTTTGCTTTCACAAAAACAAAAACACAAGGGAAACCACTTTTTATAAATATACTATACATATACATAAAAAAAATTATATTAAAACATATATATAATATATGTTGGGGGTGTGTGTGTGTGTTGTGTGTGTGGTTTTGTGTGTGTATAAATTAAAATATATATTTAAATTTTTTTTTAAATATATATATATAAAAAGATTATTTTATTAATTTAATAATATTACATATATATACATATAAAAGCATAAATAATAAATAAAAATATATATATATTTTTTATATATATATATATTATATAAAATACATTTTATATATATATATAATATTATATATATATATATATAATATATATATAAAATATATATACATGTGTGTGTGTGTGGTGTGTTTTGTGTGGTTTTATATACATATATTGTATATAATATTATATATATATATATAAAATATATAAAAAATATATATATATTATTATTATATATACATATATATTATATTATTATTAAAATATTTTATTTTATGTATGTTAAAGTTATATATATATATAAATTTTTATATTTTTAATTATCTATTTATATATATATATATTAAAGTTGTATTATTATATTTATATATATATATCTTTTATCCTTTAAAATATTTTCTTTTTAATATTATATTATATTTTATATTGTAAAATAACTAAAATTTTTATTTTTAAAATATTTTATTAATTTTCTATATATAATAAAAAATTAAAATAATATATATAATATACATATAATTTTATGTAAAATATTTGTGTGTGTATTTATATATATATATAAAAATATTATATAGGATAATATAGTTTTATATATTAAGTATGTATAAATATATTTACATTTTATAAACATATTATATGCATAAGATTTTAAAAACAAAAAAATTTTATACATAAAATATAAAATACATGTTAAAATATATTAATAAAAATATAAAATATAATATATATTATATATATAATATTAATATATATTTAAATTTTATATATTTTATATAAATATATTATATATTTTATGTATTATATGCCCATATAAAATTTTTATATAAAGTGTTTATATATTATAAGTATAAAATTTTATATATTTATTATATATATTATATATATAAAATTATGTGGTGTGTGTGTGTGTGTGTTTTGTGTGTGTGTATATATATTTATATATTATATATATATTATTTTTATATATAATAATATATTATTGTATGTATATATATAAATAAAATTTTATACATATTATATTATACAAAATATGCAAAATATATATATTATTATATATATAATAAAATATAGTATATATATTTGTATATAAATTATATATATATATATAAAATAAAATATATAAATTTATTTTAATTAATTTTTTTTTTTTTTTTTTTTTTTTTTTTTTTCTGTAGGTTCATTCGGGCCGCCGTGGTCAAGATGTGATACTTAAATTGTAGTTTCATGTTGTGTGCTTTTGAGGGGTACGTGTAGGTCCCCGTTCCTTTCCACGGAGAGGCCGTGTTCCTTTTTTTTTAGTAATCTTTCTCTCTTTTTATCCGGGTTTGGGGGCCCAGCACTGACTTGGGCTGGTTTGGCCACCCAGTGCTGGGTGGGAAATCGAGGTTAAGTTCCTTCCCCAAGGGGAAACAACGCGCCGGCCGGTGACTCGAACCCTCGAACTCAGTTTGCCGTCGGACAGTGTTGATTTCGACGCTCTAACCATTCGGCCAACAGGGGCCCTTGCGATCAGGGGCTTCCGGGTTTTTTTGGAAATTTAGACGGTGGTTTGCCTTTGCCTTCCGCCGGTGTTCTTTTTTTTTTTTTTTTTTTTTATCTCTATTTACCCTGCACTGCTTGGGCTGGCTTTCCCAAAGCGGCTAGGCAGGCAATCGAGGTAAAGTTCCTTCCCCCAAGGGGAACAACGCCCCGGGCCGGGTGCCCCAACCCTCAAACCCAATTGCCTCGTGACGCGGGGTCCCCCTCAAACCTTGGGCCACCGGGCCCCCCATATATTAATAAAATTGTGTATATATATACATATATATATTATAATATATATATATAATATAATATTGTTAATATTATTATATATAATATTTATTATATATGTATGTATTATATACATATATATATATATTAATATATATATATATATAATATATATTTTTATAATATTATATATATATATTAAAATATATATATTATAAAATATATATAATTTTTTATAAAATTGTATATATATTATATATTTATATTTTTTAAAAGTATAAAAATATATATATACATATATCCCCTTTTATGCATAAAATATATAATTAATTATATATATAAATATATAAATATATAAATATATTTTACATATAATACTACGGGGTTAATATTTTAATAATATTATATATATATATATGTATATAAAATTTTATATTTTATTAATACATGCACATAAATATCTATATATATGTATTATAATATATAATATATTTTATATTATATTTTTATAATATATATTAATATATATTAATATATAATATATTAATATAATATTTTTATCTAAAATTATATATATTATATGTATTTTCATAAATTATATTATTTATTAAATTTAATATATATTTTAAAAATTAATTAATTATATTATATTATATATATATATATAAATATATATGTATAAAAAGGTATATGTATATATTTCTTTAATACATATATATAAATATATACATATTTTTATATATATATATATATATTTTAAAATTTTAAAATATATAATATATATAATAATTGTGTATATATATATTTATGTAATATTATATATTTATATATATATAATATATATAATACATATCATATATATACACAATATATTACAAAAAAATATATATATACATTTTTAAATTTTAATATTATTATAATTATTATTATTATTCATTGCTATCATTATTACTCCCATTGCTTTTATCATTATTATTACTGTTATTATTATCATTTTTACTGTTTAATTAAAATATAATTATTTTTATTACATTATTATTATGTTTATCATCATTACCTTTTTTTCACTTTTTTCGTGATTACTGTTTTTATC
>NC_051399.1:23396799-23401799 GCF_015228065.2 Penaeus monodon | reverse complement strand
ATGGTTTGGCTGAATGGTAATCGAGTCTTGTGTCACTCCATGATGCGTAGGGCTCAGACACTGCTGAGAAGGGACAAGGAACAGTTCAGGAATCTTGCTGAGGAGGCGAAGGCCATTTCTTGGTAAACGACCTTCGCCCTGCCTACCAAGCCCTGAGAAAGAAGACTGCAGTCTGACCAGCGGATGGACGGATTATCTCAGATCATGTTGGGGTTCGTGAACGTTGGGCTGAGTATTTTGAACAGTTGTACCAGGTAGACCCTCCAACAGTTAGCTTGGATGCAAGCCCCCTAGTGTGTCACAGTACCTTTGCCGGACCCAACCATCAGTGAGGAACCTCCTACCCTAACATAGGTTAGGATGGCGATTTCCAAGCTGAAGAATGGGAAAGCTGCAGGCATATGTGATATCCCTGCTCAACTTCTAAAGGATGGGGGTGAACCTATGGCTCTGGGCCTGCTACATCCCTAGATTGCCATCTGGCGTCTGGTACCGTCCCCCTGACCTGCTGAGGGCATGGTCATCCACTCTCTGGAGTGGAAAGGGGATCGTTGGGAATGTAGCAACTAAGACCGTGGCTTACACACTGCATAGCATACCAGGCAAGGTTTCTCGCCCACATTCTTCTGAAACAGATCTGCAACCACCTACTGAGGCATCAGAGACCGAAGCAGTCTGGATTTACTCCTGGCAAGTCCACAATGACCGAATAATAGTGCTTCGAGTAATTGTGAAATGCTGTCGTGAGTTTGGCTATGGGTTGTTTTTGCAGCCTACATCATCGACCTCAAAAAGGCGTTTTGCACATCGGTGGCCTGTGAAACGCTATGGGCTCCCTGAAACACAGGGAATTCCTGATGAATTATTGCCTAATAGCAAAGCCTTTATACTGGTACTGAAAGTGCCGTAAAGTGTGGTGGTGGCTATCGAACTTCTTCCCTGTTATTCAGGGGTGGGAAGGCAAGGCTGTGTCCTTGCACCAACACTTTTCAACACCTGTATGGACTGGATAGATGGGCAGAGCTACTGAGCCAAATATTGTTGAAGCAACACTGGGTAATATCAAGGTCTCAGACCTTAATTTGCTGATGATGTTTGCTATCCTATCTGAGTCCCTTGAGTCAACGGTGGCGGCTCTTAATGCATTTAGCAATGTGGGCGAAGCCCTTAGGGCCTAGATGGTCTCCTGGACAAAGACCAAGATTCAGGACTTGAGGGCCTGTTATGGGAACCCGTCCAGTCGATCAATACTGCGGTGCGGTCGGTGAAGTTACAGAGAGTTTTACATACCTTGGTAGCGTAGTCCATACTCATGAGGTCTGTTAGACCCAAGAATTCAATATACGGATTGGTCTACAAAGGAGCCATGAACTCGATCAAAAAGCGTTTGGGATCTCGGTACCAATGCAGAAGGACCAAGCTCGTGTCCTTCGAGGCCTTGATACTGCCATTTTGCTCTGATGGCAGCGAACCTGGACGCTATCCAGTGTCCTTGGAAACTCATCTTGATGCCTTTTGTAAACAAGTCCCTTCGTGGATCATGGGTAACCAGTCGGCAGGAACACGTGTCCAACCGACGGTTACACCGTGAGACTTGGCATGGGACCTGTTACTTGCATAATCCGGGATCGCCAACTCAGGCTATATGGGCACCTAGCTCGTCTCCCGGTGGACGACCCTACCCATCAGGTCCTGTGGGACGACCCAGGAGATCATGCCTTTGGCAACTCGACGAGACCTGTCACAAGGAATTAGAGATGGACCGTGGGCCTGCCTGGAGATTCGCCACGATGGACCCTCGTTGGCTTGGAAGCGAAGGGTGATGCGGCCATGCGCCCCCGTCGGCGTTACCCCTTGATGATGATGATGATGAATGATATATATTATTTTTATTATTAATGTATTATCTGTAATACATTATATTATATATATATATATATATTATATATATAATATTATATATTATTATATATATATCATGTAATATATATACTAATGGATATATGCCATATAATATATATATTATATATATATATATAATATGCCATATATAATAAGGTATATATAAACATTATATAAATATATATATATATATGCCTATATTATATCCTATATATATATATATATTACTATATCTATATGTATCTAATCTCTATGTCTTATATCTACATAATCTATATGCATATAATATATATCTATATATATATATATATTTAACTTAAATATATAAAATATAATATATATCATATTATGGTATATTAAAATACTATATATATATCGATATATAGATCTATATATATATATATTATATCATATAATATACATATCATGCATATTATATAATATATATATATATCTATAGATATATATATCCCCCGTCTATCTATGCATATATATATATATATATATATTAAAAATAAAATTTTAAAAATATATAATATAAAATTTATGATTTATTATATAGAAAATTATAAATTTTATATATATTATTATATATAAAATAAATTTTTTGGTTTTTTATATATATATTTACCTAAATTTAAAATATTATAAATTTATTTTAATATATTATCCCTATTATATATTATTATATATTATTTATATATATTATATAAAATACACATGAAGTATAGTGTGTAATAATGCATGTAATTTTATTTTTACGGGTGTGTGTAGTATATGCTGTGTGTGTATATGAAATTAATTATATTAATATATAATATATATATATAAATATATATTATATAATATATAATTTATATATAACACACACACACAGAAAGGAGGAGAAGATACCAAACGACACACCCACTTAAGCTTTCACCACTGTTGCATGCATGTATGACAACCCAGACATTTTTAGTGCAATATATGAAAACCCCTTTTTCTTGTCGTCTCATCTAAAACCCCATTATAACTTTTAATCTCCCCCCCCTAAACCTACCCCCCTACCCCCCCCCCTCCCCCCCCAACCCTCCCCCCCCCCCCTTCCCCCCTCCCCCCCCCCCCCCCTCCCCCCCCCCCTTCTCCCCCCGGGCCGCTCAAAAAGTGTTTTGTTCCCCAAATCCGTCCCTCCCTTTTCTCGCGTTCCATTTTGGGGACCTGCCTTTTTGCCGCGGTTATACAGGCACGCACAGAGACTCCCCCCGTTTGCATTTTCGTTCGATATTAACCGGCGTATAAGAACGAATGAAGATGGGGGTTTGGCGGAGAGGGGGAGAAGAGAGAGGGAGAGAGAGAAGACGAAGAGGAAGAAAGAGAGAGGAGAGGAGAGAGAGAGAGAAGAGAGCGGGAAAAGGTGGTAGGAAAGGATGCTCTCGGGGCGGGGGGAGTCTGGTAATAAAAAGGGGTTTGGGGGGGGGGTGAAGATAGGAAGAAGGGGGGTGGGATGGGGAGCGAAAAGGTTGGGTTTGGGGAGGGGGAAGGGGGGGATGGGGGAAAAGGGGTTAGGAGTGAGGAGGGGGATGTTACTTATAGTGGGAGGGAGAGGGGGGCGTTAGTAAGTTAATAAAGGGGGAAAAGGAGAAGAGAGGTGGGGGAGGCAGGGAAAAAAGAGGGGAGGGGGGCGAAGGGGGGAGAAGGAGAGGCAGGGGGGGGAGGCTGCAACGGGGAAGAATTACAAAATAATCTGCCCCTTCTCTACTGTGTTACAATGAACATCCTGCTCACTCTTTTTTTCTATTCTTTTTGTAGGTAAATTTTCATTTATTAAAATAACCCCTTATCGAATTCTTACTTTTTTTTTCCTTAACTATGCCATCATCATTTTAGTATCTTTAGATTTAATATAAATCAATATGTTTTTACCTTTCATTATCCAAACGTCATCTTATTTTTTATTATTATTACTGTCATTATTTTTGTTTTATTTTTATAAAACAAATTTTTTTATATTACATATTTTCAGTGCGTTTCATATTAGTAGTATGTATCATACTTTATCTTTTCTTATTATCTTATCATTATCTTTACCTTATTTTTTTATATTTCCATTATCATCATTTTCATCATTTCATCTCCTTACAAAATCATTTTTATTATCTTCCACAATAAATTTCTTTAAATTTTTATTATTATTTTTTGAATTATTATATAATATTTTAAATTTTTTCACATTATTTTTAGGGTTGTAGTAGTATAGTATGTGTAGTATGTTATTATTATTATTTTATTATTATTATTATTATTATTATTATTATCGTTATTTTCTTTATTTTATCTTTAATTACATTTTTATTATTAATTTTGTTTTTACTAATTATTTTTAATTTTTTTATTATTATTATTTTTTTTTATCATTATTTTTTTTACTATTTACTATTAATATTTTTATTTTATTATTAATTTGTAATTTAAAATAAAAACAATTTTTTATTTAATTTAATCATTCATCTCTCATTATCATCATCTTTTTATTTTATTTTATTATTTCTTTTATATTATTTTTATATTTTATTTTTATTATCTTTTTTATTATTTTAAATTTTTTTATTATTATTATTTTATTCATATTATTTCATTGTTGTTGTTATCATTATTTTTAAATATTTTTTTAAATTTTTTTTTTATTGTTAAAATAATATAGAAAAAAATAAAATAAATAATAATAATATAATAAAAATAATAATAAAATAAAAAATAATAAAAAAAGTGTGAGTTTTATTTTTAATTATTTTTATTTTCATTTTTTTTATTTTATTTTATTATTAATTATTTTTTTTTTTATTATTTTGTTATCATTATTGTTATTATTATTTCAAAATTTTTTTTGTTTTATTATTATTATTTTTATTTATTATTATTTTATTATTATTTCAAATTTTTTATTTTTTTTTATTATTAAATTTATCCTTATTATTTTTATTTTTACATTTTGTATTATTTTTATTATCATCTTATTTTTTATTTCATCACTTTTATTATTAAAATTTGTATTAACATTTTCTTTTATTATTATTATTTTATATTTTTATCATCTCATATTTAAATTATTGTATTAT
>NC_051399.1:23386799-23394299 GCF_015228065.2 Penaeus monodon | reverse complement strand
AAAAAATCCAGAGGGAAAAAGAGGCACCTCTTCTTTGGTGTTTCCAAATAATTTTTTGCGTTTTTTTTTAGTTAACCCATTTTTGTTTTGGGCTTTGCATTTTTATGTTTTTGTTCTGTTTCTTTTTTTTTTTTAGCTTTTTTCCTTTGGATTATTGTGTAACGATTAAAAATAAATATAATATAAAATATAAATAAAATTTTAATATAATATATTATATATTATATAGATGTATGTATGATATATATGATATATAATTTTTTTTTTTTTTTTTTTTTTATTTTGACATTTCATTAAAACAGATTTTTAATTTAGAAATGTGCAAAATAAGCATTAGTTTTTGCCCATGTTGGAAACAATTGTACTGAGCTTTTACCCTTTTTGAAAATGTTTTTGTATTTTGTAAAAGGGATTTCACGCCATTTGTCCGAATTAAAAGGGCATAAATATCGAATTTAAAGAAAATTTAAAAGGGTAGTACTGCTAGAACACCTTTAAATAAGCGAGAGTATGATAACTAGGGTTTACATTTGTTTAAGTTTTTGAATCATCTTTACAAAATTTCTTTTTAAACACTACTGTTTTTCTGTCACCCAAAACCCCCTTAGGGACCCGCTTAATCGGCGACGTGGGAACTTTTATATCCTATTTTGTTTAGAAATGGCGCTTTGCCAATGCTTTTTTAATTTTTCATAGAGGCTTTTTTAATGTTACATTTTCATTTCGTCTTAAATTTGAAGACTTTTTATTCAATGTGTTTGAATAGCTTTGTAGTTTTTTTTTTTTTTTTTTTTTTTTTCGATACTTTGTTTAACAGACATAATTTCATTGAATCAGGCGCAGTGTGTGTGTGTGGTGTGTGTGTGTGTGTGTGTGTGGTGTTGGATGTGGGTTTTTGTTGTGTGGTGTATGCTTCTGATGGTGTGTGTGTGTGTGTGTGGTGTGTGTGTGGTGTGGTGGTGTGGTATGCGTGCGTGCATGTGTGTGTGTGTGTGTGTGTGTGTTGGGGTGTGTGTGTTGGATCTATTAATGTTATATATATATATATAAAATTTATAATAATATATATATTATTATGTGTGTGTGTGTGTGTGTGTTGGGGTGTGGGTGTGTGTGTGTGGGCGGTGGGGTGTGCGTGCGTGCATTTTTAGGTGTGTGTGTGTGTGTGTTGTGTGTGGTGTGTGCTCAGTATGTTTGTGTGTGTTTTATTTTTTATAATATATATATAATATATAAAATATATATATAATTTATATATTATATATATATAATATTATATATATATATAAAATATATATGTGTGTGTGTGTGTGTTGTGTGTGTGGTGTTGTGTGTGTGGTG
The DNA here is from genome assembly GCF_015228065.2 of Penaeus monodon. Lineage (NCBI taxonomy): Eukaryota > Metazoa > Arthropoda > Malacostraca > Decapoda > Penaeidae > Penaeus > Penaeus monodon. Next base: position 23,392,958 of record NC_051399.1, on the reverse strand, counting down.
TGGGTGGGGTGGTTGTGGTTTGTTTTTGTGTGTTGGTGTGTGGTGTGTATGTGTATTAGTATATAAAATATTATATATATATTATATATATAAATTTTGTAATATAATATATTATATTAAAATATATATATTGTATATATATATTATAAATATATATGATGGGTATAAATTTTATATATAATAAATTATATATATATAAATAAATTATATATATTTATAGATAATAGATGTAGATAGATAGAAGAAACAAAGTATATATAATGGACACACACACAACCACACACACACCACACACACACACACACAACACACACACACACCATATATATATATATATATATATATATATATATATAAAATTATTATATATATAATATTATATACAATAATATATATATATATATATAAATATATATATTATACATATAAATTAATATTATATATAAAATATTAAAATTATTATTATAATATAATATATTTAGATGTATAGTATGTGAATTTAATATATAAATATAGATAGATAAAAAGATAGATAGACAGATAGATAGAAATAGTAATGTATTGTATATGTTTACGTAATGTCTATATAAAAATATATAAATTTTAATATATATATATATATATATATTATATATATGTATGTAATTTTAAAAATTTTATAATATATATAATAATATTGTGTGTGTGTGGTGGTTTTTGTGTGGTTTGTGTGGTGTGTGTGTGTTGTGTGTGTGTGGGTGGGTGTGTTGTGTGTGTGTGGGTATAAATGACAAAACCAGGCCTCCCGGTTTTACCCGGAGTGACCTAGGTTCGAGGCCGGCAGGGAGGAGTTATATCAATGAGCATTGCATTATATGTTTTTGTGCCCTGGCCCTCCCCTTCTACTATTACTATCTATCAATATATATATATATTAAATTTTGTATATTATATATATATATATATATATATATATAATATTATATTATATATATATATATATATTTATGGTATGTGGGTGTTTGTGACCTCTGTGTCTCCTCCTCTTTTTCTATCTTCGTATATGATATATGCGTGTGTGTGGGGTGTGTGTGTGTGTGGTGTGGTTTTGTGTGTGTGTGTGGGGTGTGTGTGTGGTGTTGTGGTGTGGTGGGGTGTTTTTGGTGTGGGTTTTTATGTGGTCGTAGGGTGTGTGGTGGTTTTTTTGTGGTTTTTGTGGTGGTATGCAGTACTGTATGTGTGTGGTATACACCACACACACAACACACTTGTAATACATACACAACCCTGCATATACTATACAGATAGATAAAAAATAGAAGAGGAGCACGAGGCCCCCAAACACACACACCCACACACACACATTACATATAAGATAGATAGATAGATAGAAAGGAGTAGACAGAGGCCCAAAAATTGTTTTAAAGGTCATCATAATATAACCTATAATTTTTTAAATTATAGAAATACTGAATTTTGCATCAGATTTCTCAGTTATACGACATACACAGGGTTGCGAAAAAAATTTGATTTACCAATACAGCAAGGGCTGAGTGACCTTCGAGCTTTGTAATTTAAAACCTTTTTGTTTCCCAAAATTTGAATTAGTATCGGCAGTGACAAAAATGATGAAACGCTTTTGTGATTTTTTTCCCCTTTTCTCAGGCAAAATTAAAGGAAAAAAAAAATTGTGCAAAATTAGCGTCACCAATCCCTTTGAAAAAACAGTACGATTATTAGTAGGAAATCCCAAAATACCTTTCTGTCACTTCAGAGGAAATTTAACAGCGCTAATTATTTTTGTGCGCCCTTTTGCATCAATCTCTTTTTCATTTATCTCAATTTCAGTTGTAATTTCGACGCAAAGGGAGCAATTTAGGTAATCCGTTTCTTGACAATTTTGCTTATTAACCAAATTAATATGAATAAAATTTAAATATATATATATATAATTATATATATATATAATATATATAATATATATATATAATATGTATATATATTTTTATAATATATTTATTTATTTATTCATCTATTATTTATTTATTTACACACACACACACACCACACACACACCCAACACACACCCCACAACACGCACACACACACACAACACATAATATATATATATAAAATTATATTATAATATATATATATATATATATATATTATATATATATATATATGCTATAAAAAATACATATGCATAATATTTTTTTATATGCATACTTTATATATGAAAATCAGCACGCGTGCACACACATCGCGCGCATATGAGCTTGCGTGTGCATAAACGCACACAACGGATTTTCATACTTAGGTAAGCCTAACCTAGATATTGTAGCGGTAGTCTGTTGTTTGATATGGTAGTGGGTTAGGAACCACAAAAAATAATTACGTAACCAACTACTCCCCTGACGAAGGATTCCGGGTCAGCCACCCCAGTGTAAAGACCCAACGAACTACATTATGTCAACATGGGATCAAGTAGTTCGTCAAACACCGCATCGGTGGTGGCACAAAAGAAAAAAAAAAGAAAAAAAGAAAAAAAGGAAAAAGAAAAAGAAAAAAAAAAAAAAAAAAAAAAAAAAAAAAAAAAAAAAAAAAAAAAAAAATATATATATATATATATATATATATATATATATTATATATAATAAGTATGAATATATGTATGTAAAGTATAATAAAATATATATGTATATGTATTGTATATATATATACACATATATGTATGTGTGTGTATACACACACACAGCAACACACACACACACACACCCACACACACATATATATAATATATTATAATATATATATATAATATATATATATATATATAAAATAGACATATATATATATATTATATATATATATATATATATTTTATATATATATATAATATATAAGATATAATAATAGAACATATATATATGTGTGTAAAATATGCATACATATACATATATATATATATTTTATATATATATAATATTTTATTATATATAATATATAGATATTATATATAAAGTATGGGATATATATATAATATATATATATATAGAAAATATATATATATATATATTTGTATTGTGGGGGGGGTGTACATATATATATATATAGTATATAGTATTAATATAATATATAAAATATATATTATATAGCTATATATATAGAATATTATATATATATATATATAATAATATATATATGTGTGTTTTGTTGTGTGGTGTGTGTGTCTGTGTGTTGTGTGTGGTATGTGTGTTTGTTTGTGTGTGTGTGTGTGTTGTGTGTGTTTTGGTGTGGTGTGTTTGTGTGGGTGTGGTGGGGGTGTGTGTGTGTGTGTATGTGTGGTGTGGGGTGTGTGGGTTGGTGTGTGTGTATCTGTGTTTATTATCTTTGTATTATAAACCCACACACACACCCACACACCCACACACCCACCTTATAATATATATATAATATAATATATTATATTATAAAATATATATATATAATTATAATTATTATGTGTGTGTGTGTTTGGTGTGTGTGTGTGTAGGTGTGTGGTGTGTAAATACAACACACACACACACACCACCCCACATATATTATATTATATATATATATGTATATATACTATATATAATATATATATATTTTATATATATATTATAATATTTTATTATATATAATATTTATTTATGTCTATCTTATATGTATTCCAACCCTATCTATGAAAGTAATTGAAAGGAAGTTTCCTGTACGTAAGTTTCTCAAAGGCAGGACGTCCTAAAAACCCATCAACCATTGAATGCAAAGGGTAATCCGCTCTCGTAGAATAGCCCACAGGAAGTAGCTTCGTAGAAGACAAATATTTGGTTCGAGTTTCCGTTGTGGTCTGAGGTGAATGTGCCCTGTGTGGGCCTTATTCGCCTAAATCCCCATTTTTCGTTACGAAGAGCAGGAGTAATTCATGCTGACTCGCAACTCGGGTTGGCGCGCGAGTCTACAGTAGGAGTGTTCTTTTATTTATGTAAATTTGATAAGGTAAATTGATCTCAGTTAGTTTAGAAATTTATAGTTTATCGAAAAAAAGGATAAAAATTTATCTAATAATGTTACCCATTTCCGGTACCTGTATATATATATATATATATATATATATTTATATATATATATATATATTATTTATTATCTATATTATATATATGTATATATATGTTTTATCTTATATACATTCTTAAAAAGAAAATATCAGATGTTATTATTACATTTTTTTAGCATTTTTCATCATCATTATCATTGTTATCTTAACATTATCATTATACAACATTATCCCCGTATAGTATTAGTATTATTGATATCACTACCAGTATTATTATTGTTATCATCATTATTCATATTTATATTACTATTGTTAATATTGTTTTCAGTAGGACTATAACAATTATTCTGATTGTTATTATTGTTATTTTTATCATTATTATTACCATTATTACTGATGTCGCTATCATTATCATAATTGTCATCACTATTATTATTACTATCATTATTGTTATTATCATTAATAATATCTTCATTAGTATTTTATTATTATCTTGATGATGATTTTTATCATCATCATCATCATTATCATCATATCATATTTTCATCATCATCTTTCATATATATCATCATCATCATCATCATTATCATTATACATTATCATTATCATTATTATTATCATTATAATTATCATCATCATTATCATTATCATTATCATTATCATTATCATTATCATTATCATCATCATTATCATTATCATTATCATTATCATTATCATTATCATCATCATTATCATTATCATTATCATCATCATCATCATCATCATCATCATCATCATTGCTATTATTCTTCCTTCATTAAGATCATGGGATCCTTTTTTTGCCTCGCATTTCTTGTAAGGTCTCGGAAATCTCACATCTGATTCAGCAATAATCAGACTATACCAGGTATTTTCATAAGATTGCGCTACTGACAGGGAAGATAAATCATTTGTGTATCTTTACACATATCTTCGCAGACGTGATTTAAAAAAAATAGTGATTTAGTCTTTTTTGTTCTAACCTTTTGGGATTGTAATAAAACAAATACATACTACTCGTTTTTTCCATTACCCGGACTCTATCTGTAAGGCTAATTAACGTTGATACTTCAATAGATTATTTCGATAAATAAAAACATTTTAGTTCCCTGCAAAATTCTTCCCCGGGTATTTTTTGTGTTTGACTATTTGCCACGAAGGTTTTTAAGTTCACCATAACTTCTCAAAAAAAAATCTTAAACCATCTGATACTTTCCCAACGCATAGACTTGAGAGTAGATTCGCTCTTGTTCGCAAAACATGTCACACAAAGTGACATGCTTGTTATAAACACACACACACACAAGCCGCGAGTGTGTGTGTGTGCGTGTGCGTGTGCGTGTGCGTGTGCGTGTGCGTGTGCGTTGCGTGTGCGTGTGCGTGTGCGTGTGCGTGTGCGTGTGCGCGGTGTGTGTGTGTGTGTGTGTGTGTGGTGCTTGTTTGTGTTTGTTATGTGCGTGTGTACACACTGACATACTCTAATTGTATTTACGTATCCACTGATTTATTAAGCTGTATAGAAACACCCTTAGAAACACAAATTACCGATATAGAAATAAACTGAAAACTACAGTCACATCATAGCCACTGTACCTATAGATATATTTGTGCACCAACTGCATTAGACTGGCGAGTGGAAACGAAACCTAACTTTCACTTCCCTTTCAAGCTAATGCATTCACACCTCTCTGAAGATCCCCATATCGAGTATTCACTTTTATGGTTAAAATCGCCGTAAGCCATTTAAATATTCATGCGAGAAAATGCCATTAATTCTCCTTCAAACAACGGAGAGGGGTAGGCAGGTTCTAGATTTATGCATAGAGTGGAATTTGCATATTCTACAGAGGGAACCTTCGAACGTTCCCGCTCCGCCAGGGCTGTGATTGGAGGCTGATGGCGGGTGACAATAGAAAACGGAGCTTCTAATGGTGCCAGATCAGAAAACGGGAAGGAAGTGATGTATCTCTGGCGCCTAGAGATGTATTTCAATTAATAGCGAGGAACCACGATATATCGACTCACACACACCGCTGAGCCGGAAAATTTGTTCAGGAGAAGCATGTGAGAGATGGTGCGGG
>NC_051399.1:23383999-23386699 GCF_015228065.2 Penaeus monodon | reverse complement strand
AATATTTAGGGGGAAAAAAAATTTTTTTTAATAATATTAAAAAATATATAATTTTTTTTTTCCCAAATTTTTTTTGGGTTTTTTTTGGGGGGGGGGTTTTTTTTGTGTGTTTGTTTGGGGTTGTTTGTGGGTGTGGGGGTGGGGGGTGGGGGGTTTTGGGGGTGGGGGTTTTTTTGGGTTTTTTTTTTGGGGTTTGGTTTTTTTTTTTTTTTTTTTTTTTTTTTTTTTTTTTTTTTTTTTTTTTTTTTTTTTTTTTTTTTTTTTTTATATTATATTATAATTAATTTTTTTTTTTTTTTTTTTTTTTATATAAATATAAAATATATATATATATAAAATTTATATATATATATATATATATAAAAAAAACACACACACACCACACAACACACACACACACACACACACACACACACACCCACATTTAAAATAAAAATATAAAAATTATAAAAATTATAATATTTATATATATATAATAGATATAGAGAGAGAGAGAGAGAGAGAGAGAGAGAGAAGAAGAGAAAGGAAGAGAGAGAGAGAGGAGAGCTATAGACTATGACGAATGAACAGATATAGATATAAACATACTTGTAGATTGACAGATTAATATATGTATATGGAGATAAAGTAGACAGGTAGGGAGATGCACAGGCATATGCAAAGGCAGACAGATCAACAAACAGAAGCACCGAAAGGTTTGAAATGTAAAAAGGGGGAAAATAGTTTCGAAGCCACTAAAAAAATTTTTCGAACTTTCCCCACCATCTCTCACATCTTCTCCGAAAAATTTTTTCCGGCTCAGCGGTGTGTGTGAGTCGATAACGGGGTTTCCTCGCTTTAATTTAAAATACACTCTAGGCCAGAATCCACTTCCTTCCCGTTTTCTGATCTGGCACCATTAAAGCTCCGTTTTCTATTGTCACCCGCCATACCTCCAATCACACCCCTGTCGGAGGGAACGTTCAAGGTTCCCTCTTAGAATATGAAAATTCCCTCTTGAAAAATCAAACCTGCCTCCCCCTCTCCGTTGTTTGAAGGAAAATTTAGGCTTTTCTCGCAGAATTTTTTAAATGGTTTTAGGGCGATTTTAACCATAAAAGTGAATATCGATAGGGGGGATCTTCAAGAGGTGTGAAGCATTAGCTTAAAGGGAAGTGAAAGTTAGGTTTCTTTTTCCACTCGCCAGTCTAATGCAGTTGGTGACACAGTATCTATGGGTCATGGCTATGATGTACTGTATTTTTTAGTTTATTTCTATACGGTAAATTTTTGTTTCTAAGGGTGTTTCTATAAGCTTAAAAAATCAGTGGATAGTAAATACAATTAGATATGTCATGTGTACACACGCCATAAAAAACCCAAAAAAGACACAAAAAAAAAAAAACCCCCAAAACCCCCACCAACCCCCACCCACCGCAACGCACACGCACACGCACACCAACACAACCAACCACACCACACACACAACACACAACACCACACACACACACACACAACAACCCCAACCACACCCACGCAAAACGCACACGCACACGCACACGCACACTCGCGGCTTGTGTGTGTGTGTGTTTATAACAAGCATGTCACTTTGTGTGACATGTTTTGCGAACAAGGCGAATCTTCTCAATCATCTTGGGAAAGCATCAGTGGTTTAGATTTTTTTTTTAGAATTTTTGGTGAACTTAAAAACCTTTGGGCAAAAAGTCAAACCAAAAAATACCGGGAAAATTTTTTCAGGGAAAAAAAAATGTTTTTTTTTTACGAAATAATTATTGAAGTATCAACGTTAATTTGCCCTTTCATATAAGTCCGGGTGTGGAAAAAAAAGAGTAGTATTATTTTTTTTTATTACAATCCCAAAAAAGGGTTTAAAAAAAACAGACTAAAAACGCTATTTTTTTTTAAAAATCACGTCTGCGAAGATTGTGTAAGATACCAAATGATTTATCTTTCCCCGTCAGTAACGCAAACTTAGAAAAATACCTGGTATAGTCTATTATTGTGATCAATGTGAGATTTCCGAGACTTCAAGAAAAGCGAGGAAAAAAAAGGGCCCCTGATCTTAATGAAGAAGAATAAAACAATGATGATAATGATAAAAGAAAGTGATTGATGAAATGTAATGATAATGATAATGATAATGATAATGATAATGATAATGATAAAATAAAGATAAAGATAAAGATAATGATAAAAGATGATGATGATGATGATGATGATGATGATGTGATGATGATGATGATGATAAGATGATGATAAAAAACATCATCAAATAAAAAAAAATACTATAAAATTTATTAATGAAAAACAATAATGAAGTAATAATAATATGGAAATTATGATAATGATAGCACATCAGTAATATGGGAATTTAAAGATAAAAAAAACAAAATAACAATAAATAAATTGTTATAGTCCTACTGAAAACAATGTTAACAATAATAATGTAAATATGAATAATGATGATAACAATAATAATACTGGTAGTGATATAAATAGTACTAATAATGAGGATAATGATAATGATAGTTATAATAACAATAATGATAACAAATGATTAGAAAACATTTTTTGTTAAAACAAATTTAATACTAATATGATAAGATAGAAAATGATAATGTTAAAGAAACAATGATAAGATGATGATAAAGCTAAAATAATGTAAAATAAATCTGATATTTTTTCTTTTTTAAGAATGTA
>NC_051399.1:23368055-23373055 GCF_015228065.2 Penaeus monodon | reverse complement strand
ATAAAAAAGGCAAACACACACACACACACACCCACACACACAACCCAAAAAAAAAAAAAAAATATATATATAAAAATATTTTTTATATATATATATATATTATAATATATATATATATATATAATATATATATAATTTTACTATATATTATATATTGTTTTTTAAAATATATATATAATATAATATTTATAATATAATATAATTTTTTTATTTATATATATATATTTTATTTATTATATATATAAATTAATAATTAAATTATAATTATTTTTATTTTATTTAAATATATATAATATAATTTTATATAATTTTTTTTTAAAATATTAAATATTTTTTATATTTTATATATATATATTTTATTAAAAATAAATATAATATATTTTTTTTTTTTTTGTGTGTGTGTTTTGTGTGTGTGTGTGTTTGTGTGTGTGGGTGTGTTGTGTGTGTGGGTGTGTGTGTGGGTGGTGTGTTGGGGGGGTTTTTGTGTGTGGGTGTTGTGTTGGGTTTGGGTGTGTTTTTGGGGTGTGGTGTTTTTTTTAAATTTTAGGTTAATTAAAAACACACAACAACACCCAAAACACAAAAAATATATATAAATATATTTTATAATTTTATATATATTATATAAATATATATATTTTTGTGTGTGTGTGTGTTGTGTGTGTGGTGTGTGTGGTGTGTTGGTTCAACAACACACACACACAAAAATATTTTTTATATTATTATATATACTATATAATATATATAAATATATATATTATATATATATATATATATATTATTATTTTTTTAATTTTATTTATTTATCTATAAGTATTCCCAACCCCATTATGAAAATAAATTTAAAGGAAGTACCAAGTACGTAAGTTTTTTTCAAAGGGGAGGGGCGCTTAAAACCCGTCACCATTTATTCAAAGGGTAATGCCTCTCGAGAAAAGCCACAGGAAATAGGTCGTAGAAGACGAAAATTTGTTCGAGTGCCGTTGTGGTCTGAGGTGAATGGTGCCCCGTGTACCCCCCTTTTGCCCATAAAACCCCCTTTTTGTTACGAAAAGCAGGGTAAATTCTGTGACTCGCAACTCGGGTTGGCGCGCGAGTCTACAGTAGGAGTGTTCTTTTATTTATGTAAATTTGATAAGGTAAATTGTATCTCAGTTCAGTTTGAGAAGTTTATGTAGTTTTATCGGAAAAAAAGGATAAACAATTATTCTAATAATGTATACCCATTCCGTGTACATGTATATATATATATATATATATATATATATATATATATTATATATATATATATATATATATAAAATATATATATATATAAGTATATTATATATATATTATATAATAATATATTTTATGATATATATATAATATATATATATATTATTATTATTATTTTAACATACACACACACCCCACACACATCACACACACACCCAACACAACACACACACACCACACACACACACACACACACAACATATATATATATATATATATATATATAATATATATTATTTGTGTGTGTGTGTTGTGTGGTGTGTTGTGTGTGTGTGTGTGTGGTGTGTGCGTGTTGTGGGTGGATATAATATATATTATAATATATTATATAATATTTAAATTATATATATATATAATATTATATATATATATATTATATTATATTCTATATATTTATAATTTATGTGTGTGTGTGTTGTGTTTGGTGTGTTGTTGTGGGTGTTGGTGTGTTGTGTGTGTGTGTGGTTTATATATATATATTTTATATTATATATATATATATTATATTATATTTTATATCTATAATATATATATTTTTATATATGTATTTTGTATGTTATGTATGTATGTTATATATTTTAAAATATATTTTAATATATTATATATATATATATTATATTATATATATATATTTTTATCTATATATGTATATTATAATGTTTATATATATATACATTCTTATAAAGAAAAATATCAGATGTATATTATTACGATTATTTTTAGCATTATCATCATCATTATCATTTTTATCATTAACATTATCATTATTACTATCATTATCAGTATTAGTATTAATATTTGTATTAACAACAATGTTATTGCTACTATCATTTGTTATCATTATTGTTATTATAACTATCATTATCATTATCCTCATTATTAGTACTATTTATATCACTACCAGTATTATTATTGTTATCATCATTATTCATATTTACATTATTATTGTTAACATTGTTTTCAAGTAGGACTATAACAATTATTCTGATTGTTATTATTGTTATTTTTATCATTAATATTACCATTATTACTGATGTCGCTATCATTATCATAATTGTCATCACTATTATTATTACTATCATTATTGTTATTATCATTAATAATATCTTCATTAGTATTTTATTATTATCTTGATGATGATTTTTATCATCATCATTATCATCTATCATCATCATTCATCATCATCATCATCATCATCATCATCATCATTATCATTTCATTATCATTATCATTATCATTATCATTATCATCATCATCATCATTATCATTATCATTATCATCATTGTTATTATTCTTCCTTCATTAAGATCATGGGATCCTTTTTTTGCCTCGCATTTCTTGTAAGGTCTCGGAAATCTCACATCTGATTCAGCAATAATCAGACTATACCAGGTATTTTCATAAGATTGCGTTACTGACAGGGAAGATAAATCATTTGTGTATCTTTACACATATCTTCGCAGACGTGACTTTAAAAAAAATAGCGATTTAGTCTGTTTTGTTCTAACCTTTTGGGATTGTAATAAAACAAATACATACTACTCGTTTTTTCCATCACCCGGACTCTATATGTAAGGCTAATTAACGTTGATACTTCAATAGATTATTTCGATAAATAAAAACATTTTAGTTCCCTGCAAAATTCTTCCCCGGGTATTTTTTGTGTTTGACTATTTGCCACGAAGGTTTTTAAGTTCACCATAACTTCTCAAAAAAAAATCTTAAACCATCTGATGCTTTCCCAACGCATAGACTTGAGAGTAGATTCGCTCTTGTTCGCAAAACATGTCACACAAAGTGACATGCTTGTTATAAACACACACACACACAAGCCGCGAGTGTGCGTGTGCGTGTGCGTGTGCGTGTGCGTATGCGTTTGCGTGTGCGTGTGCGTGTGCGTGTGCGTGTGCGCGTGTGTGTGTGTGTGTGTGTGTGTGTGTGTGCTTGTTTGTGTTTGTTATGTGCGTGTGTACACACTGACATACTCTAATTGTATTTTCGTATCCACTGATTTATTAAGCTGTATAGAAACACCCTTAGAAACACAAATTACCGATATAGAAATAAACTGAAAAAATACAGTCACAAACATAGCCACTGTACCTATAGATATCTGTGTGCACCAACTGCATTAGACTGGCGAGTGGAAACGAAACCTAACTTTCACTTCCCTTTCAAGCTAATGCATTCACACCTCTCTGAAGATCCCCATATCGAGTATTCACTTTTATGGTTAAAATCGCCGTAAGCCATTTAAATATTCATGCGAGAAAATGCCATTAATTCTCCTTCAAACAACGGAGGGGGGTAGGCAGGTTCTAGATTTATGCATAGAGTGGAATTTGCATATTCTACAGAGGGAACCTTCGAACGTTCCCGCTCCGACGGGGTTGTGATTGGGGGCTGATGGCGGGTGACAATAGAAAACGGAGCTTCTAATGGTGCCAGATCAGAAAACGGGGGAAGTGATTATCTCTGGGCCTAGGATGTATTTCAATTAATAGCGAGGAACCACGATATATCGACTCACACACACCGCTGAGCCGGAAAATTTGTTCAGGAGAAGCATGTGAGAGATGGTGCGGGAAATAGTTGCGAAATTATTTTAGTGGCTTCGAAAACTATTTCCTCACTTTTCACATTTCAAACCTTTCGGTGCTTCTGTTTGTTGATCTGTCTGCCTTTGCAATGCCTGTGACCCCCACCTGTCACTTTATCCCCATTAATATATTAATCTGTCAATCTACAAGTATGTTTATATCTATATCTGTTCATTCGTCTATATGTCTATAGCTCTCTCTCTCTCTCTCTCTCTCTCTTTCTCTCTCTCTCTCTCTCTCTCTCTCTCTCCCCTCTCCTTTTATATATATATATTAATATATATAATATATAATATATTAATAATATGTGTGTGTGTGTGGTGGTGTGTGTGTGTGTGTGTGGTGTGTGTGTGTGTTTTGGTGTGTAATATAATTTTATATATATTTATTAATATATATAATATAATATTATTTTATTATATATTATTATATTATGTTTGTGTGTGGTATGGGTTTTATACAACATATATATTCAAAGGATTTTATTTCAGTCTGTGCTGGTCAAAAGGCAAAAAGGATTTCACCATCACAAAACCCCCTCGTTCTGGCGACGCTTAGTAAACAAAAGAAAAGGGAATGTCATAAAGGGGGGTCCAAAGAAATTTCGTGGCAGGGGGATTCCTGAAATCCCCCTTGTGACCACCAGGGCCACCACCGTGGCAACCTCCGTGGAAAAACCTTTGATCAAAAAAAAAGACTGGATGAGAAACCGTGTTTTTGTTGTGAAGCACTTTAAAAACCCCGGGCGCCATGACACTGAGACCCCAAACAATCATGGATGATTTGGGCGCAGGGAAAATTGCTGTAGATTTCCAATGAAGTCTCTGCGGCAAAATTTAAGGTGAGTTCTATCCAAAAAAAGGCAGTTTCAGCTTTTTTTTCTAACAAAAATGATAAAAATAGAGATATTTTTAGACTGTCGTCCGTCATTTGATTTTTTTCGTTTAATTGAAAATTTTTATCAAGGTAAAAGGCGGCCAAAGGCGTTTTGAATTTCATTTGTGCCAAAAAGCAAAACAGTCTTATTCAACGTGTGATCTCGGGGGTTTAAAAATTTTAAAAAATTTTTTGGACGAGTACATTTCGCACAAAGTTCATAAGAAAATCGTGTGCCAAACTTTT
>NC_051399.1:23353055-23363055 GCF_015228065.2 Penaeus monodon | reverse complement strand
TATCCATAACGTCTGCATTGTGAGGCGGGGGGGGGGGGAGTTCATGGGCTCGCTGTTTGCTAAGACCAATCGTATGTAAAAGTTTGTTCATGTAACTTTCAACGATCCTCGCTCAGCAAATCATGGATTCGAAGACGTAAGGTCGGTTCCGGTCCTTTCCCAGTCTCTCTCCAAAGTCTGATCTTGTCATTGGTCCATGGAGACCTCTAGGCTTTAGGGCTTCGGGCTCATTCCTAAAAATGGTTCAGCGCCAAGAGCCGCATCGGCCAAGTGACTGCAAAAGGACAGCTAGCATGATAGAGATAGGGCAACATCGTGCGCGCTAAAGTCAAGGTTTGAGAACGCCTGATATTATATGCTTCCAGGGCATAGCTAGATCTTTGCTAGTAGCTCTACCCATTTATCCCGATCCAAGTGTTTAAAAGTGTTGGTGGCATAGGAGCACTAGCCTTGCCTACAGCGTGCCTGATTATTAACAGGGATAGTTAAGTTCTAACATACTCCCAACCATCTCTTAACAGCACTTTGCAATACCAGTGTAAAGGCTTGACACTAATTAGGCCCAATAAATCGGTGTCGGGAAATTCCCCTGAGTCTCAGGATCACTGCCATGGAGGCGATTTCCCGATGGCACCGAGTCAAACGCCTTCTTGAGATCGATCTAGGTGCAAGCTACCCACGACCAAACTGCACGACGGCGTTCCACAATTACTCGAAGCGCTAGAATAATCTGTCTATCGTGGGACGTTGCCAGGAGTAATCCAGACTGCTTACTGATGGGGGCCGTTCAGTGAGGTGGTTGCGGATTGCCATTCAGAAGATGTGGGCGAGAGCGCTTGCCTGGTAATTCTGAGCAGGTGTATGCCACGGTAGCTGGCTACAATCCCCATGATCCCGCTTATTCCCCTTGCTCAGAGAGGGATGACTGGCACGCCGCTCGGCATGGTTCATTGTAATGGTATTTCTCAGTAGTTGGCAGTTGCAAAAGTCATGTTAGCGGGCCGCGACAAGAATGGCCTTTCAAACGCTGCCTGCAGCAAGATTCGGGCATGATGACTGTTTCCTTGTCCATTCTCAGTCAGGGGCAGTGTCCGAGCGGCCTACGCACCATGGAACGAACGTGCAAAGACTTGATTCCCTATTCAGTCGTGAGTCCTTGTCGATACGCTTACAGTGGCTCTGCGATGTCACCAGGGAGATGGAATTCTGCCTTGGCCCTCGACGGGCGTACGGGCCAATGGACATCACTGAGTTGCTTGCGAGTGTTAATCGGCGCACATTGTGAACGAGCTCCCGCATGCAGAAGCAACATGGTGCTGCTTCACGGAATGTTGAGTTCTCTCATGATTGGTCAGAGACTTGCCATGTGAAGCGCGTTCCGATGGGTTTAGCAACTCCTTTGCTCCATTAGTCTGTCCAGGTGAAACTACCTAGGAGTGGCCACTGGAGGATGGGGGTTTTGCAGGTGGAGCCCACAGGGTAGCCACAACCAAAGACAGCTGCTATGGTCAGTGCGCACAGAACTCGGCACTCACGGTTAACCGCTGCCATTGACTTGGATGGATCTCCATCGTGGTGCTTAACAAGAATGTGGTCGATCCTGCCTTGGCCACTGTAGCCCATATCGCTGTACGGCTATATTCAGCAATGAGTTGGAGCATTGGGTACGCGAGGAGTCCTTTAGAGATCCTTCATTTTCTTGGACCGTATTATATTAGGCAAAGTTCGCTTTCAGAATGAGGTTATCTCGGTGTCTGGGGGATTCAACAGGTCGCACACGAACCATGGGGGCCTGACAAGATATCTCATAGTCCAGCTCGGTCACAGCCGGATATAATACAGCGCATTGAAGTTCAAAGCCAGCTAACTAATGCGAACTATCGATCTGGTCGGGGGCAATTGTCTGCGCGGTATCAGGATGCGAGTTGGCGTAGAAAACCCTCTTTCACATTCATGTTATATACATCGGTAGGGCGTATACAGCCAATACAGAGACATGAATTCTAAAGCAGCTGCTCCCAATGCATAATACACTCGATCACAACCGTGTCATGTCTCAACTCCCGAGGGCTGAAGTCGCTGGAGATGGCTATGGCATGACACCGCCGGAGTTGGTGACCATTCGAGGGAGAAGGTAGCTGGCAAGGGCCACTCTCCCCCCGAGCTCAGCCTGGCCCGATTATTACAACCGAGTGGTGCTAGGGAGGCTAGGAGTTTGTAAACGAGAGCCACTTGTGTCCACGGTACACGGCAGGTGGGGCTATAGCTCCCGTACGCCTCTGGGGGTCCTCCTACTGGCTATGGCTGCTGTAGATCGTGGTGCCCCTACAGTTTAGCGGCTGCGAACGCGACGAAGTATGGCCCTAGTTACCCATGGGTGGCCTACCGAGAAGGCTACTTGCAGAAGTCTTGATGATGGAGAGGCTAGTGACCTGGGTCAGAGGGAGACTTATGGGGGCAAAAAGCTGCTCAGGCCTTTTGTTCGGCGCGACTGAGGCTAATGGCGGGCGAGTAGTGAAGTTGGCAAGCGAGAGGCATGATCAATAGGCACTTAACTACTATCTGTAGCTACGTCACAACTCACTCGCTTCAACGATCAAGCCATGTGCGTGTGAGAGCACTGCCCATATATATATATATATATATGATAATATATTATATATATATATATATATATATATATGATATATATATATATATATATATGTGTGTGTGTGTGTTGTGTGTGTGTGTGTGTCTACATCTATTATCTGATATCTAATTCACATAAACACACAGCATGTAGTAAAGTACATGATTTAATAGACTAAGGACGCAACATAATAGAAGAAGCCTAATAGTATAGATAGTTTTTGAATAGAATGTGATACGCAACGACACCGGACACACACACGGCTACACTCAGCACATACACGACATCTACAAGGCAGTACAATACACAACATCACACTACACACATATATTATATATATATATATTATATATATATATTATTATATTACTATATATATATATATATGAATATATATTGTATGATGATATATGTAGGTCTATTATACTAAAAAAAAAAACTAATTATGATATATACATATATATATGATAGCATATAAATATATATATGGCATATATATTATACATAGAATATATACATACATATTATATATAAATATATATATGTCATATATCTTATTATTACATACAATATATATATAGCATATATAATAATAGCAGTATACATATATGCGTGTGTGTGTGTGTGTGTATACTCTATCTATCTATCTATTAGGTTCTGTAATTATTTGCCTTGTCTATTTAATCTTGACTTTCTACTTTTAAGATTTGTTTTATCACATAATTATGTTCCAGCGCCCTGTTTACCATTCCGATATCTTTCTGTCTTCGCCTTTCTCTTTCCCCTAATTTTTCCCTCTCCGCATCCAGCGCGCATTAATTCCTGGTTCGTCCTTACTTCTCGAGCACTTCCACCTGACGCAACCTCCCGTTTGGGGTAGAATGTCGAAATCCTCATTTTTACCGTTATTTTTATTATAAACCTTATCCCTTCCTCCTTTCAAAAATATCATCTTCTTCTCTCCATCATTCGCACGTTCCGCCCGCTCTCCCTGACCCCGCCCTTGTGCCGCTCCCCTTCCTGACGCCGCCCTTCTCTTGGGCCCGCCTTCTGACCCGGAACCGCTCTCCGCCCCCGCCTTATCATGATCTGCCTGCCTTCCCCCTCCGCCTTGAATGGGGGGAGCAATTTCCGTGTCGTGCCCTTACCGCCGCTTTCTGACCTGCCGCGCCGGCTTCTCACGGGCCCGCTTTTGACCGGCGCCGGGAAAACCGCCCCTCCCGGCCTCTTTGCCCCTTGTACCACTCCAACCTATATGTCGCCCTAACCCAGCGCCGGCTACATGGCGCGCACTACACTGACTCGCACTCGCCGCCCGCCTTGTCCTCTACCCCGCCCCTCGGCAGCATGCGCGCGCGCCAAGTGTATCGAATCATTATCGAGACAAAAAGGGTACCCGTCGGTCGCTTTAATGAGCGGGCTTTTAACCTTTATTGATGTTGCGAGGTCATTTTCGTTTTCAACCTCCGCACAATCATTGCTCTTTGAGTCTCGGGAATTCAAGGTCCTACAGATTCCTTCGAGCCGAGTCCCTCCAGATCAAATGGCGAGCTGGAAATACCGCCCGACCTCTAATTGCTTTCTCTTCCTAAATTCAAGAGCAAGACTTCGCTAAGCGGTATTGGCTAAGCACTTCTGGAGCTGAGTGTTTATAGTGTGTGTATATATTATATATGATGTGTGTGTGTGTGTGTGTGTGTGTGTGTTAGTGAGTGTGAGTGAGAGTGTGTGTATATATATACTATAGATGATATATATTGATATTATATTATTATATATATATATATATATATATAGATATATATATATAATATATACATACATATATATATATATATGATATTATATAATGTATATATATATAATGTATAGTATATATATTATGTGACATATATATATATATTTACTATATGTATATATATTATGTGATATATATATATAAATATATATAATAATAGTATATATAGTATATTTGTAGAGAGGGAGAGAAGGGGCGAGAGAGAAGAGAGATGTGTGGTGTATATATATATATATATATAATAATATAGATATAATATATATATATTATGTGTGTGTGTGTGTGTGTGTGTGTGTGTGTGTGTGTGTGTGATGTGTGTGTGTGTGTGTGTTGTGTGTGTGGTGTGTGCAGTGTGTTTTGTGTGTGTGTGTGTGTGGTGTGTGTGTGTCGTGTTGTGTTTGTGTGTATGCTGTCTGTGTATTATATTGATGTATATATATAATATATATATATTATACTTAAGTATAGATATATATATATATTATATATTAATATATTATATATACGTATGTATAATAGATGTAATATATATAACATATAGAATCATACTCACTAAAATATATATAGTAGATCTATGACTAGTAGTTATATATATATAAGAGGTATATAAATAATAGCATAACACAACCACAGGAACACATCACACAGCACACACGTAGCAGCACACACACACACACATATATATAATTAAAGTATATACTATATATATATATATATATATTATATATAATATATATCTGATATATATATATATGTATATATTATATTATATATCTACTATATATATTATATAGTATATATATATTATATCATAATATATATATATATATATATGATTATATAGATATATATATATATATATGGATGTATATCATGCACACACACACTAAACATTATATTATATCCATAATATCGTTATATAATATCAATCAATCTAGCTGTCTATACTATATATATCTATCTCTTATCATATCTATATCTATCTATCATAGCATGTGTATCTATATATCTATATATAATTATATATTATATCTATATATTCTATAGGTATATATATTATATAGATATTATATATATTATATATAATATAATATAATATATATATATATATATATATAAATTTATATATTATATATAATCAATATATATAGACATATATATATATATATATTATGATATGATATATATATATAGTTATATATATATATATATTGTAGTATAGATGTATATGTATAACATCACGATACACTATAGCACACAGCTAGCACACATACACACAGCACACTACTACACGACACTACACACACACACACAGCACACACAAACACACACACGCACCACACAGCACACACAAACACACACACACACACACACACGCACAGCAACGGATCACACACAAAACACAAACACTACAGATCACACAAACGGAAGCAAACTATAACATTACACACACACACACGACACAAGCACAGCACATAACATGGCACAGAGAACACAATATATATATATATATATATATAAAAAACTAAATATATATATATATATATATATATAGTATTGATATATTATAGTATAATATATATATTACCATATATATATATGTGTGCGGTGGTGTGTGTGTGTGTGTGTGTGTGTGTGTGTGTGTGTTGGTGTGTGTGTGTATATATTAATGTATATCCTACATATACATGACATATATATAATATATAATATATATATATAATATATACTCTGATATATATATATATATAATATATTAATATATATATATTAACATATATTATATAATATTACGTGACATATACTTCTTTGCTGTTTGACATAAAATCTGACATTAGTAATATTATAATCAGAATTTCTTAAAACTGTGAGTACGCAGGCGAACCGGAGGCCTCACAGCCTGCCCGGAGCAAGCGTTCCGCGTAAGCTTCATATCTTAATCGTCGCAGCAGCAATCTTAAGAAGAATATAGCATGAAAATATAGTTTAAAGCTGCAGGGAATAAAACGAAAAAAAATTATATATTAGGTAAGGAATCTTCATGGCACTCGCGTGGGCCTAATACTTCGTGTAGTGGCAATACAAGTGACTTCGTAAGCTGCGGGCGGCGCGGATGCGAGTTACGAGGGCCTCTGTCCTTCCTCACCCCGGCGAAACAAAAACTCGACGTTGCGAGGAGCAGGTGGGAACGCGCCTTGCGGGCCTCCTTCGCGCCGGATCTATGGCGCTCCAGCAGTCTTCGGGGTCATCCGTGCTGCGGCTTGGGCCTCGGCTTGTTCCGGCGCGTTAGAGCTGCGGCGGCGCGGATGGCCGTTTTCAATAGAGGACCGAGGTTCTCTATATTGCGCTCCGAGTAAATGGTATGTTTAGTAATGGCTATCTGTTATCTCTTATCGATATATATAGTTATATGTTTATCTTTATCTACGTATCTGTCTATATATCTATGCTATCTATCTATGTCTATCTATCTATGCTATCTATCCTCTCTCCAGAATCATCTCGCTCAAAATATTCTCTTCGACTCGACTTCGTTCAAGAGGATTGCTCTCACTCTCTCCTCTATAGTATATATATAGTATATATATATAATAGTATATATATAGTATATATAATATATATATGTGTGTGTGTGTGTGTGTGTGTGTGGTGTGGAGGGGAGAGGGGGGAGGAAGGTGTTGTGTGTGTGTTGTGTGTGTGTGTGGTGTGTGTGTGAGTGTGTGTGTGTGTGTGTGTGTGTGTGTGTGTGTGTGTGTGATGGCATATGTATGTGTTTGTGTGTGTGTATGTGTGTATATATTATATTGATGATATATATATATTATATATATATATATATATTATATATATATATATATATGTGTGTGTGTGTGTGTGTGGTGTGTGTGTGTGTGTGTGTGTGTTGTGTGTGGTGTGTAGTGTTGTGTGTGTACGCATGCTATGTATGTATCCTATTTATATAGCATACGTATTCCTTCTTGTTCTTAGAGGGTCTCCATCGCTCTAATAGCCGGGGGAGTCATGGCGCTGGGAAAACCGAGTTTTATTCGTGTCAGCCGTCACACGTCGACCTGATATTCCGCGAGAATATGTTATTTGCTTAGAGGGATGTTGCATCTCTCGCCTTTTTACTCACACAGCTGTAGGGGCGTACAATAATCCCTATCACAGAGCAGTAGAGATCTGTGTCACAGCTCTTATTCATCTAAGCTCTGGCTTACTCTTGCTGCTAAACGAAGGCGCGCTGAACGTTTTTGGAAGGATTATTGCAGCTTGGTTATTATGCATGACTTCTCAGGCAATACGCTCATGGATGTTCAGATGTAAGTGATTCTGGCGGTGTCATTTTTAAAACTGTGTGTGTATGTGTGTGTGTGTGTGTGTGTGTGTGTGTGGTGTGTGTGCGTGTGTCTGTCTGTCTGTCGTGTCTGGTGCGTGTGTGAGTCTGTGTATGTGGGCATGTGTGGGTATGGTATTATGCGTGTGTTCCAAGCAGATTTCAAAAAAAAATGTGCTATCTATGATATTCATAAAGAAAACGGCTTACAAAGGCCCATAAAAAAGTGATAGAGCCGCTTTGCTGCATAAGCAATCCCTTTTATCTCGAAGTACCAGCAGATAATGATATAGAGCACCGATGTACAAGCATAAAGATACGAAATAAAGACTAGGAAAGGCAAAATTGCCCGTAAAAAAGGCATTGTATGATATTCGGGGCGAGGAGTGGATCGGGGGCGGTGTCGGGCGGGGGTGGGGGGCGTGGGGGGCGGGGGTCGGTAATGATCTTTGTTTTCAGCTTTTAATATATTTTTTCCGGGGTCTTTACTTTTATTTTTTTTCGTTGTTGTTTTTTCGGGAGAGAGGGGTCTTTCTCTGTCTGTTGCTCGAAGGCACATTCCTTGTCTTCTTTTCTTTCTTTTGAGGGGTACTGTATCTCCTCATCCCTCCTTCAATACGCTCTCTCTGGCTTTTTTCCCTACTCTCTTGCTCTCACTCTCCTTTCTCTCTTCTCTGCATCAACATAGCCATTACCTCTGCATTTATTTTTTGTCGCGGCTTTCTTGCCTATGTCTCAGGAGTCCTACTGGGGGCGACTTGTTGCTGTCTTCTCCTCTCTCTTTGATTCTGCGCTCTTGTTTTCTCTTATCTTGCTCATTTCTTTCCTTCTTATCCCCGCTGTCTCTCTCCCTATTTTATCTGTCATATTTTCTATCCTTATTTCTATATATCCATCTACCCTTCTTTATTAGTCTCACATCATTATTGTCTTTTTACCTTTGCCGTCTTTATAAGTGGGCTTCCTTCACACTTCTACTTTTCTCGCTCGCCATGGGCATCGCATTTCTAGTCCTTTCTCACACTTCTTTTCACACATCCTGCTGCGCTACTCAGGTTTTCTCCCCTATTCTATTTCCCCTCACCGCCCCCCCCCCACCACCTTCTTACTGATTAGCAGCGTCCTATCATTTACTCTGGACGGAGGGCGCCGCTTATAAACACGTCCAACCCCCACCTTCTCCGAGGCGCAGTTGCTGCGTACAGGTAAAGGGTACTTCAGCTTCACCCCCGCTCCTTGGTCTAACTCCCACTTATTCGCCCCCTGCCTCCTCGCGGCCCGCGTGCCTCCGCGCTTTAATTGTTCTCCTCCAGCCACTGTGGTGCCTACTGTCGCTTCTTCGCCCTCAATACCTCTTTCACGCTGGAACGACCCCTCCTCGTCTTCTTCTTTTTCTCGCGCCCCTCTGCCGTCATCTTTGTGCATCTTCTTTGCAGTCCTCTCGCTCGCTCTCAAACCTTCCACGCACCCGTCTCGCCTCTTCCCTCGTTCCTTCTCCCCACTGCTATTCCTGCTCATCCCTCATTTACCCCCCCATACCGCTTTCGGGGGGCCCTGCTCCGCTTCCCGCACCCCCTTGACCCACGCCGAAGAAGCACTTTTCTCCTTATTAAGATATGAGATGAATATTTTTCATTCCACGTGGCCAAGCCCCTAATAGTGAGTCTAATAAAGATCCGCCTGACTGGAGAACGCCCCCCTTTTGCGAGAGATTTCACTAGATGGTCAAAGTTATCTGAGGCGTATTCTGGCTGTGGGGGAGGGAGGGCAGACGGGCGCGAGGGGATGATTTAGCTATGAAAGTGGATTGATGAGGAATAGATAGCGCTGGCTTGGGGAGTTAGGGAGAGAGAGGAGGCGAGGAGAGTATTTCAAAAGGGTCACAGTCGTCTGGCTTGGGGGAGAAGGAGACAGGGAGGCGAGGGGGTGAGATTATATGAGTACGGGAGTGGTGAAGTGATTTACCTTAAAAAAAGGTTAGTAATGTAAAACAAGAGCCATCTCTGTTATGCATTACTACGGGCGATGAGAATAGAAGTAATGTCGCCCCAGATAGAGGGGGGTGTATAAGGATGAAATCAAATCTAAAGAGAAGGAGTAAGATGAAATGATGATACGCAAAGCAATGGTTGATAAAATGATAATGGTTAATTGAATCATTATTAAGAAATCAATAATAATGAATAATAAAATAATAAATGATAAAAACAACATACATAACAGATTAGCAATA
>NC_051399.1:23337935-23340435 GCF_015228065.2 Penaeus monodon | reverse complement strand
TATGATTAGTTTAACATTACTTTGACACTCGTGTTAGAAATCTCTTTATGTAACACAAACTTGTAAACTTGTAAAGGATATGAAACCTTTTGACTTCAATAGAGGTATATTTTCCTTTTATAACAATTCCTTTCTCTTTCTTGCCTCTTGTTGGTTCAATGGCTGTGATTATTTCTTAATGGTAATCGTAATGATAATAAGGATGATGTGATAATGATAATGATTTTGATAATGATGATGATAATGATAATGATATTGATAATGATGATGATAATGATAATGATATTATTGATAACAATTATGATTATGATGATACTCATGATCATCAGGATGATCATAATAATGATAATAGCGATAATAATAACAACAGATAACATTGATAATAGTAGTAATAATAATGATGAAAGTAATAATAATAGTAGTAATCGTGATGAAGATAATGATAATAAGAACAATGATAACAACAAAAAAGAGGAAAACAATAATAATAAGAAAAATGTAATAGTACTAATGATAATGGTAACAAAAATAATTATAATTCTTGTTCAAATAACAATATCAATGATGGCGATGACAGCGGTGATAATAATGATAATAAATATCACAAGAAAATAAATAATTATAATGAATATATATAATGATAATGATGAAGATGATGTTAGCAAAATTATTTCATCATTGTTATTATTAATATTATTATTACTATTACTATTATTATTATTATCATTATTATTATATCATTATATTATTATCATTATTTATTATTATTATATTATTATTATTATTATTTATATATCTATTATTATTAATCATTATTATTATTATATATTATATTATTATTATTATTATTATTATTATTTTCATTATTATTATTATTATTATTATTATTATCATTTTGTTATTATTATTTTATATTATATTATTATTATTATTATTATATTATTATTATTATTATATATTATATTATTATTATCTTATTATTATTATTATTGTCATCATCATCATTATATTATTATTATTATGTCTTATTAAATCATTTTTATCATCGTAATGTTATTATTATTATTATATTGTTACTATTATTTATATTTTACTATCATCATTACCTATAACTATCATATTATACATTAATATTATCATTACATCGTTTTATCACTCATTTTATAGTATACTACTATACTACTACTACTACACTACTACAACTATGCTAAACATCATCATCATCATCATCATCATTATAATAAGGATTAAAAATCATCATCATGATTATCATATCACTATCATCATCATCACCGTAATAATAATAATAATAATAATAATAATAATATAATAATATAATAATAGCAATAATAATAATAATAATAATAATAATATATAAAAATAATAATAATAATAATATAAATAATATATAAGATAATAATAATAACAATAATAATATAATGATAATATTAATAATAAGGATAATAATGGTAATGATAATAATGGTAATGATGATGATACTACTACTACTACTACTAGTACCACTACTACTATTAGTACTAATTATAATAACAATAATAATAATAAAACTAGTAATAATGATAATGATAATAATAACAGTTATAGTAATAGTAATAGTTATAATAAAAGTAATAATAATAGTAATAGTAATAATAACAACAATAATAATAATAGTAATAATAATAATAATAATTAAAAAAGAAAAAACAACAACAAAAACAACAACAAAACAGCAGCAATAATAATAAAAATAATAATAATAATAATAATAATAATAATAATAATAATAATAATAATAATAATAATAATGATAATGATAATAGACAGATTAAATAGATAAATAACAGAAATGATAATGACAGTAATGATAATAGTGATGATGATGATAACAGAAATAATGTAAGTGGTAATGATGTTAATGACGATAATGGCTGAAGAACAATAATTATGATAATGATAATAAGAGGTATTTTTTTAACATATTAATTTTCCATTAAAAGTAAATGCAGGTCCCGGTGTTTTGTAATATTTTAGATGTTATATATACAGCAATATACTGTACTTACTGAAAGTAAGTACAGTAAGATCAGCATGTTTTTACTTTACTTTTTTTCAACATTTTGATCAGTAATATTCTATGAACTGTGAACACCTGAGCAGTGATAAGACTTCATCAGTTTTGGTGCCTAACCTGCACGGCATATATGGCTATGTTGGCAGCTTTAATGATGCTGATGAGGAAAACGATATTCCTGAAAAAGAATATTCTGATAGGCCCTCTGGGTAACAATAATGAAGATGAATTAATAATACTGTAAGCCTTGCTACACCATCCTCTGTACCGTCGTTATCAATATCAATCTGATGCCTTTTTTATGATTTTTTTTTCATTCCCCTTTTTCTTTTTATTGACCTTCTGGTAAGTATATCATAGCATTCGAACATTTCATAGCATTTCCTGCTTTCTCCCTTTCTCTTCTTTTGTTTACCATTTTCCCCT
>NC_051399.1:23327058-23337835 GCF_015228065.2 Penaeus monodon | reverse complement strand
TTCCAGTAAGTTGTGTGTTTAGTATCTATCTGTTACCTTTATCGATATATATATCTGTTTATCTTTATCTACGTATCTGTCTATATATCTATCTATCTATCTATCTATCTATCTATCTATATATATATATATATATATATATATATATATATAATATATATGTGTGTGTGTGTGTGTGTGTGTGTGTGTGTGTGTGTGTGTGTGTGTGTGAGTGAGTGAGTGAGTGAGTGTGTGTGTGTGTGTGTGTGTGTGTGTGTGTGTGTGTGTGTGTGTGTGTGTGTGTGTGTGTGTGTGTGTGTGTGTGTGTGTGTGTACGCATGCATGTATGTATCCATATATACATACATATCATTCTTCTTAGCCCATCCTCACCTGACGAGTTGTTCGTGTCAGCCGTCACACGCTGACCTGAATGTTCCGCGAGAAATGTTATTTGCTAGTGTTGCATCTCTCGCTTTTTTACTCGCTGTAGGCAACAATAACCCTATCACAGAGAGTGAGATCTGTTGTTCACAGCTCTTTTCACTCTGCTTACTCTTGCTGCAACGAAGCCGCTGGATTATTCAGCTTTGTTATTATCATCCGCAGGCAAACCTCATGGATGTTCGATGTAAGTGATTCTGCGGTACTTAAACTGTGTGTGTATGTGTGTGTGTGTGTGTGTGTGTGTGTGTGTGTGTGTGTGTGTGTCTGTCTGTCTGTCTGTCTGTGCGTGTGTGAGTCTGTGTATGTGGGCATGTGTGGGTATGTATATGCGTGTGTTTTCCAAGCGATTTCAAAAATGTCATCTATGATATTCATAAAGATAACGGCTAACAAAGCCTATAAAAAAAGTGATAAGCCGCTTGCCATAAATCCCTTTTATCTCAAAGACCCGCAGATAAATATATAGAGCACATGTAAGCATAAGATCGAAATAAGACAGAGAAAAGCAAAATTGCCCGTAAAGCCTTGTTATGATTTCCGAGGAGTGAGACGGCGGTGGTCGGGGCGGGGGGGGGGGATCGATGATCTTTGTTTTCCTTTTTAATATATTTTTCTTTTTCTTTACTTTTATTTTTTTTTTCGTTGTTGTTTTTCTTTGGTCTTCTCTGTCTGTTTCTCGAACACCCTTGTCTTCTTTCTTTTTCTTTTTCTGTTTCTCTCCCTCCTTCATCCTCTCTTTCCCTTACTCTCTTTCTCCTCTCCTTCTCTCTTTCTCACCATTACCTCTGCCATTTATTTTTGTCCCTTTCTTGCCATGTCTCTTTCTTCCTACCACTTGTTGCTGTCTCTCCTTCTCTCTTTATTCTCCCTCTTTTTTCTCTATCTTCTCATTTTTTCTCTTTTCCCCCTGTCTCTCTCCCTATTTTATCTGTCATATTTCTATCTTTATTTCTATATATCCATCTACCCATCTTTATTATTCTCTCTCTTGTTCTTTTCCCATCTTAGTGGGCTTCCTTCACTTCTACTTTTCTCTCCTGCATCCCTTTTCTTCCACCTTCTTTTCACCTCCTGCTCCTACTCAGGTTTTCTCCCCTTCTTCCCTTCACCGCCCCCCCCCACCACCTTCTTTACTACTAGGGCGTCCTATCATGACCTGACGAGCGCCGACTTAACGTCCAACCCCCACCCCCCATTTGCTCACACTTCACCCCCCTCCTTGGTCTACTCCCACTCCCCCTCCCTCGGGCCCCGTCCTCCCCAATTGTTCCTCCTCAGCCCACTGTTGGTCCTACTGCTCTTCTTGCCCTCCCCTCTTCACCCAACCCCCCCCTCTCTCTTCTTCCCCCCCCTGCCCTCTCTCTTCTTTCGTCCTCCCCTCTCCCTTCCACCACCCGTCTCCCCTTCCCTCTCCCTCCCCCAACCTATTCCCCTTATCCCTCTCCCCCCCCCTCCCTTTCGTGTTCCCTCTCCCCTTCCCCCACCCCCACCCAAAGAACACTTTCCCATTAAGATTATGAGATGAATATTTCACGTGGCCAAAGCCCTAATAGGAGTCTAATTAAGAGGACCGCCTGACTGGAGACGCCCCCCTTTGCGAGAGATTTCACAGATGGTCAAAGTTATCTTGAGGCAGTCTGGCTTGGGGAGAGGGAGGCAGGGCGCGAGGGGAGATTTTAGCAGGAGGAGTGGGATGAGGAGAAGATAGCCTGGCTTGGGGAGTAGGGAGAGAGAGGAGCGAGGAGAGATTTCAAAGGGCACTCTGGCTTGGGGAGAAGGAGACAGGGGAGCGAGGGGAGATTATGAGACGGGGAGTGGTGAAGTGATTTACCAGAAAAAAAGGTTAGTAATGTAAACAAGAGCCATCACTTGTTTACATTACTAACAGAGAATAGAAGTAAATGCCCCCAGATAGAGGGGGGTGTATAGAGGAAATCAAATCTGAAGAGAAGAGAAGATGAAATGATGATACAAAGATAATGATGATAAAAATGATAATGATAATAATCATATTTAAAAACAATAATAATGAAAATAAAAATAATAATGATAACAACAACAATAACAATTACAATATTAATAAGGTTAATGATAGTAATATGATAATAATGATAAAATCAATAAAAATAATGACAATAGTAATAACTTACTGATAATGAAAATTATCAAAATAACAATAATCATAATGATTGTGATAATTACATTGCTATTAAGGAGAATAGTAATGATAACAACAAAAGTTATGATGGCAATGAGGATTTTCTTGTATGAGTCATATCTGTTGTATGCATACTACATTTTCTGGCAATTCCTCTTATTTTGTCTTTTTTCTCTGGACTTTGTCATATTTCCCAAATTTCTCCATCTTATAAAGAAAGTGTGTGCAACCTAACAGTGACAAAGCAGTGACAAGATTAGTGGCTCGGAAATTCAAGTAACAAATGGAAGTCACCGGTGGGCTTCCAGCCTATTGAGGCGGATGTGTTGCACATACGCACACGCACATACACACATATGCATATATATCTCGGTGCGTGTGTGTGTTTGTGTATATGTCTTTGTGTTTCCGTGTACACACACACAAAAGTAATAATAATAAATAAATAAATAAAAAATAATTAAAAAATAAATAAATGAAAAAAAAAAAAAAAAAAAAAAAAAAAAAAAAAAATATATATATATATATATATATATATTATATATATATATATATATGTGTGTGTGTGTGTGTGTGTGTGTGTGTGTGTGTGTGTGTGTGTGTGTGTGTGTGTGTGTGTGTGTATGTATGCTTGTTTGTGTGAGAGATATAATCTGTTTACTATATATTTAATCATTAATTTATCTATTTATATATTCATTCATCGTTTAACCATATAATTATAATCTGCACCACCCCCTTTCGCTCTGCCCTCTACCGGTAGAAATCCCAACCATAATAGCATCCCACATGAGCAAACCATTCCACAAAATCCTCTATTTTACTAATGAGAAAAAGGTCTCGTATAATTTCTCTCGCTCCGTCACTGAGGAACTCGACTCGAGGAGAAAGGCAGGGTTAAATCACGAGACTGTTTTCACGCTGTTTATTTTGACGGAGAGCCATTCTTTGCTATTCTTTGTTTCGTAATTTTGCTGTTGTTAATGCTGAATTTTCATTTGCATGTGCACAAATATACACGTACATACACACACGCACACACACACACACACACACACACACACACACACACACACACACACACACACACACACACACACACATGTACACGAATGCGCCATTTCTTTTCTAGACTAAATCATTTCTCTTTTACCGTATTGAGTGATATTTCTACTTACGCTTACTCTTATGCTAAAAAAAAACATTACATCATAAACTATTACATTTAAGGGATATAATATATATATATTTTATATATATATTATATATATATATATATATATATATATATATATCATATATATATATATATATATATATATATATATATATATATATATATATATATATATATATATATCTATAAGTATGTATGTATGCAGATATATTGCCCCAGATTCCCCCATTTCACCTCGTCCCCCCCGTCCCCCACACCAGCAGCCAAACGACCAACACGCTCGAGAGCGGTTGACGTCCAGCGACCCCCCCCCCCGTAACCCTCTGCCCTCCCTCTATTCTCACCCCATCCCCTCCCCATTTCCTATTCTCCCTTTACTCTCACCCCCTCCCCTTCCCCTGCTCCCCCTGGCACCCCTTCGTCCCCCTTGTAGTGAACGGCTTCGCGAAATCTCTCGTCATTCACTCCAGGAGGTATAAAACTATGTTCGATATCTCTTCTCACCTCCACCTCTCCCACAGGCCTGGAATAGTCTAAATGGTTCGAGAACTAAAAGAACTCGAGGTGGCAACACTCCTGTAGGAGCCACGGCGTGGCGAAGTTTTGCCCTCCCCACGCGTGGAAAACTATGAGGGGGGGACTATTGCATTACGAGGAGTTCCCTTGCATCTCCAGACAGAATGCAGGACCTGGACTTCGGTCGCTGGCACTTCGCCGAAGCCCAGGGCAAGCCATTTATCCCGCGAGTGAGGAGGATGCCCGCACATGGTGTTGCCACAAGCGGCTACCGTTTTTATATTTGTATTTTTCTTTTAAATAAACTCATGTATTTGTATTTCGGCACAAGTCACTTTTAAACAATAACAATAAGAAAGTCATTGGGTCGAATCCTTTTTTCTTGTATTTTAAGTATTTATCATATTAGAAGTTTTATTTTTTTAAGTCTCCACTATTTTATTCATTTTTAATTCAAAGCTTCCTTAATTTATTTACTTTTTCTTTTATAGTTTTATTGAATTCCATTAACTTTCCCGATGGTTCTTTTAACAAGTTCTTTTATTTATTTATTTTACGTCAGTAACTTTTTAAGTACTTTTATTATATAAATATTATGATTTTATATTTTAGATATCTTAACGTAGTTTTTAATTCTTTTTCTAAATTATAAAAAGAACCACTTTATAAAAGTTCCCCACTTACGAGTTTACGTGGGGAGGCCTAAAACAAAGAGTAGGGGGATTCGGGGACTAAAGAGTCCCCGGAATGGGCCTTCCTTAAGATAAGTGGTCGTGTGGATATATTTTTACACAGGAAGTGAGAAACATTTGTGGAGATATTTATTCGGAAAGTGACCCTTGTGATTTGGTGCCTTTTTTTATCGTATTTTTTAAGTCTGTGTATTTTACAGTTCCGTTTTACCGTTTACCTTTTTACTGTGCCATGATTTCTGTCGTGTTTTAAGTTTTTCTGTTTACTGTGCCAGTGCTTTTATGTTTTTCGATTTTTACTGTCCGTTTTATTTAATATGTTTTATCAGTTTATATTTTATATTACCGCCTCCTCCGCCACTTGTAACAAGGAAAAGGATCTTTAATTGAACCATTCTAAGCATCAATTAGCTACTCATATGCGTTGGAGAGTTCTCACCCCGCACACGCCTCTCCTCGGGCTTTATTTCACGCTTACCGACCTTATATTTCGCACCCAACATCCTACACCATACACACACGCCTACCCAAAAAAAAAAATTCCACGCTTACACAATCTATCGCTCCTTTCTCATATCATCTTCTACACTATCCCCCTTCTTACAACCACATATTCGTTCCCATACTGATAACTTAAATGGGTGGTGGCGTGACGCTACCTTTTTACACTTTTTCTTTGCGAAATATAATTGTATCAGTTCACTACACCCTCCCCATTCTCTACCTTCCCTCTCCTCGTCCCACCTCCCTTCCCCCCCTCCCCTCCCCACATGCGCTCCCCGCGTACGGCCCAATATCCGCTGCCACTGATGATCTCTTCTCGCGCAGAGATCGATTATCGTGCCTGCGTTCGGGTCGAGGCGGAAATCGTGCTTTCGGTCGGCCTCCCCTATTAATCAATTAGCTAAACTCATTAGCCGTGGAAAGGACATGAGGAGAAGAGTGGAGAAGATTAATACGACATATAGATCCCACCCTCATCTCCTTCCCACGCACTCCCTTCCCTCCCTTCCTGCCCTCTCCCCCTCACCCACTCCCTTCCCTTCCCTTCCTGTCCTCTCCCCCCTCACCCACTCCCTTCCCTTCCCTTCCTGCCCTCTCCCCCCTCACCCACTCCCGCCTTCCCTTCCTGCCTCTCCCCCTCACACCCACTTCCCTTCCCCTCCTTTCTGTCCTCTCCCCCTCACCCACTCCCTTCCCTCCTTCCTGTCCTCTCCCCCTCACCCACATCCCTTCCCCTCCCTTCCTGTCCTTCTCGCCCTCTCACCCACTCCCTTCTCCCTCCCTTCCTGTCCTCCCACTCCCCCTCACCCACTCCCGTCCCCTCCTCCCTGCCCTCAATTCCCCCTCACCCACTCCGTTCCCTTCCCTTCCTGCCTCTCATCCCCCTCACCCCCACATCCCTTCCCCTCCGCTTCCTGTCTAAGTCCCCCCTCACCCACGTCCTTCCCTTCCCTTCCTGCCCTCTCCCCCCTCACCCACTCCCTTCCCTCCCTTCCTGTCCTCTCCCCCCTCACCCACTCCCTTCCTTCCCTTCCTGTCCTCCCCCCCTCACCCACTCCCTTCCCTTCCCTTCCTGTCCTCCCCCCCTCACCCACTCCCTTGCCCTTCCCTTCCTGTCCATCCCCCCCTCACCCACTCCCTTCCCTTCCCTTCCTGTCCTCCACCCGCCCTCACCCAACTCCCTTCCCCTCCCTTCCTGCCCTCTCCCCCCCCCCTCACCCACTCCCTTCCCCTCCCTTCCTGTCCTCTCCCCCCTCACCCACTCCCTCCCTTCCCTTCCTGTCCTCCCCCCTCACCCCCACTCCCTTCCCTTCCCTTCCTGTCCTACCCACCCTCACCCACCCTTCCCTTCCCTTCTGTCCTCCCCCTCACCCACTCCTTCCCTTCCCTTCCTGTCCTCTCCCCCCTCACCCACTCCCTCCCCTTCCCTTCCTGTCCACATCCCCCCTAACTCCCCAACCCTCTCTCCCTCCCCCACTGTGTTCCCTCCCCTTCCTTCCTCTCCCCCCTCCCCCCCTCCTTCCCTTCCCTCTCCTTCCCCTCTCCCTCCTCACCCACTCCCCTTCCACTTCCCTTCCTGCCCTCTGCCCCCCTCACAGCCCTCCCTTCCGCTTCCCTTCCTGCCCTCTCCTCCCCCTCACGACCACCGTCCCTTGCCGTCCCTTCCTGTCCCTCTCCCCCCTCACCCACTCCCTTCCCTTCTGCCTCTCCCCCCCCTCAACCACTTCCCTTCCCTTTCCCTTCCTGCCTTCCCCTCCCCACTCCTTCCCTTCCCCTTCCTGTCCTCCCCCCCTCACCCACTCCCTTTCCTCCTTCTGTCTCCCCGCGCCCCCCCTCACCCGACTCTTACCCTTCCTTTCCTGTCCTCTCCCCCCACCCACTCCCTTACCCCTCCCATTCCTGCCCTCTCCCCCCTCACTCCACGTCCCTCCCCTTCCCTTCCTGTCCTCCCCCCCCCCACCCTCCCTTCCCTTACCTTCCTGCCCTCTCTTCCCCCTCACCCACTTCCCTTCCCTTCCCTTCCTGTCCTCCCCCCCTCCCCCACCCCTCCCCTTCCCTTCCTGTTCCTCGTCACCCCCTCACATCCACTCCCTCCCTTCCCTCCTGTCCTCATCCCCCCTCACCCACTCCCCTTCCCGTCCCTTCCTGCCCTCACCCCCCCCTCACCCCTCCCTTCCTCCCTTCCTGTCCTCGCCCCCCCTCCCACACTCCCTTCCCTTCCTTCCTGCCCTCTCCCACCCTCACCACTCCCTCCCCTTCCCTTCCTGCCCTCTCCCCCCTCACCCACTCCCTCCCCTTCCCTTCCTGTCCTCACCCCCCCCCTCACCCACTCCTTCCCCTCCCTTCCTGTCCCCCCCCCCCCTCACCCACATCCTCCCCTTCCCTTCCTGTCCGCTCCCCTCACCCCACTCCCTCCCCTTCCCTTCCTGTCCTCGCCCCCTCGACCCACTCCCTCCCCCTCCCTTCTGTCCCTCCCCTCCCCCTCACCCAATCCTTCCCTTCCCCCCCCCTCCACCCACTCCTCCCCTTCCCTTCCTGTCCTCCCCCCCCTCACCCACGGTCCCTCCCCTTCCCTTCCTGTCTCCCCCCCCTCCCCACTCCTTCCCTCCCTTCCTGTCCTCCCCCCCCTCACCCCTCCCTTCCCTTCCCTTTACTGTTCCCTCCCCCCCTCACCCCTCCTCCCCTTCCCTTCCTGTTCCTCCCCCCCCTCACCCACTCCCTCCCCTTCCCTTCCTGTCCTCCCCCCTCACCCACTCCCTCCCGCTTCCCTTCCTGTCCTCCCCCCCCTCACCCACTCCCGCCCCTCCTTCCTGTCCCTCTCACCCTCACCCACGTCCCATCCCCTTCCCTTCCCTGTCCCCTCCCCCCCACCTCACATACCACTCCCCTCTCTTCCCTTTCCCTTCGTCCTCCCCACCCTCACCCACTCCTTTCCCCTCCCTTCCTCCCTCTCCCCCCTCACGCCACTCCCTTCCCTTCCCTTCCTGTCCTACCCCCGTCGCCCCTCACCCACTCCCTCCCCTTCCCTTCCTGGCCTCTCCCCCATCACCCACGTCCCTCCCCTTCCCTTCTGTCCTCACCCCCCTCACCCCATCCCGTCCCTTCCCTTCCTGCCCTCTCCCCCTCACCCACTCCCTTCCCTTCCTTCCTCTCCCCCCCTCACCCACTCCCTCTCTTCCCTTCCTGTCCCTCACCCCCCCCTCACCCACTCCCTCCCCTTCCCTTCCTGTCCTCTCCCCCCTCACCCACTCCTTCCTTTCTGTCCTCTCCCCCTCAACCCACTCCCTCCCCTTCCCTTCCTGTCCTCCCCCCCCTCACCCACTCCCTTCCCTTCCCTTCCTGTCCTCCCCCCCTCACCCACTCCCTTCCCTTCCTGTCCTCTCCCCCTTCACCCACTCACTACCCTTTCCCTTCCTGTCCTCCCCCCCCCTCATACACCCACTCCCTCCCCTTCCCTTCCTGTCCTTCCCCCACTCACCACTTCCTCCCTCTTCCCTTCCTGTCCTCCCCCCCTCACCCACTCTTCCCTTTCCCTTCCTGTCCTCTCCTCCCTCACCACTCCCTCCCCTTCCCGTCCTGTCCGCCCCCCCCCTCACACCACTCCCTTCACTTCCCTTCCTGTCCTCTCCTCCCTCACCCACTCCCTCCCCTTCCCTTCCTGTCCTCCCCCCCCTCCCCACTCCCTTCCCTTCCCTTCCCTGTCCTCCCCCCCCCACTACCCACTCCCTCCCCTTCCCTTTCCGTCCTCCCCTCTCACCCCTCACCCAATCCCTCCCTTCCCGTCCTGTCCCTCCCGCCCCCTCACTCCACTCCCTTCCCTCCTGTCGCTCCCCCACCGTCACGCCCCTCCCTCCCCTTCCCTTCCTGTCCTCTCCCCCCTCACCCACTCCCTTCCCCTCCCTTCCTGTCCTCCCCCCCCCACCCACTCCCTCCCCTTCCCCTTCCTGTCCTCCCCCCCCTCACCCACTTTTCTTCCTGCCCTCTCCCCCCCTCCACCCACGTCCCTTCCCTTCCTTCCTGTCCCCCCCCCTCCCACTCCATCCCCTTCCCTTCCTGTCCTCCCCCGTCACCGCCTACCCTCCCCTTCCTTCTGTCTCTCGTTCCCCCTCACCCACTCCCTCCCTTCCCTTCCTGTCCTCTTTCCCCCTCACCCACTCCTTCCCTCCCTTCCTGCGCCTCTCCCCCCTCCCCACTCCTTCCCTTCCCGTTTCCTTCTCTCCCCCCCCCCTCACCCACGCCGTTCCTTACCCTTCCTGTCCTCCCCCGGCCCCTCACCCACATCCCCTTCCCCTCCCTTCCTGCCCTCCCCCCCCCTACACCCCAACTCCCTTACTTCCCTTCCTGTCCTCCCCCCCCCCTCACTTCTCCCACGTCCTTCCCTTCTCCTTCTGTCTCCCCCCCCCCTCACCCACTCCCTTCCCCTCCCTTCCTGCCCTCTCCTCCCTCACCCACTCCCTTCCCTTCTTGCCCTCTCACCTCTCCCGAAAAGAAAAACAAAAAGGGGAAAGATAGCGAGAAGGCTAATAGATGGAAGGTACTATTCAGAGGCAGAAAAAAGGTGAGGGGTCGAGTGTGAATGTCATTGGGGGAGAAGTATTGGTTACGTAAATAATCATCTTGTCGTGAGGACGAAGGGGTGACTGCTATTAAAGGAAAAGAGAAGAAAAGAAAACGAAGGTGAAGATGGCGCATTGTTTGACACACTAGCTAAGGTTGACCGTGTGAATGCAAGTGTAAAGAAAAGCAATGTCTGTCGGTAATTATCTACGTGTATGAGTTATCGCAAGTAGGAATTCTTTAGCCTAGAGGAATTTTCTTTCAATAATTCCCAACTTAGGATGCGTGACTCTTCCGCTATTGATCCAATACAGTTCTGCGTTTCCTCGAGGCGATGACAAGCAGCAACACATTGGTTAGCGATCTCCCCGGCAAGACAAGACACACGACTAGGGATATGGGCTGAGAACACGAACAACAGCCATTCCATGTGTCTAATGCAATTCTAATAATCTAAGCGGAAGAGTGTGTAAACAAAAGAAGAGAAAGGGAGAAAGCAGGAAATGCTATGAAATGTTCGAATGCTATGATATACTTACCAGAAGGTCAATAAAAAGAAAAAGGGGAATGAAAAAAAAAATCGAATAAAAAAAGGCATCAGATTGATATTGATAACGACGGTACAGAGGATGGTGTAGCAAGGCTTACAGTATTATTAATTCATCTTCATTATTGTTACCCAGAGGGCCTATCAGAATATT
Source organism: Penaeus monodon (assembly GCF_015228065.2). Lineage (NCBI taxonomy): Eukaryota > Metazoa > Arthropoda > Malacostraca > Decapoda > Penaeidae > Penaeus > Penaeus monodon. Next base: position 23,327,104 of record NC_051399.1, on the reverse strand, counting down.
CTTTTTCAGGAATATCGTTTTCCTCATCAGCATCATTAAAGCTGCC
>NC_051399.1:23309558-23324558 GCF_015228065.2 Penaeus monodon | reverse complement strand
AGTACTACTACTACTGCTACAACAACTACGACTAATAATAATAATAATAATAATGATAATAATAATAATAATAATAATAATAATAATAATAATAATAATAATAATAATAATAATAATAATAATAACAGTAATAATAGTAATTATAATAATAATAACAGTAAAAAAAATAGCCTCACTTCATTCCTCTTCATATCTGTGTGAAATTTGAAGAAACTGATAGAAAATGTGATTTTTTTTTTTTTTTTTTTTTTTTTTTTTGCACGTACTAAGCTGCTGCACAAATCTCGGAGGAATCCTCCGATTCTTCCGCTCTGCGAGGAAATGTGTTCTGGTGTTTTTTTTTTTTTTTTTTTTTCGTTATTCTCGTTTTTAGGACTCTCTATCGTCGTTATATCTTGCTGTTGCTTTTACTGCTGACTTGGTTTTGAATTTTTATTTCTTTGCTGTTTTTGCTGTTGTTTTTGTTGTTATTGTTATTATTATTATTATTGATGTTATTATTTTCGTTTCTGTTATTACTATTTTGTTATCATTGTTATTATTATTATTGTTGTTGTTGTTATTATTATTATTATCATTATTTTTTTTTTTATTATTATAATTATTATTGTGTTTGTTGTTGTTGTTGTTGTGTTGTTATCATTATCTTAACGTTATTGTTATTATGTCATTATTATTATTATTATTATTATATTATTATTATCATTATTATTATCATTATCATTATCATTATTACTATTATTATTATTGTTTTTGTTGTAATTTTTATTACTATCATCATTATTATCATCATTGCCATTTTCATTATTATAATAACTGTTATCATTATTGTTATTATCATTTTCATTGTTATCATCATAATCATTATTATTTTTTATCATTATTATTATTATTATTATTGTCATAATTATTATAATTATCCTATCTATTATCATATTATTATTATTATCATTATTATTTTTATCATCAATATTATCAACATCATTACCATTACCATTGTCATTATCATGGTTATCATTATCATTATCAATATTGGTATCATTATCAGTATCCTTCATATTATCATAATTATTATCTCTGTTGTCAGTATTATCACTATCATTATTATTGTTGTTGTTATTATTATCATTACTATTATTATCATTATCTTTATTATTACTCTTACTTTTTCCTATCATCATTATCATAGTATTATTGTTGTTATTATCATTATGACTATCACTGTTTTTATTATCATTATTATTATTTTATCTATTATTATCTTATTATTATTATTATTATCATTATTATTATTATTATTATTATTATTTTTTGTTGTTTGTTGTTGTTTTATTATTATTATTTTATTATTATATTATTAATTATTATCATCATTAATATTATTATTGTTACCATCACCATTATTATCATTATTATCATTACTATTATTATTATCATTATTGTTATTATTACTGTTATCATTATTTTATTATTGTTATTACAATCATTCCTATAATTATTACTATTATTGTTATTCTCATTGTTATTAGTATCATTATTATCATTATTTTTTTTATTATTATTATTTTGTTATTATTATTGTTATTCTCATTGTTATTAGTATCATTATTATCATTATTTTTTGTTATTATTATTTTTACTACTATCATTATTGTTATCATCCATATTATTGCTGTCATTATTATCATCAGTATTATAGTGATAATGATTATAATAATAATGATTACCATTATCATTATTATTATCACTATTATCATTAATATTAATATTATTATTATTATTATTATTATTATTATTATTATTATTATTATCATCATCATCACCATCATTATATCATATTATCATTATCGTGATTTCGTTTAATTTCTTACATATTTGTTATTGTTATAACTATTCACCATCATTGTTTACATCATTGTCATCACTATCATTAGTATTTTGACTGCTGTCGATGTTGGTATCTTTACAACTACTGTCATTACTATTCCTATTACTGTCATTGTCGCTATTATTATCCATGTCGTTATTATTCTCCTTAAAATATTTGTTTTATTCTGTTTCATTTTATTTATCTTCTATCCACACCTCTTCGAGCGGCCGCATCTTGTGACTGACTCATGACGTCACGACCGCAATTCCTCACCTTGGAAAGAATTTACATTTATATCTCCTCCGAAGCCCTGAGGAGGCTAGCCCGGCGATGGGGGTGGGGGGCGAGGGGGCGGGGAACAATGGCTTTTAAAGTGGAAATTTGGTTAGTGTGGAAATTCTCCTTGGAATTGCCACATGAACTTGATTTCTGCCATCAAAGGTGGAAGGTGTTGGCTACAAACTCTCTGTGGGATCTCCACCTCTTCTCCCCATCTCTCTCTCCCTCACTTTCTCGTCTTATCTCTATTTCTCTCTGCCTCCCTCACATTCTCTATTCTCTCTTCTTCTCTACTCTCTCTTCTCTATTAGCTCTTCTCTATCTCTCTTCTCTCTCTTTTCTCTCTCTCTCCTCTCTCTCTCTCTCTCTCTCTCTCTCTCTCTCTCTCTCTCTCTCTCTCTCTCTCTCTCTCCTCTCTCTCTCTCTCTCTCTCTCTCTCTCTCTCTCTCTCTCTCTCTCTCTCTCTCTCTCTCTCTCTCTGTCTATTTGCCTTTCTGTCTTTCTGCCTTTTTCAACCCTGGTGACTGGTATGGACAGAATGTTGAAATCAGTAACTGCATTGTAGGGTTTATCAAACCAGATACTTTCGTATTATCGGAAACTAAACTTCAGCATGATCAGAGTATTGATATTCCTGGGTATAGGTTTTATGGTAACAACAGGTGCCTAAATAAACACAGACTAAGTTATGGATCTGGATGTGTTGGTGTTATTGTATCAGACATATTTTTACTTTCTTTTAATATTATGCACGTGGATAAACAGCACGAAGGGATTCTATCTTTGCTTATCCAAGACAAAGTCACTAGATTTGAAATCCTGCTTCGAGCTGCCAATTCCCCTTATGGTAAAGACCCAGATGAGTTCTGCAATAGATTGTTGAACTTTGCTTACATGCATAAGCCAGACCTCTGCATAGTCGTAGGTGACTTTAATTCACGGATTGGTGAACATGATGATGCTAACAAGGGGACTGTGCAGTTGAGTGAGAGACATATTGTAGATCGTCCTGTAAATGCTCACTGGAGTCACTTTATGACATACTTGTGTGATGCGTCGTCAGTGGGAGAGTGACTCAGAATTTAAATAACTGGACGAATGTTTCAGCTGCGAATAAGGGTTCTTCAGTGGTGGATTATTTTACGTGCAATTACTCAGGTATTCATTTCTTTCCTAGAGAAAGTCAATTTAGTATACTCTATAAAATCAGCTCATAATCTCGGACATGCAATTTTGACTGCAAAATTAAACTTGCCTAATTACTGCTAAAGTGGGAGCAACCAAATAATAGGTCTTTGAGTGTTGTCGAACCTGTAAACGAGATCCATTTTGTGAAAAAATCTGAAAATTTAAGACAAGGAGTATGCCAACTGACATTATAGATAATGGAAACTTCGTAGAACGGTTACAATGGATGTAAATCAGAATAAAATAAACAGACAATGATAATGAAATAATCCAGACACCGATGGAGCAATGCTTCACCCCGATTAAAAGTATTGCAAATAGAAAGCCGCACAGGAAGCAAAACCATGATGGAATGAAGAACTAAAAACCCTCTGGAAAAGGGCTCGACAGTCTGAGAATTTTTTGGGAAAAAGCGAAGGAGGATAAGAAGCCAGCTTGAGAAATTCAGGAATTAAGAGATCAATTCAAAGAAAAAAGGGCAAACTTTGATCGAAGAGAAAAACGTACGTGCCATAGACGGTGGCAAATTAAAAGAGAGAAATCAGACGTGAATAACCGTAAATCATTTTGAAACGAGATTAAGAAACTAAAACCTAAAATTTAAGTTGAAATACCCATGAAAGTGTATGATGACCATGGTAATATGCCAACTGATCATACTTATGTTACTAACAAATGGAAGAATATTTTTTTTAATATATATATAGTTAATGTAAACGAAGGAGGGTTTGACGTCTTGGATTTACAGCTTCATTCGACAAGGAAATACTTTAACAGAAAAATAGCATTAAATGAAGTTAGGAAGGTAAATGGCAACACAAAGAATGTGAAGGCTGAAAATGGTGAAATAGACCCGCTACCGAATGAGCTTTTCAAAAATAACATTTCGTCGATACTTTTGCATGCACTCCTTGATCGGTGTTTTGAAACTAGCATTAGACCAAAGAAATTTGATGTGGCAGCCATCACTCCCATACCCAAAAATGCACAGCAAGAAAAGAGAATTCCGTTGAACTATAGAGGTATTTCCTTGCTATCTTGTGTGGGGAAAATGCATTCGTCCCTGTTGAATTACAGGCTTAAAGAATACCTGGAAGAGAATCAGATCCTTGTTGAAGAGCAGAGCGGATTTCGAGAGGCCAGAGGAACAGCAGAGCACATATTTACATTAACGACTATGCTTCTTCGTCGTCTCAAGAAGCGTATGGACACATTTGCTGCTTCGTTGACTTCCAAAAAGTCTTTGATAAGGTAGACAGAGCATGTTTGTTCGCAAGTTTGTTGAACGCAGGTGTAACTGGGAAACTCTATTGCGCAATCAAATCGTGTTACCGGGAGACAACCTGTCGTGTCAGAATCAATGGCTATATTACCGTTTTCTTCGAGAATAAAGGGTTAAACAAGGGGATCCAATGAGTGCTATTTTGTTTAGTGTGTTCCTTGATAGCTTGGCTGTAGACTTAAAAGCAAGTGGTATTGGTATTAACTTTTATGGCATATCTCTAGTTCTACTTTTGTATGCAGATGATGTGGTTATATTTGCAAACAAATTGAACTTCAAAAATTAATTGATCTCATCTATAATTGGTGTAAGAAATGGAGATTGTCAATTAACCCAGATAAAACGCAAAATCTGCACGTGCGAAAACGACAGAAAGTAAATTCATGTTCAAATATGGAGATCTCAGTGACAACAAGTAGCTTGTACATAATAGACCTTTAAGAGCATATTTTGGCGTTCATAAATGCTGCCCTGAGCTGCTCTACGAGGAGGAATGGGTTTTGAGCCACCAACCGTTCGAGGAAAGATAGGCATGGTTAGGCTCTGGAACCATAGAATTCAGCTAGAGGAAACAAGGCTTCCGCGCAAAATCTTCGAGATCAAGCACGAAAAGAAATTAGGTTGTCGTTCAGATACGCAGTCCATTCTTAATCAAATAAATGAACAGAGGCTTTATTCACACAAAACGAAAGTTAGAAACTTTAACTTGTTGAGGTCTGAAGTAATTCGAATCCATGAGCAAACAGTTCTTCAGGAAAACATATACAAACCTAAGGGCATATAAATTCTTCAAATCTAAATATCAGCCTGAGCCATATGTAACAAGACATCTATCTAAGAGTTCTAGGTCAGTATTCGCACAGCTAAGAACAGGAATCTTGCCACTAAGAACAGAAACGGGGCGTTTTTATAACTTACCCCCACAAGAGCTGTTATGTGTTCATTGTGAAGATAGGGAAATTGAAAGATGGAATCCATTTCCTGTTTGATTGCCCACTGCATACAGACCAGAGGAATTAAAGGATAAGCAAATGTAACCAATTCATCTCTGATTTTGCACATCTCGACAAAGAATGTAAACTTAGATTTATTCTTGGAGATGAAGGGATTCTTTCAGATACAGTGTATGTTATCAATGCATGTGGAAGAAGGAAACTTCTTGCCTGATTCATGCAAAACTTTGCACATTGCATTATCATTTACTCCCTAAAATGCTTCATGTACAAAATGTGAAACGGATAGTTAAGTATTTTCCTGATCATTTTTATCATTATATAGATATTAATGACTTCAGTGTCTGGGTAAGTCCTGAGGGACTGGATACAAATGCAATGTATCTTTAATTTGTATCGTGACACTTTAAAAATAAAATAATTGAGTCGAATTGAATTGTCTTTCTGTCTGTCTCTATCTCTGTCTCTGTCTCTGTCTCTGTCTCTGACTCTCTCTCTCTCTCTCTCTCTCTCTCTCTCTCTCTCTCTCTCTTTCTCTCTCTCTCTTTCATCTGTTTGATCCTCACTCCTCCCCCCCCTCTCTCTCTCTATCTGTCTATCTATCTATCTATCTCACTCTCTTTCTCTCTCTCTCTCTCTCTCTCTCTCTCTCTCCTCTCTCTCTCTCTCTCCCCCCCTCTCTCTCTCTCTCTCTATCTATCTATCTATCTATCTATCTATCTATCTATCTATCTATCTATCTATCTATCTATCTATCTATCTATCTATCTCTGTCTCTATCTGTCTCTATCTCTATCTCTTCTCTCTCTTTCTCTCTCTTTCTCTCTCTTTCTCTCTCTTTCTCTCTCTCTCTCTCTCTCTCTTCTCTCTCTCTCTCTCTGTCTCTCTTATCTGTCTGATTCTCACTCTCTCCTCTCTTCCCCCTGTCTCTCTCTCTCTCTCTCTCTCTCTCTCTCTCTCTCTGGCTCGCTGAGTCTCTCTGTTTATCTGTACCTCTCTAAACATTTATTCATATATCCATCTGTTTGTGTGTATTTATGTCTGTGCAGTATCCATCTGTCTATCTATCTCTCTGTCTATAAATATATCTATCTATCTGTCTGTCTCTCTGACTGTAAATCTGTCTTTCTACCAATTTATATATCTATCATTTATCCATCTGTCTATCTATTTGTCTTCCATCTGTCTATCTGATTGTATGACTGCCTTTCTATCTATGTATCCCCATCTATTTTTCACCTGCTAGGAATTGAAACAACAGTAAGAACCCAGGCAGCTTTACATTTTCATAAGGAGTTGTTACTTAATATGACTACCTTAACAAGATAGTGCTACACCGTACTTCATATCCTATGAGAAAGTGGGAATCATTATAAAATAAAGTCCATATAAACATTTATTGTCCTTGAAATACCTCTTTACATTTATATTTTAATGTAGTTAGAATATTTCTCCCGTCTATAGAATTTTCTGCCTTGATCTAAAAAAAATCCTTACTTAGAGGAGCCTCATTTTAGTTTCAGACATGCTCTGCCTTTAACTGTGCGAACAATATGTTTGAAGGGAGCAGGCTGTATTCCCGTTTTGAGCCACTACATATGTATTGTTTCCATGGGAGGAACAATGTAGAGATATATCAGTCCAGAATATTGCTTTGTAGGCTCTACAAGTGTTGGACAATTAAATTTCTGAAATGTACTGTATTTTACGTTAGAATTTTTAAAAAATGAAAAAAAAAACAGTTGTTCCACCTGCATGTGGCGAACTAACCAAATCTCAGACATGTTACTTGACTATAATCATTACCATACGTTCAATTTTAGATGCAGTGTAAGCGACCGAGCACCGGAGACGACCCCATCAATCTCTTTATTGTGTTGCATATGTTAGGCTTTGAGAAATCCTTTTGCCGAGCCTATGGGTTAGCGGGAACCAAAGGCCTATTCATCAGACTGTTACTGTGCTCCTGCTGGGAAATCATATTGGGATCATTTATAAGCCTAATATATGGCGATTTTCAAGATTTACCCATCGCCAGAGAGACATTAGAAATGTGTGTCAATTTTGAAATCATCAGCGTATGTGTTCACGGACAGACAGACAAGTCATGTTCAAATTTAACTCAAACCAGGAAGTAGAACAGAGGAATAAAGATCTATCACTGGAGGCATGGAGGACTTCAATCAATAATACAAGGCTCTGCTCGTGATTGCAGATAACGTTTTGAGATCAGGCTGGAAAGGCATGCTCATCGCGATCAATTTTAACATTTGTTTCTTATAAAAAAGGGCCGATCACACTCTGTTGATAGTAGCCATCGAAAAATACAGCTGTCAGCTGAAGTTATGATAACAACCTTTTTTTTTCTTGGCAAGGCCTGGATTAAATGCAAAGAATTATTGATTAAAAAAACAAAAAAAAACAAAAAAAAAAAAAAAACACTATTCAAAGAAAAAGTGATTCATATCTGGAAAAAAAGCATACGGGAATTACTGGGTGCTAAGTGATAAACAAATTTGCATGTCCCCACTACACATAAAAGGATTAAAGATTTTAAGCATTCAATTGAAAGATGATGGCTAGCTGTGTTCCAATAATTAAAAAATGCAAATGGTAGCTTCTTAGGAATTTTTTACCGCAGTCGTCCACTTTTGGCCTTGGCCGCAAATCAATTAATTTCGTTACTTCTCATAGTAAATGCCAAGTAATAAATATCTCGAAGGATTGAAGGAAAAAGAGAGAGGGGGGACATTACCTAGTTCAGTTCGACAAACAGCATCGAGGGTGTGAATAAACGGAGCTTTTCCTCCTGAAGTTGTATTGGACCGCCTGAATACGTCCCCCACGGATGTATACAGGCCTATTGCCTTCCGTCTTCCCCCTTATGAGATGAAGGACGGCGTCCACCCTCGCTCCACGGAGGAGGTTGCAGCCCCATACGCCTCTGAGGTCGCCCAAAACCCCTGTTTTTATCCCCCGGGGATGAGGATGCCCGTCGCGGGGCGGATGCTGCGACAACAGAAAACGGGAAGCGCACCTGGAGTGTCTCTCCTGCGCGGCCTCGTTTACTTTGCTTGTTTTATTTATTTTACCTTTGTTTTTTGTGTATTTTAATAAACATTTTTACATCGCGTTTTACACGAACCATAGTCGAAAAAGAAAGAGACCACCAAAAAGAAAATTACTTTCAAAAGAAACTTTTAATCTTTTTTAATTTTATTTATCATTTTATCTTAACTTTAGTATATTCTACATTTTCCATCTTAACAATTTTACTCTGAACATTTTATTAACTGATTTTACTATAATATACAATTGTGCACAATTCTTTTTTTATATTTTTACTATTTTATTTCATAGAACTTTTATTCATTTCATAAACAAACTTTTTAAATATCTTAATTGTTATAATAAGAATATTTTAGTGATCATAGGAAGTTTTTGGGCGCAAATCTTGTAAGAACTAAAACTCAGTTTCGGGGCCGAGGTGACGAGGAGAAGTCCCGGCCCTTCAGGTGTTGCGGTTCGAGTCCAGTTCCAGTTCGAGTTCCAGGCCAGTGGCGGTGCTGGACTCTGTGGCTGTGGCGCGCAGGGTAATGGTGGTCTCGCCAATATATAGATAAGTGATTAGCTTACATTTTACGTTAGAGAAGGTGGTTCTCATCTTAATATTTGTGTTTCGTGTTTTTACCGTGTTTTATGTCTGTTTTGTCTTTTGTCTTGTGTTTTAGTGTTTGTTTTACTGCTCGTGTTTCGTTTTATGTTCTGTTTTATCTTTGGTTTTACAAAATAAATAGACGATTTTATAATACTCTTTCGTTAAGTCCCCGAATATAAGCAAATGCCTAAAATTATGTTATTTTTAAAGTTTAAAAGGCCAACAGTAAAAAAAAAAAACTATCAAAAGTATAAATGAAGCATCTGTACACGCCTCCTAACCACGCCTACCTCACCTCGGTTCATTTGCACAACTGCACTACACACACACACACACATGCGCACACTACTGTCGCTCCTTTCCACAATTCTTCTGACCCTGCATCCCCCTTTACACCATACACTCGTTCCCGAACATACTAATCGCGTGGTGGCAGTGACCTCTTTACACCCTTTTAATGAGCCTGGGGACGTTGCAAATAATAAACACAGCAAAACCACAGACGCCGCATACCACAGCCTACCTAACAAAAATGTTTACCTCTCTTACCAACGGAAGCCCTGAGCCAGGATCTGGCGGGTAAGTTTTCCCATTCCTGGCTCAAACGTGGAGATTGCGACTCGAATATCTTGTTCAGGTAGCAACCCATTTCTAATTTTTGTTTTGATGCAGCCGGAGCAGAAAATCCCGCCTGGCACAAATAACCAGTAGCTTCGAATTCCGACGACCTGTTTCTTCTTTTTCCACAGCAGTCAAAACTAAGCCGAGTGACTGTTGCTCGAAGTTGCAACGGAGAGCTTCATCGAACTGACCTCCTTTTAGCTCAGACTAGAATCAAAAAGATGTTATTCAAAATAGTCATAATCATATGAAAGATCTGAAGAAGAATTGACACGGGGTATTGAGGAATGCAACAATATTTAAATTGTGATTATTTAAAGGCCTATAAACCAAAATAAGAATTAGTCCAACAACAGAGGACGCGTACAGTTCACACACACATACATATATATATGTGTGTGTGTGTTTGTGTGTGTGTTTGTGTGTGTGTTTGTGTGTGTGTTTGTGTGTGTTTGTGTGTGGTGTGAGAGAGAGTGTGTGGGGTGTGTGTGTGTGTGTTGTGTGTGTGTGTTGTGTGTGTGTGTGTGTGTGTGTGTGTGTGTGTGTGTGTGTGTGTGTATGTGCGTGCGTGTATACTCGAGTGAAATAGTCTCAATCAGGCCCACAAAGGACGACCTTTTCGTTACATTACTATTAATCGTCCTATTTTTCTTGTCCAGGCTTTCCCTCCCTCCCTCCGGCACCTCATTCGCTCCCTCAAAGCGGCCTCCTCTCTGACCATTTCATTGGATCATTATCAGTACTGAATGTCATCATTTCACTGGCTACTTGAACGTAATTTCCTTGTTCTGCCACTGGCACTTTTCTTTTTATAATGTTTACACTCACGTCTCTTTCCCTTTCTGGTTCTATTCATCCTCCTCATCCCTTTTCTTCTTCTTCCTCCTAATCCTCACTTTTTCTCTCCCCTTTTGTATTTTTCTTATCTCCCGTTCTTCTCTGTTCACTTTTTATCACTTTCCTTCTTCATCTTTATTTTTCTTTTCCTTTTCTCCTCCTTCCCTTCAAATCATTATCATTAGTATTGTTTATTATTACAACTATGAGAGAAAGAGAGAGAGAGAGAGAGAGAGAGAGAGAGAGAGAGAGAGAGAGAGAAGAGAGAGAGAGAGAGAGAGAGAGAGGGGGGGGAGGGAGAGAGGAGAGAGAGAGAGGGGGGGAGGGAGAGAGGAGAGAGAGAGGGGGGGAGAGAGGACACAAATGTCATTATTCATTTTATGATTATCGTTTTCATTGATAACATTATCAGTAATAATATTAGCGTTGTCAGCAGTACGACTGTTGTTTCATTAAATATTCTTCTCCCTCCGTCCTTCGCCTCTCCTCCCCTCTCCCTTCCCAATCTTCCCTTCACTATATTTTCCCCTTCCCCTTCCCCTCTTCCCCCAACATCCCTCAATCTCCCCCTACCGGCCTCTACCGTCTCCTCCTCCCTCCCCCTCCCCCCTCGGTCCACCGCCGTCCCTTTCCTCCCTTCTCCACCCTCAGCTACCCTCCCCTCCCACTATCCTCCACACGCCCTCCTCCTCTCTCGCTTCCCTCCACCATTCCCCTCCTCAGCTTGTTCACATCTTCAGCGCCAATTAAAACTTACGGCAGATGCCTGTACACGGCCTAAACCTATTAGGGATGTGGCGGAAAGTGTCCCGACCTTCTCCTTCATAATCGTTTTTCTTATTCTCTTTAATGTGTATATCATTATCATCGTTTCTAAATCGTTAATTATATCAGCAGTTTTGGCGTTACTGTGAATGTTCTTATTATCTCCATCTTTATTTTCGTTTATGCTATTATTAATTTGATTTTCACATTGTCATCTTCACTCCCATCACTGTTAATATTATCATTGTTATTTTTATGATTACGATCATTAGTTTTGTTATCGTTATCATCATTTTCATTATCAATGTTGTTATTATTATTGCTATTATTATTTCATTATCATTATTATTATCACTATTGATATTGCCATCATCATCATCATCATTATAATCATCATTATTATTATTATCATTATTATTATGATTATTATCATCATCACCATCATCATTATCATCATCAATATCATCATCATTAATATTATTTTTATCATCATCATCATCATCATCATCTTATTATCCTTATTGTTATTATTATTATTGTTGCTGTTGTTGTTGTTGTTGTTAGTAGTAGTAGTAGTAGTATCATTTTTATTATTACTGGTGTTATCATTATCATCATTATTATTATTGTTGTAATTATTATTATTATTATCATTATTATTATTATTATTATTATTATTATTATTGTTATTTATCATCATCATTATTGATATCATTATCATTATTAGTAGTAGTGTTACTATTATTATTATTATTATTATTATTATTATTATTATTCATTATTATTATTATTATTATTGCTGTTGTTGTTGTTGTTGTTGCATATATAAATATGTTGTGTTATGGCTATAAGTAGTAGTAGTATCATCATTATTATCATTTTCTTTTATTATTGTCATTATTGTTATCGTTAGTAATAGTAGTTGTATTATCATTATAATCATTAATATTATCATCATTAACAGTGTCTTCATTAATGATATTGTTTTATTAGTATTTGTTTAGTATTAGTATTACAATTATCATCATTTTTATTGAAAATGCTATTATCATCGTCTTTATCATAATTGCTGATTTTTGTTTTTTGTTTTTTTCCTTTTTGTTATTCTTGTTATTGTTATTACCTCATCTATTACTATGATTATTGTTATCATAAAATCATTGTCATTATTATCATTATTATAACTATCGTCATCGTTATCCTCATTTTTGTTATCATCATTATCGTTGTTACCATTGCCATCATGATCATAACTATTATCATCATTATCATTATTGGTATAATTATCATTATATAGTAGTAGTAGTAGTAGTATCACACACTAATTATTAGTTACTCTTATTACCATTATCGTTATCCTTGTTGATTTTGTTATTACCGTTATTATGATCATCATTAATATCATTATTATTATTATTATTATCATTATTTTTTTTATTAACATTACCATTATTATTATCATTACTATTATTATTGTTATTATTATTATTATTATTATTATTATTATTATTACTATTACCATTATTACTATTATTTTCATAATTATCATTATCATTACTATTAGTCAGTATTACTATCATTGCTATTTTCATCATCATTATTATTATCATTATTTTTGCCCTCATAATTATGTTATTATTATTATTATCATTGTAATTATCGTTATTACCATTATTGATATTATCATTATTATTTTTAGCATTACTATCATTACCATTATTATTATTATTATCATTACTATTATTATTATCATTATCACTGAAATTGTTATTTTCATCATCATCACCGTTATTATCATATCATAAGTAATAGCATTGTTATCAACTTTATGATGAAATAAAACACTGCATAAACCGGGGGACTGGCACTGATACGAGATTCCTTGCCTCTAAAACCAGCAAACTTTTTAGATTAAACCGATAAGTTAAACGATAGGCAGAAAAGTTATCTCAAGGGAAAATATAGCATAAAGGGAAAAAGTAAATGTGATGCCACTGGCTACGACAAGTTACTATAAAAATGTATACGACGGCCCGCAAATCTAGGGAATACTGGATAACTCAAATAACAGACTTGAACGAGTTAAACCGTGCTGGTGGAGGGGTAGGGGCGGAGGGGGGGGGGAAGGAGGGAGGATGGGAGAGGGGGGGAAGAAGTGAAAGAGAGTGGACGAGAGAAAGAGAGGAAAGATGGATGGAGAGAGAAAGACGGAAGGAACGATATAGAGATAGTCGGCGGGGAGTGGGGGGGGGGGGGGGGGCCAAGGAGGGGAAGGTGGACCAGATCTATATGATGATATTATATATATATATATATATATATATTGTGTGTGTGTGTGTGTGTGTGGTGTGTGTGTGTGTGTGTGTGTGTGTGTGTTGTTTCATTATAACATTATAAATATAATATAGATAGATAGATAGATATGATATATATTTATATTTATGCATGTGTGTGAGTGTATGTGTGTGTGTGTGTGTGTGTGTGTGTGTTGTGTGTGTGTGTGTGTGTGTGTGTGTGTGTGTGTGTGTGTGTGTGTGTGTGTGTGTGTGTGTGTGTGTGTGTGTGTGTGTGTGTTGTGTATGTTATATATATATATATATATATATTATATATATATATATATATATATCATATATATATATATATAACTACCCAACACACACACACACAAAATATATAATTATATATATATATATATATATATATATATATATATATATATATTATATGATATTGTTGTATGTATATATATATATATATATATATATATATATATATATAATATATATATATATATATATATATATTTATAAATATATATATAAATATATATATATATATAAATATATAATATATGTATATATATATATATGTGTGTGTGTGTGTGTGTGTGTGTGTGTGTGTGTGTGTGTGTGTGTGTGTGTGTGTGTGTGTGTGTGTGTGTGTGTGTGTGTATGTATATGTATGTGTACATATATGCATGAAAATCTAACCATGTAGCCCGCGATCTATTTTTTTATTGACACTCGTAATCACATGATGAGGGTTTCAAAAGGAAATCTGAGATAACAGCCAGTCCAACGAATTACAGTAGATTAAATATAACGAGGGGAAGAGTAGATGTTGAAGTAGTTGCCTTGAGAGATCAGGGTTGTGCGACTGTTCTTGTGAAAAATACATTGGAAATCTAAATACACTGGAAGGGTCATAAGAATTAAAAGGGAAAATAATATGATATTTAACTACCCAGAACTCTGTGTATATGCTGACTGCCCATTTTCCGTAGGCAACGCTTTTTCTGCTTGTTTATCAAATCCTGTATACGATTTCGTTATTGGTCAGATTGACGGTGTGAAGGATAATGAAGGACCTGCAGAAGTAGGGGTCATATCAACACGGCATCAGCTGAGACAAAAAATAAAGTCGCAACCAAAGCTAAGAGTTTCAGAAGTAACTGTAGTCTTGAAAAGTCAAGATGTCGGTGAACAACAAAAAGATGAAAAAGCATTGGACCGAATTAGTAGTTCTGTTGAGTCACGAAGAGAAA
>NC_051399.1:23287058-23294558 GCF_015228065.2 Penaeus monodon | reverse complement strand
GGGGAGAGGGAGAGGACAGATGTAGGGCTTGAGGTGGGAGAGTGAGGGAAGATTTGGAGGTGAGAGGCGGGGAGAGGGACGAGAAAAGGGAGAAAGGAAGCGAAAGCTTGGAAAGGATGAAAGAGGGAGAGAAAAGGGAAGACATACCTCTCATTTTCTGTCCAGTCCCTTTTTTATTATTATGATTATCATTATCATCATTTTCCCTATCATCATCATCACCACCAGCATTATTATCATCGTCACCGTCTTCTTAATCATCACTTCTATCATCATAATTATCAAATTGACCGTTAAACATACAAAAACAACAGATACGAGTCTTTATATGGAATGAAAGCCTTACAAATAAAATGAATATATAAATAAAATATTAATCATAGTAAGTGACAAGAAACACCATCTGAACCCGAGGCTCATCCGACCACGTGCCAGATAAGCTAAAGTGAATGTTATAGGAGATCTTTTTTCTGTGAAAAGGATCTCTTTGTGAGTTTCTAGTTGTTCGGCTTTTCGCCAGAGGTGCGAGTATGTTTTTTTTTTCGTTTTACTTTTGTTTTCTTGTTCTCGTTGGGTAAACATATTTATGGCTCATGCTTACTCGGATATACAATTACTATTATTGTCATTGTTGTTTTTATTGTTGCACTCTTTTAACGTCGTTAGTATTATCATCATTGTTATTATTGTTGCCACAATGATAGTGATTATCATTATCATCATCCTTGTCATAAGCAACAGCGACAGAAATACGAGTAGTAGTGCAATGGAAGTGATAATGACGTAAACAGGATATCAATATTAACAGTAATAAAAGTAATAATAATGGTAATAATAGAAATAATGATAATTATTTTAATAGTAATAACAATAATTATAATCGTCATTGTCATCATCATCATCATAATCATCATCTTCATCATTATATTATTATTATTATCATTATTATTATTATTGTTATCATTATTATTATTATCATTATTATTGTTATTATTATTATTATTATCATTATTATTATTATTATTATTATCATTATTACTATAATACTTGTCATTATTATCATTGTTATTATTATTGTTGTCATTATTATTGTTATTATTTTTTTTTATTGATAACAGTGATGATAATTATAGTAATAATAATTATCAACATTATAATAGTGCTAATAAACATGATAATGATAATAAGAATTATAATGATAACGATGATGATGATGATGTAATAATAATAATAGTAATTATAATAATAATAATAATAATAAATATAATAATAATAATAATAATAATAATAGTAATAATAATAACCATAATAATGATAATAATAATAATAATAATAATAATAATAATAATAATAATAATAATAATAATAATAATAATAATAATAATAATATAATAATGATGATGATAATCATAACAATAATGATAATAACAATGATAATAATCACGGTAATAATAATAATAATAACACTAACAATAATAATGATAAAAATAATAATAATAATAATAATGATGATGATAAAACGATAATAATAACTATGCTATACATCACCCAACCTGGCAGTAGCTTGGTGGAAACGGAGTTCGCGATCCATGAGTAGTGCTAGTTCATAGGTTTCATACGCCGAGTGGTACAAAGGGAGTCCTGGTTCATCCTGCGGGAGATGAAAGAGGCTACAGCGTTAGCAGGAGTTTATTTTATTATGAATTCTATTTTACGTGAGCGAGTGTGTGGGTGAGAGAGAGAGAGGAGGACAGAGAGAAAGAGAGAGATGTGTGTTCGGGGTCAATGTCTGTGGATTTTTTTTATGTACGTGTGTGTATGTTATTTTCTTTGTTTTTTAAAAACGAATGCTAATGCTGATGTTTATGCATATTTATGAGTGCTTCTCAAACAGAACAATATTCATATCTAAAATATAATCTCTCTCTTTCTCTCATTCCCTCTATCTCTCTTTCTATCTCTCTCGTTCGCTCGCTCTCTCTTCCTCTTTCTACCTTTTTTTCTCTCTTTTATTCTCCTTCTCTCCTTCTCTCTTTTCCTTCCCTACTCCCTCCTCTCTCTTCCCTCTTTCTCCTCTCGCCTTCCTTCTCCTCCCCCCCCTATCTCTCTTCCTCCCTCCCCCCTCTTCTTGACTTCTCCCTCCTCTCTTCCCCCTGACCTCTCCTTCCTCCCTCCACCTTCTTCCTTCCTCCCAATCCCCCCACTCTCTCTCCTCCTCCCTCCCTCCTCTCTCCTGACCTACCCCCTCCCCTCCTTCCCCCCACCCTTGTCCAGCCATCATCCTATTTCCATGCGACACATGACGAAGACGACGCAGCAGGTGGCGTCAGAATAGGAGAAAAGGCCAACAGAGCAACCGCGAAGTAACCTTTTGTCCTTCCGTCTTAAAGGTCAGAGCATATTAGCAGCATAAGCGCCTTTCCGAGATCCAGTCGATCCTCGGCTATTTGGTGTGGACGTCGCCTGGCTGTGATGAAGTCAATGGTTATGTGTGTGTCATACGAATGTGAGTGCTTGTTTATATATATATATATATATATATATATATATATATATATATATATATATATATATATATATATATATATATATATATATATATATGTATGTATGTATGTATGTATGTGTGTCGTCACCTACTTTCCATGAAGTTGCAATTTGTATCGAAAGGGAATCAAAATACCGTATATACCAGACAAGAAGAGCCTTGCAAAATACCACATAATGCCATGTACATTTTTACTCCCTTAGGGTATATTTACCTTTGGTTCGATTTCTCTTTTCCTTCTAGGTCTGTGATTTTTAACCCTTCCTCTATAATTTACCTCATCGACTGTATGCTGCTTTTGATTAAGAAAAAAATATAGTTACGGATAACTTGGTTTTAAAAAAATATATGCATCATGTATTACCAGTTTGGAAATTCGCATCTGCCTGATAAGACCTATTGCATCGAGGGTGTCATGTACATTCTCACTTCCTTAAGTGAGAATGGCTTGGCTTGAAATTCCCTGCTTTCGGTGAAATTGTCTTTGACTTTGTCCAATAAACGTAAAGTTATAAAATCTCTTTGGCAAGAAGGACAAACGACTTGTATTATTTTACCCTAAGACTCTTCCATGTCTTACAAAAGTCCTTTGTTTTGATAAGGAGCCGGTTGCTAAAAGGGAAAAATGTGTTAACAAAGTGTTTTCTATGAACCTAGTCGAAGAGGAGAGTGTGGAAGAAAGTCTGTTTCCTCTCCCAGGTAGGACTGAATGTTTGTAAATATGGTTAAACAAATTTTCCCAAAGTCATCTAAGCAACTGGCTAAGGGATAGAAAAACTATGGCATCAAGTGTACGGCTGCTATAGTCAGAAAAAAAATAAATGAGATGGGATACCATGTATGTAGGCCAAGTAAGGCACCAAGACTAACCATAACCACGAGGAAGAAACAACTGGCCTGGACAAAGGCTTACTTGGATTGTACCTGGGAGGAATGGGAAAAGGAAAATCTAACTTAGATTTTAAATCTTCCTTTTGACTACGTTTCTATAAGATTCACACGTAATTCGTGACATACATATGCATACATGAAAAAGTATATGTTAGTTACAAAATATTACATCCGATATGAGTTTTATGTTTGATTCAAAAGATACCAGAGAAAGGTCATGTTGGAGATGAATTTCAAGAGGGTTTCATATGAATTTTCTAGTGATCTCGTAACTTTTATTGTTATTTTCATTTGCAGCGTTGTTTATTCGATGAGTCTATGGTAAGAATACTGGATGGGCAGAGGAAAATTTGTTAGGAGAGCCAGCATAGAGAAGGACCAGCCTGACTGCCAGAGAGAAAAAGTAAAATTCACTGCCAAGGTGATGGTGTGGTCTGTGATCTCTGTCACGGGTACTGGATTATTAGATATTATAAAAAGGTAATCAAATTCAATTTGGATATCGTAACATCGCTCATAGACGATTTCTGTCCAACGTTCGTGAGTGATTCCCAGATAATGACTACATTTTCATGCACGATAGAGCTTAATGCTACACAGCCAAAAGAGTTAAAACCCATTTGGATAATCTTGGTATTACAGTGCTTGATTGTTCTAGAAACACTCCTAATTCAAATCCTATAGAATGTTATGGAAAGACAAAAAGACGAAATAAGCCAAGTAGAATGTACTAACAGAGTTGAGTGTGTGTGTGTGTGTGTGTGTGTGTGTGTGTGTGTGTGTGTGTGTGTGTGTGTATGTGTGTGTGTGTGTGTGTGTGTGTGTGCGTATGTGTGTGTGCGTGTGTGTGTGTGTATACATATACACACACACACATACATATTTATACATATATATAAATATATATACATATATATATGCATATACATTTATGTGTGTATACATACATATATATACATACATACATACATACACACACACATACATACATATATATATATATATATATATTATATATATATATATATATATATATACACACACATTGCGGCCCTCACCGGCGCGGAAGTGAAGCACAGGTCGAGGCTGGGAATCCCCAGGTTGAAAACGTACGCCCGGAAGTCGCTGCCGGAGCCGAAGGTGTAGAAGCGGGGCTCCGACGCCGGCCCTTCCTCCTCGCTGTCGTTCTTGGGGAAGCGGTGCACCCACGTGTCGTACAAGGAGGCACGACCCGCCTCGACCTCGTCCTGGTCCGGGTTGGGCACGGCCTTCGAGGTGTCAATGATGACGTCATACAGCATCGGGACGGCGCTGGCCATGAAAGAGTAGTTGCCTGAGGAGAGATAAGGGACAGACAGAATATTATATCTGCATGACATCCATCAAAAAGCATTCAACTATGCCAGCAGTATTTTCTCCATCCTACAGAAGCGTGAGTACTCCCATGTAAAAGTTCTGCGACTACGCTTTTTACCTTTCAGGGCCACTTTAGGCAGAGAGGCCAAGAGGGAAACATAAAACTCATGGCTCTTCTGTAGCCTATTCACGTAAAAATAAATTCTTACATACTTCGTCCTTTTCCCAAGCCACCTTACAATCAGCCAAAGGAAATATAAATACATATCAAACACAAATGCAGCGATCCCAAACAGGAGTTTACAGTATTTATCTAAAAATATTTTATAATATGGTACAAAATGATGATGTTTTTGCATAAAACGCCCCTTACCTTCCATCACCATGTCCACGTTAAGGTATGCTACAGCTCGGTCCTTCAGGATGGCGCTGAACTGCTCCGCGAACTCAGTCGAGCCGATGACGCCAGGCTCCTCCGCCGCCCAGCTGCAGAACACGAGGGTCCTGCAGAAGGCATGAAAACATGGGTTTCGAAAAAGTTAAAAATTACCCAAACATTTCTGAAAATTTCTTTATCAGTTATTGTTGTATTATGTTTTAGCAATAGCTACATGCTTCTTGAATATTCCACTTGGCCTCCCCCCCCCCCTCTTACCTCCGGGGCCGCCAGCCGTCCCTGTACATCTCGCCGAACACGCGGGTGAGTTCCAGGTGCGTGGCGGTGGCCGATGATGGGTCGATTCCGCCGTAGGTCCAGGCGTCATAGTGATTCCCGATCAGTATGTAACGATCTTTAAAGAAAAAAACATGATTAATAAAAGTTTGCAAATTGCTGTTGGGTGTTCGGTCTTTCCGTCTCGCTTTATTAGATACAGCAGATTAAAAAGAAAATGTGAATTTCACTTGCTCCAAATCAAACCAATCACCTGGTTCCTCTTGACCAAGTAGAGATCCTACCACGTTGTACACTTGTTCCCTAGAATTTATGTTGTTAACATCCAATATGACCTCATGTCCTGCCAGGTCGCCACCCAGCAGGTATTCTATGTCAAGACCTCCCTGCCACTCATCGGGTGCGCGTTCGCCTTTTAAGATGCTGCGAAAGTATAGTCTCATAAGATAGGTAGACAA
The DNA here is from genome assembly GCF_015228065.2 of Penaeus monodon. NCBI lineage: Eukaryota > Metazoa > Arthropoda > Malacostraca > Decapoda > Penaeidae > Penaeus > Penaeus monodon. The sequence goes on along the minus strand of NC_051399.1, from coordinate 23,288,632 downwards.
ATTTGATTTTGTGGATCGTGTGTTTGTACCTAAATCGTACATATACAATATAGCGTTCACTCTGCAGTATACGTTCTGAGTATATGGACAAATATATGCATACAGTGTGTGTGTGTGTGTGTGTGTGTGTGTGTGTGTGTGTGTGTGTGTGCGCGAGCGCGCATGCGTGCGTGTGGAAAAGCGTAAATACCTTAAGATCTGTTGAGCATCCTCATAGCCAACAGGTTGGACGGGAATGCCAGGCGAATCTGCTTGTTCTTCAGGAATTCGGTAAGCGGATTCTGTCGGAACATAACATTATTGGGCATGGGATGGAGGAGAGCGAAGGAGCGAGAGCAATGGGAGGGGAGTAAGGGGAGCAGAAGAGAGGTAGAGAATAATGATGATGATGATGATGATGAAAGAGAAATAAAGTGGAAAAGAGAGATGACAGAGAGAGAGAGAGAAAAACAGTTGGGGAACGGGGAAGGTACGGCAAGAAAGGATTAAAACAGAACAAAGAAAGATAAAAAGGAAATACAAATGAAAACAGAAGAAATAATCGTATCAAATTTCAAACCCCATCGAATTCTCTTCTTCTTCAATAACTATTAATTATGGAAAAGAAAAAAAATCATTGACGTCATAAGTATTCTATCAAATCTGCCGTAAGTAACAGCCCTGGACCCTATCGCCGGCCACCTTATAGGGTTCTCACGATGACAATGATCAAATTCTGCGCTTCTTTGGATGTACTTATGAGCCCCCGAATCAATCGCGAAGTCGTTTGATTCCGTCGCCCCGGGCAATATAATTTCCGGTCTCGGGGGGAGAGGGGGGGTCGTGGAATATGGAAAGGGAGGGAGGAATGAGGGGAGGATGTAGAGAAAGGATAGAGGGATGGGGAGAGTGGAGGAAAGGAGAAGGGGGTGAAAATGCAATTGTGGAATACGGGGAGAGAGAGGATAGAGTGATGGGGGAGGGGGGGGAAGGGAGGAGAAGAGAGGAATGGGAAAGGGGAATGACAGGGGAGGGGGAGGGGGTAAAGAGAGGATGGAGGGATGGGGGAAGAGGAAGGAAAGAGAGAGGGAGGAGGAGGTGAGGGAGGAGCATAGGAGAAGAGGGGAGGCTAGAAAGGGAAAGGGAGATAGGGGAAGGAAAAGGAATGAGAGGAGAAATGGATGAGTGAGAATATAAGTGAGGAGGAGGGGGAAGGGGGTAGGCAGGAATGAATAATCATGTGACACGGAAAATAGGATATCTTATTCACCTTCTTCTGCTTTGCGACATCTCCGTTCTTGAGAGTGTCACGTTAGTATCTTTAAATGACAGTGATGAGAATGGCGACAGAGTTGTTCATTCAGGTGGTGGGGGGGGGGGGGGGGGATGTTGGTGGTGGTAGTGGTAGTGATAATGGCGATGGTGATGATGATGATGATGATGATGATGATGATGATGATGATGATGATGATGGTGGTGGTGGTGATGATGATGATTATGGTGATGATGATGATGATGATGATGATGATGATGATGATGATGATGATGATGAGGGGGGGGAGGAGGAGGAGGAGGAAGATCTTGATTATGATGGT
>NC_051399.1:23227058-23234558 GCF_015228065.2 Penaeus monodon | reverse complement strand
TTTTATAGAATATAATAAAATATATAATTTTATATATAATATATATTTTAATAGTTACATTTTTTTCTACTTTTCTTTTTCTTTTTCCCTTTTTTTACGGAATTTTTACTCATCATTGGTTATAATGGCTATAAATTTGTCGTTTATAGTTTTTATAAGTGACAGATAAATTAAAAGATATATAATACAACATACAAATAGATAAACAATATAGATTTTATCTGTGTATCATATATATATATTTATATATTATATATATAATTAATATAATATAATATATATAATATATTTATTATAACATATATATAAATATATATATTTTATATATATATATATTTAAAATATTTTTATTGTATATATAACAATATATATAATAATTTATATATATATTATATATATATTAAAAATATGTGTGTGTGTGTGTGTGTGTGTGTGTGGGTGGTCGTATGTGTGTGTGTGTGTGTGTGTTGTTCTCTCCCCTCTCTTCCTTCTCTCTCTCTCTCTCTTTCTCTCTCTCTCTCTCTCTCTCTCTCCCCTCTCTCTCTTCCTCTCTCTCTTTTCTCTCTCTCTCATCCACTCTATCGTCCCCTCTCTATCTTTCTCCCTCCCCTTTTCCCCCTTTCCCCTTTCTCTTTTCTCTCCCTCCCTCTCTCTCTTCTTTCCTCTCCTCTTTCTTTTCTCTCCTCTTTCCCCCCTCTCTCTCCTCTCTCTCTCTCTCTCTCTCCCCCTCTCTCTTCTCTCTCTCCTCTCCTCTCTCTCTCTTTTTTCCCCCCCCCTTCCTCCCTTCCCCGTCACTCTCTCTCTCTCTCTCTCTCTTCTCTCTCTCTTCCTCTCTCTCTCTCCTCTTTCTCCTCCCTTTTCCTTATCCTTTTCCCCCCCCTCTCTCTCTTTTCCCTTTTTTTCTCTTTCCTCTCTCTCTTTAAACTCTCCCCCCTCCTCTCTCCCCTCCTCTCCTCTTTTCCTCTTCCCCTCCTCTTCTCCCTTTTTTTTTTTTTTTTTTTTTTTTATTTCTTTTTTTTCCTCTCTCTATTCCCCCCTTTATCTTTCTCTCGCTCTCTCTCTTTATCTCTCCCCCTCTCTCTCTCTCCTCTCTCCTCTCCCCTCTCTCTCTCTCCTCTCTCTCTCTTTTTCCTTTTTTTTTTTTTTTTATTTTTTTTTTTTTCTTTTCTCTTCCTTCTCTTCTTCTCTCTTTCTTCTCTCCTCTCTTTTTTCTCTTCCCCTCTCTCTCTCTCTTTCTCCCTCTCTCTCTCTCTCTCTCTCCTTTCTCTCTCTCTCTCCTCTCCTCTTTTCTCCTCTTTTTTTGCCCCCTTTTTCTTTTTCTTTTTCTCTTTCTTTCTCTCCCCCTCTCTTTTCTCTCTCCCCTCTCTCTCTCTCTCTCTTTCCCTCTCTCTCTCTCTCTCTCTTCCCCTTCTTTCTCCCCTCCTTTTTCTCTCTCCCTCTTCTCCCCTCTCTCTCCTCCCCCTCTCCCTCTTCTTCTTTTCTCCCCCCTCCTTTTTTCTCTCATTTTCCCTCTTCTCCTCTTTTTCCTCTCTCTTTTTCTCTCCTTTTTATCTCCTCCCTCTTTTTCTCTCTCTCTCTCTCTCTCCCCTCTCTCCTCTCTCTCTCTCTCTTCTTCTCTCTCTCTCTCTCTCTCTTCTCCTTTTTCGCCTCTCCTCTTCTTCTCCCTCTCTTCTCTCTCTCCTCCCCCCTTTTTCTCCCTCTCTCTCTTTTCCCCTCCCCTCTCTCCCTCCTCCCCCCCTCTCCTCTCTCTTTTTCTTCTTCTCATATTTTTTATTTTTTGTTTTTTTTTATTTTTTCTTTCTCTCCCTCTTCTCTCTCATCTCTCTCCTCTCTTCCTCTCTCTCTCTCTTTTTTTTTTTTTTTTTTTTTTTTTCTTTTTCCTTTTTCTCTTCCCCTCTCTTTTCTCCCTTTTTTCCCTTTTCTTCTCTCCCCTTTTCTCTTCCCTCTCTCTCTCTCTCTCCTTCTCCCTTTTCCCCCCCTCTCCTCTCTCCTCCCCTCTCCCTCTCCTCCTCCTTCTCTCTCTCCTCTCTCTCTCTCTCTTCTCTCTCTCCCCCCCCGTCGCTCTCTCTCTCCTCTCTTCCTCTTTTTTTTTTTTTTTTTTTTTTTTTTAATTTTCTTTTCCCCCCCCTCTCCTCTCTCTCTTTTCTTCTCTCCTCTCCTATCTTTTCTCTCTCTCACCCCTTCTCTCCCCCTCTCTCTCTTTCTCTCCTCTCTCTCTCTCTCTCTCTCTCTCTCTCTCTCTCTCTATCTCTATCTGTCTATCTATCTATCTCTACCTATCTATCTATCTATCTATCTAACTCTCACTCTATCTTTTTCTATCTCTTTCTATCTGTCTATCTATCTTTATCTCCCTCTCTCTCTCTCTCTCTCTCTCTCTCTCTCTCTCTCTCTCTCTCTCTCTCTCTCTCTCTCTCTCTCTCTCTCTTTTCCTCATAAAATCTACCGCTTCCAAATGCCACCGAGATCTGAACGAGGAAGCTTCCGCGCTTGCCTCACAACTCGAATCTATGAACAACGCCTATGACTCATGTTTTTCCGCATCGGGGAAGCTCTCATGCGCATGACTTCCTGATGATGACATCCGGTGTCATGCAAAGTGAGAGTTAGAAAGATTTGGAAGAAAGAAGGGTGGACAAGGGAGATTATGGGGCGTATCTCTTCATCACCCCCCCCCCTCCTCCTCCTCCTCATTCGTTTTTTTTATCTTCATTTCTATTTTATCATCGTGTTCTGTTCATATTCCTGTTCTTTTCCGTTTCCTTCGTCGCCTTTGTCTTTCTCTTCTTCTTCTCTTCCAGTTCCTCCTACCCTTCCTTCTCCTCCTTCTCTCTGTTCTCCACCCATTTCTTCTTCTCCATCTCCTCCACTTCCTCTCCTTTATGGTCCTTCTTCTCCTTACCCTCCTCTTCATCACCCATTCCTCTCCTCCTCCATATCCTCCTCCTCTTCTCCTTCCTCACCATCCTCCCTCTTCTGTCTTCCCCCACGTTTATTGCTTTCTTCTCCTCAGGCCTCCTCTTCCCTCTCTCCAGCCTCCCTTCCCCCTACTTCTCCCCTTCCCCCCCCGCCCCTCCCCAGCTGACATCCCATATGACACTCTGTGACGTCACTTGTCATCGTTATGCAATCGTCCCTCATTTGAACTACCAGAGTGCATGACTAATTGTGGTTTTATACGTTCTCCGGAAATATGACATGACAAGAAGGGAGGAAAAAATCTGCTGGTTCGCCATTTTTTCCCCTACGCATGCGTATATGGGAGGAGAAAGGGAAACTGATGGGGGAAAAAGGGAAATTTTGTAAGTATGGACTGCATGGAGAATGTTAGTCATTATGATTATGTCAGTATTTTCTTTGTTTTGATTATTGTAATTGTTGTTGACACTATTGTTGTTTTGTTGTTGTTATTATCTTGATTATTATCTTAATACAATCTTTATAATGATTTTTGTTATCATTATCATTATCATTATCACCGTTATTACTATTATAATTATTACTCCTGTTATTATTACTGTTATTATCACAAATATCATTATAACAAGTATTATCCTCAATATCATTATCATAATTACTATCATTATCATTATTATTTTTGCAACTATTATTATTACACCATCATTATTACCATCATCAGTAACTTTGTTTACATAATTAGCATCATTACCACTAACACTAGCAATATTTCAATTAATCATCATTGTTGACATTGAGATCATTGTTATCATCATCATTACCATTAACATGTAATAATTTTTGTTGTCCTTATTATTATCATCATCGATGTCATTTTTATTATTATCGCCTTTTATAATACCTGTCTTCCTTTGTGTGGATATCCACCGCCTTGCAACAGCAGCTCAACAGCTAATTATACATATGTTGCTATTTGTTAACCAAGTATCCTAAGTAGGAATTCTAATGATTCTAAATATTTCAAAGACGTATCCTAGCTGGTCTACAATTTAATTTAATTCAAATTTCAAATAAAATCTGTTTTGACTAATATCGAAATTACTCACTGTAATTAGATTCTCAAAAGCTGATCATGTTTCAAATGTCGAATGTAACAAACTATTCTGACTACATATTGTAAATAACTATTCTAACTGATTAAAAGTTTTTTTTTATGGTGTAATAGCTTAGGATAATCATGTATGAAGTACTCACAGGTGCTAATTACCTTGCAAACACTAATAGGTGCAATGTCTACTTACCCACCTGTTTATTCTTGCTAATAGCACACATCCTGGAAAACTAGCTCTCCAAATTGAGCTTGACAACAAGTAATAAATCAATATTGAAACAGCTGTAGTGACCTTGACTTACCTGACTGAATCAGTCAGTATCTAGTCACTAGTCACCTCCTTATCGCGAGTCACAACCGGCTACTTTCAGATAAGCTTGACATTTACCACCAAGACGCCTACTTAAGGAAAATTATTTGTTACCAGTTTGAAACAAGTTCTGGTGTCACTCAAGCAATTTTTTGCCTACGTTTTCTTTTTCTTGCCGGATTTTTTTTCATGGATACATGCATATATATATATATATATATATATATATATATATATATATATATATATATATATATATATATATGTATTTGTTTATTTATATGTGTGCGTGTATATATATAAATATATACACACACATGTATGTGTGTGTCTGAAGACATGAGCTGTCATGATGCAAACTCTGATAAAGTAAGCATATTAGATAATAAATAATATTCAAAATCGTTCAGACAAGGTGAAGTTCAGTTAGATAAGTAATTTACAGTTCCAGTATAACAAAAAATATATATAAACACCAGAGAAAAAAGGCAGAAAAGGCCTCATTGCAAAACATGCAGCATCATGCAATTACCTGGCAACTTGGCTAAAAGATGATTATAAAATGTAAAACAACAAGAGACAGAATGAGTTTATATGTACGGGCGAGTGTTTGTGTATGTGAGAGCGAGTAATTGCAAGAGAGGGTGGGAAGGAGAGAGGAAGAGAGAGAGAGAATATGAGCGGGGGTAGGGGGGAGAGAGAAACAGAGAAACAGGGAGAAAGAGAGGGAGGGGGAGGGGGAGGATGGTAGAGAGAGGGGGAGGGGGGAGAGGGAGGAAGAGAGAGAGAAACAGAGAGAGAGAACAGAGAGAGAAAGACAGAGAGAGAGAGAGGAGAGAGAGAGAAGGGGGAGGAGGAGAATGAGGAAGAGAGTGAGAGAAGGAGAGAGAGAGAGAAAGGGTGATGAGAGAGAGGGAGAGAGATGGAGAGGGAGAGAGGGAAGAGAGGAGAAATAGAAAGAGGGTGGGCAGAGAGAGAGAGAGGCACACAGACAGACAGACAACAGACAAGACAGAGACAGAAACAAAGAGAGGTGGTGAGAGAGAGAAATAGGAAGAGCGACTGAGAAAGAGATTAATAGAAAGAGATAAACAGACAGACAGGCAAGCAGAAACAGAGAGGGAGGGAGAGAGACAGAAACAGAGAGAGAAAGAGAGACAGAGAGAGAGAGAGAGAGAGACAGACAGACAGACAGAAACAGAGAGAGGTGGTGAGAGAGAGAAAAAAGGAAGAAAGATTGAGAAAGAGAGAAACGGAGACAGAGAGAAACGGAGAGAAGAGAGGAAAGGTAGAGAGACTGAGAAAGAGATTAAGAGAGAGTGAGAGTAGGGGGGGCAAAGAGGAGGAGAATGTAGAGGAACAGAAAAGTGAGTAGAAGTAGAAAGTAGAAACCAAGGCGGAGTGGGGAAAGAGAGACAGACATATAGAGGAAGAGAAAGATAGTGAGAGAGGAAAATGAGAAGAGAGAAAAATAGAGAAAGGAAGGGACAGGAAAGAGAGAAGAGACAGAAAGAGAGGGAAATAGAACACACAGAAACCAAGAAGGGGAGAGAAAGGAGGCATAAGAGAAGAAAAGGGAAAACGAGGAGAGACAGAAAAAGAATGACAGATAGACAGACAGATAGACAGTGGTGATCGCCTGTTTCCGAAATACCACGGTCGCACATGTCAGAAATTACTACCAGAGGACCATTTCTCGCAGAAGAAATGCACCCACTGATCTTGGAGCGTCTGGAGGCATACCGCCTTTTTTTTTCTTCTTTTTTTCTCTTTTTTTAGCCATGACAGGAAGCTAAGGCAGGCGTCTTATGAGCTTTCATTTTCAGAAGGAGCTGAGGTTATCTGGCCAAAGGTTGTATCGCGATTCAAGTTCTGCATAACGGTGGTGGAGAAACTACTCTATCTGTTGCGTTTTCTAAAGGAACGGAATCTTTTTTCTTCTTCTTGTCTTATTTCATGTCTGTTCTGTTTCTTTCTTTTTTTTGGGGGGGGGAGGGGGGCTCCATGTCTGTTTACCTCTTCCATAAAGCATTTTCACATTCTCCTTCAATGATTAACGCATTTTTATGCTGTTTCTTTTTTAAGCTCTATGTGTGTGTGTGTGTGTGTGTGTGTGTGTGTGTGTGTGTGTGTGTGTGTGTGTGTGTGTGTGTTGTGTGTGTGTGTGTGTGTGTGGTGTGTGTGGTGCTTATACATACATGCATATACACGCACACAAATGTGTGTGTGTCCTCGTGAATTATTTATTATGATATGTCTTGTCAATATTCAGCGAGATATTACAATTTGTTGTCCTGGACTCGTCCTGGACTCCAGCCTGCAGCTCAGAAAGAACTGGATGCCTATTGGCCGCTGCACAGACTTGATCTCATTTCTTCGCGTTCTCATTGGATAAAGTGAACTCGCAGCTGGATGTCGAGACTCACGGTCCGATTTCTATTTCTCTGATTGCTGTTTTGTCATAGAAAACGCGTAAAACAATTAGGATAAACTGTGCTGTTGCTTCAATGTTCTCATTTCGAGCACCATATGATCTGTGAAAGCAATTACAAGCCAGCGGACAAGACTCGCGAGAAGGTGAACGGGAATGACCGCCAACACCGGCAGGAGACAGGTGGGAGGTGTTGGAGGCAGTGGTCGAGGAAGGGGAGGAGCCACGGAGGGAGGAGGAGGAGGAGATGGAGTGAAGGGGGAGGAGAAGGAGGAGGAGGAACCCCAGCTGATGGAAGGAGGAGCGAGGGGTGGTTCAGCGAGCGAGAGTTACAGTGTTAGTAGAGGTGGTGAGAGTGGGTCACGGCGATCGCTGCTGCTGCTGACTGTCCACACGCACCTGAACGAGTGTAAGAGGGAGACAGACACACGCGCGCGCCTTGCTTGGACTTTGATACTTTCTGTGCTTTTCAAAGGGAGAGCAGAGTCGTTCTCGTTCCTCTGCGAACCGACCAACAACACTCTTCCAAAATGGTAAGTTGAATTGATAACTTGCTTTCCGCGGATCGTGTCGCACAACTAATACCAGTAGTTGAACTTATACACAAAAAGGAATGCTTTTAGATGAATTATATACAAGAAGCACCTTGACGAGTGATTTACAAGTCAAGAGAAAAAGCAAAAAACACCTCAGGCTTTCCTCCGAATTGGAAACTAAAACAAGAGACAA
>NC_051399.1:23217058-23222058 GCF_015228065.2 Penaeus monodon | reverse complement strand
TAAGCAAAATTACACTGATAATTAAGCAAAGACAAACAGAAAATAACCACTGGAAGAACAAGTCGAAGAGCGGAAGAGTGTGTCAAGGTGGGACAGTTACATACCAAAAGGGATATCCAGTATCTGTTATCTCTTTTCTAGCTAAAGTATTCGATATTTACCTTAATTTGGAAATATATATTGATAGATAGATTAATAGATGAATAAGTGAATAGATTAATAAGTAAAAAAGGTTAAATCATAAGATAGGATATAAAGAAAAATAAAATAAAAAACATGTAAATGTCGTGTCAGTTTGTGTCTATGGAATCTGGTCCGTTTTCAATTGCCTGGTTACAATACACGTGAAATATTCTATTGCATGTTGACACATTTCCCCTGAGCGAGTGCCAGCGCAACAAACATTGCCTAGTGGGGATGGCAATGCAATAGTAAAAAATGATCCATGCAACACCCAAGACGCTCGTAGTCATTATTGCATCTCATACTGACATACGCCACAGTGAATCACACCGCTCCTATTTGTATGAAGTTCTTATCGGCAACGCAATTCTGTCAATTCACTGTAGAAAGTCTGCCTTCGTCTCTCAGGTGTCCTTCCCTCCTTGGCGACCTGCGGAGGTGTTTTACAGGCCCCTCGATGACGTAACTCCTGCTCGTTGGGTCACAGACAAGCGATGTCTCAACACCCGAGATTACTGAACTGGCTGATGCCCCGAGGAACTGGGCCGAAGGAGGAGGGGTGGGGGTGAGAGGGTGGGTGAGGTCTGCATGGCTGAGTGGATGGGTGGATGAGGTCTAGATGGCTGGGTGGGAAGGTGGATAATGTTGGTAAATAAAGTGTTGGTGTTAGTTCAGCTTGGTAGGTAATGTGTTTAGATGGAAGATTGGATGAGGTTTGGGTGGATGTTGAGTACGTGTTTAGGATGACATTATGGTTAAACCATCTATTTCTGAGTTGTTGGGTAGATGGTTGCGTGGTGAGAATAATTTAATTAAACTATTCTTAAAGTGTATTTTGGCGACATGAGAATCCATTGAGACTCGACACCCTATTTTCGTGTCGTGTATTTAATGGGCTCTTGTGCTGTGGAGCGCGGAAACTGGTGTTTGTGTTAAATTTTAATGTTTTTACCCTTTTATTCTGAAACCAGCCTCTGATTTCTCTTTTGCTCAGGTACATTAACACTGATATTGATATACTCTCGTTTAACCTTTACATCCAATATGTCCTCGGGGATTCTGGTACTGATTTTCTGATTGTGAGTCCTCATAATTTCACCTGTAGCACAGCATGTATACACGCAAACACACACACCCTTGCGCACACACTGACAAATCCGTACAAATAAACAAATATACACAAGGCGAGACACAACACAAACACACGCTAAATGACGTTCACACAGATACACAAACACACAACACTCGCCCATGCGGCTTGTCTTCCCGCTTTCAATCCCGAGGGTCACTTCTTGCATCCAGTCGCTCTTGAACTCCGTATTTGCAAGCAACACTGACTCGCTTTTCGACAGCTGCCACTTTTCTGGATAAAACCACAAACGTTACCTCTTTAGCGCAATAAGCTGTTCTATTTCGACACTAGGCGGCGCCACAACCTTTAAGACGAGCAATTACTCTCTCGAAATCTGCTCTTTCCTTGCGCGGATTGTAACGGCACATTTTCTTTCCGATTCATTTGCTCCGTTCTAATCACGCGTCAGCTTTTCCGCGAGATGCATCGACTTCCTGGGTTCTGGTGACACAGCTGTTCCTATAACGTGCACTTTCATTTCTCTGACCCTAGCGTGGTGTCTCCATATAACCTTTCGTTCGGTGCCTCTAAGCATTTGTATCTCGCCGCTCTTTTTGCAGCGTTTACACCATAGTAATAACAGAAAAGAAAGTGTAATAATAACAAATCAAACGATAAAAAGGCGTCCTTAAGCCCTACTAGCCTCGCCAGCCTCACAGTAGCGCCTCACGCAACCCACGCTCCCATGAGACACCGAATCACTTCCTCATCGATTACACATTCCATTCCAGACCTCCTCCCACGGAGCTTCTTCCTGTTGGCCGCAAGCGTGAAGGGGTGGGAAGGGCTCTCGTGTGCACAGGGGGAAGTGGGGGGGGGGGGGGGTCGTGTGCGAATGTGTGAAGAGTTCGTGATCCCTCGCCTCCTCTCTCTCTCCTCTCTCTCTCTCTCTCTCTCTCTCTCTCTCTCTCTCTCTCTCTCTCTCTCTCTCTCTCTCTCTCTCTCTCTCTCTCTCTCTCTCTCTCTCTCTCTCTCTCTCTCTCTCTCTCTCTCTCTGCCGTAACCTTTGCCCTTCCTTTCTCCTCCCTCCCCCCCTCATAACCCATATCTCCCCCCTTCCACCTTCGCCATAACGCACGCCCCTCCGCCATAACCCATACCCCTCCCTTTCCCCCCCCCTCCGCCGTACCCTCCCCTTCCCACAATCCCCATAACCCCTCCCCCTCCCCCCTCCGCCATAACCCTTTCCCCCTCGGCCGCCCCATAAGGTCACTTCTCAGCCGCCAAATGGGTGAAATCGTTCCCGGCGCGCGTGGAGGGGTTGGGACGCTAGTGAGGGCCCTTTTTTGCCCTTTTGCCGCAAGAAAACGGCCCAATTAGCAAGCCAGAACGCCGAGAAATGCCTCTGCGAACGTATGACACTGATGGCTCGCGATCAGGGAATGAAAGCAGGAGACTGACATTCAAGTGATCACGCTCCTCGCTGCCTGGGCCTCTCCTGAGTCTGGGTGTCTGGCGGGCGACCCAGGAAGGTGTTCGGCAGGCTTTCTACTCATGTTACTAAGATGTAATGGACAAGGATTTTTTTTTATTATCTATCGTCACGATCACGCTAATCACATTGTTTTTCTATCTTCCTTTTCTTTTCTTCATGTCTTTCTCTTTCATCTCTTTTTCCCCTCTTCAAATACTGAATTGGGTTTTTCAAAAGCAGTTAAAGGACGGTCGTTCACGCATCCTGTTCGTAAACCAGATGGCGATGACGGGCTGTACCAAGTGTCTTTTTTCTCTCTTCCTTTTTGCCATGTTTGGGTGTGTGTGCGTATACTTCCTGTGATTGTTGTGTGCGTTTTTTTTTTCTTTCTCCCTCCCTTCACTCTCTGTCTCTATCTGCCTCTTTATCTGCTTATCTAGCTATCTACTTGTCAGTCTGCCTGTCCATCAACCTATCCACTCACCCATCCATCATCTATATATCTTAGTATACATATATACCAGTCTCTCTTTCTATCTCTCAGTCTATCTATTTATCGATATATATTTATATCCATACATGCACACATATACATGTAAGTGTGAGGGAGAGAAGTGAGTGAGGGAAGGAGAGGAGAAGGGTTACAGAGAGAGAGAGGGGGGGGATGGAGAGAGAGAGAGGGGGGGGATGGAGAGAGAGAGAGAGAGAGAGAGAGAGGAGAGAGAGAGAGATAGAGAGAGAGAAGAGTTAGAGAGAGAGAAGAGAGAGTTAGTGAGAGAGAGTTAGTGAGAGAGAGTTAGTGAGAGAGAGTTAGTGAGAGAGAGTTAGTGAGAGAGAGAGAGGAGAGGAGAGGAGAGAGAGAGAGAGAGAGAGAGAGAGAGGGGAGAGAGAGAGGAGAGAGAAGAGAGAAGAGAGAGAGAGAGAGAGAGAGAGAGAGAGAGAGAGAGAGAGAGAGAGAGGACAGAGAGACAGAGAGAGAGAGAGAGAGAGAGAGAGAGAGAGACAGAGAGACAGAGAGAGAGAGAGAGAGAGAGAGAGAGACAGTGGGTTAGCGGGATCTCACGGAACCTGTGAACACACACTCGTTCCAATGGACATCGACGCGATTCCAATCATATCGTACGAAGCATAACACTGCACGTTCTTTCCTTGCGTTCGTTTATAGAAACCTCTCCTGCAATGCCCTTGAAATTTTTAAATACTTGCATCATACTTTTATTTATGAATTCACAGCAAACCCAAAATATATCCGTCTGTTAATAAGAAAAAAATAATAACAGTGATCAATAGCTCGAGATAATGAACGTTGCCATCTGCGCCGTGTATCGAGTGTCGGAACTTACTGCTCGAACCGATCTTCTCATGTCGACTTTCCTTTCCACAAACACTACACTTCATCTCAGATTTTCACCCAACAAAAAGAACAAATAAACATTTTCGCGGACATATGCAGAGATATAAGAGAGAGAGAGAGAGAGAGAGAGAGAGAGAGAGAGAGAGAGAGAGTTAGAGAGAGAGAGAGAGTTAGAGAGAGAGAGAGAGAGAGAGAGAGAGAGAGAGAGGAGAGAGAGAGAGGGGGGGGGGGGAAGGAAAGAGGATAAATTATCATCTTTACCGTTTACTTGTCTCTTTATTCACCATTAACACGTTTATCGTTCGCAGTGTCGTGAATAATCATCAGGTCCCTTATCTCTTGTAATTACTTTCCTTTTCCTAAGTACTCTCGTTCCTTCCTGGCTTCCTCTTTTCTCGTTTACTGCTAACATTTCTCCTCTCTCTTCAACTTCTCTCTCTCTCAACTCTTCTCTCTCCTTCTTCTTCTCTTCTCTCCTCTCTCTCTCTCCTCTCTCTCCTTCTCTCTCTTCTCTCTCCCTCTCTCTCTCCCCTCCCTCTCTCCCCCTCCCTCCCTCTCTCCCTCCCTCCCCCCTCTCCCTCCCCCCTCTCTCCCTCCTCCCTCCTCTCCCTCCCTCCCTCTCTCCCTCCCTCCCTCTCTCCCTCCCTCCCCTCTCTCCCTCCCTCCCTCTCTCCATCCTTCCCTCTCTCCCCCACCCTTCCCTCCCTCCCTCTCTCCCTCCCCCCCTCTCTCCTTCCTTCCCTCTCCCCCTCCCTCTCTCCCTCCCCCTCCCCCCCTCCTCTCTCTCCCATGCAACGTCACTTCACCCGAGGTCGTCTCCTTGTAAGAAATCCTCCGCTGCTTCGTCGGAAGGATAACGTCTTCAGGAACGAGACAGCTGATCCCCGGCCGCCCCGCCGCCAGGAGCCCAGATGACA
>NC_051399.1:23212058-23214558 GCF_015228065.2 Penaeus monodon | reverse complement strand
AAGTAAGAAAATATAGAAGAAGGAGAGGTCGGCAAAGGAATTAGTATCGTCCATGTTTTTCTTCAGCTTTACATGTCGAATCTGCAAAGTCCTCCAGATACCAGAGGATCTTCATGGCGACGATACAACTTAATTTCGCCGTAAAAGAAGAGCGACTGACTGCCGTTGCAAAATAACATATGACCGGAATAATCGACAAGAATATCAAACAGAACAGCCATACGTACATATAATACAAAAGGGTAAAAAAAAATGGACTCACTGACACCTAGGACTTTCACAAAACGATTCCATCAAAAGCAAAAGTCTGCCGTGAATAACATCCTCATGAATACACAAGTAGGTGAGACACGGAGAGGGTCAGTAAGTCAGTAGTGTGACGAGATTTCCGTTTCTCTGTAGACAAACTGGCAACTACCATGATGTAGTTGCCAGATACTATAATCCTTCGATCGACACTGGTTTGTTTGGAGATTAATCGATATCGCTGATTAATAATAATTCCAATGATATACAAAGCAATTCATATTTCTGTCAAAAACGCGATGTCAAAGCTCTGACGAGCTATCAAACACAAAGATCATGGGTGTGCCGCTGCCTCTGCCTTGTCTATCCCCCTCTCCTCCTCTCCTATCCCCTCCCCCCTTTACCCAATTACCCTCCCTTCCTCGTCTGTCTCTCGTCCCTACCCACTCCCCCAGCCAACAACCCTCCCCCCTTACCCCTCCCCCTCTCGCCCTGGTCAACGGTACCCCCCTTGACAGGTGACCCGCAGACAGGCCTTAATATAAACAAAGGTGTTGGGGGCAGCCCTTCGTAAATAGGCCAGCTTAATGATTTTGTTAACGAGCTTAGCAAACCCTCTTCAAATGTTTCGAATCACTTGTTCTTGATCGAGTTTTCTGTCGACAAAGATGGGGTCGACGATACATTCATGCACTTACCCACTTATCGTATGCAAATCAGTCATGAATCATTCATTTTACTTTCAATTTTATTGTGGTGTCATAGTATTTTGAAAACGAGAAAAATCTAGAACAGATGCAAATTAGGTTTTGAAATGGTAACACTGGGGATATTAACGATGCATTAAGCAAACATCCTCTACTAAAAGAGAGAAAAGCACAAAATTATGCACAGACATACATATATATATATGTATATATATATATATATATATATATATATATACATATATATATATATATATATATATATAAACTGTGTATATATACATACACACACACACACACACACACACACACACACACACACACACACACACACAACTATATATATATATATATATATATATATATATATATATATATATATATATATATATATATCGTGTCTGTGTGTGAGTGTGTCTGGGTGAGTGTGTGTTTGTGATTTTAGTATGTTTCTCTTGTGTTAGAGGATACTTATGTAATGTGTTGTTGAAATCTCCATTTATATATATATATATATATATATATATATATATATATATGTGTTGTGTGTGTGTGTGTGTGTGTGTGTGTGTGTGTGTGTGTGTGTGTGTGTGTGTGTGTGTGTGTGTGTGTGTATGTGTGTGTGTGTGTGTGTGTGTGTGTGTGTGTGTGTGTGTGTGTGTGTGTGTGTGTGTGTGTGTGTATATATATATTATATATATATATATATATATATATATATATATATATGCATGTATCTATTTACGTATATGTGTGTGTGGGAAACGATGTGTTTATGCATAAATATAATTATTTTTAAGCTGTACAAACAGATAGTGCGCGTGCACCATTACATTATTGCCAGAGAGTGTCTGTTCATTGCTCGAACCGCAGTATGTTTCATATGCGAATCCCTGTTAATCATCTGACACGAAATTGCGAGATTACCAGCTGTCAAATGAAGAAGTATTCGTGAATGCAATTTTGTATTCTGATTCAGAATTTAGCATATATTTTTCATTGATATTGTTGTTGTTGCTTAAAAGATGGAAAAAAACATTTGGATGGAGAAAGAAAGATTGGAACTGAGAAGGCAACTGAAAGGTGGGAAAAGGAGAATAGGGAGAATGGGTAGAATAAAAGCGGAGACGAAAGGAAGAGAAAGATATGAAAAGAAAGAGAGGGAGAAAAAGGGCTAGAAGAAAGAATGGGAAAGAAAGGAGAAAGCTGAGAAGGAGAAGGGAGACGGGAAAGGAAAAAAGGAAAATAAAGCGAGGGGATGAGAGGGAAGAGAAAGAGGAGGAGAAGGAGGAGCCGAAGGAGGAGGAAGAGGAGGGAGGGAGGTGCCCAAAGCCCGTTAGCCTTGGCTGGAACAAGTACAGGTCTCGGCAGGCGGGCGGGGGGCGGGGGTCGAAAGGGGGGAAGGGAAGTAGGTAAGAAAGGGGAAGGAGTAGGAGATGTAGGGGGAGGAGATAGGGTTGGTAACTGAACTCTGATTTATATATCTGTTTAGTTTTTTTCATTAAGTGAAGCCCCTCCTTTTATACATTTCTTCAGAGAGAAAGTCA